>NC_084746.1:10058492-10098492 GCF_033978785.1 Entelurus aequoreus
TGTTTCAAAAGTTGTTTGAATGTTCTTAATGAAGTAGATTGTGTGATTACACTGTCAAGTCACCTTCATTCCAGATGTTTGGCTCTTTACACCTTTTATACTAAAAAAATATTAAAAAAAAAATTTTTTTAAAGCACTTTTTATACTAAAGCTGGTGTTTTTGAGCCAATGTTTCCTTCTGGTGTAACATGTGCAAGAGGTGAGAGGAACGAGCTCACATTCGGCTGACATACTCTACCACATTACTTACATACTCTACCACATTACTTACATACTCTACCACATTACTTACATACTCTACCACGTTACTTACATACTCTACCACATTACTTACATACTCTACCACATTACTTACATACTCTACCACATTACTTACATACTCTACCACATTACTTACATACTCTACCACATTACTTACATACTCTACCACATTACTTACATACTCTACCACATTACTTACATACTCTACCACATTACTTACATACTCTACCACGTTACTTACATACTCTACCACATTACTTACATACTCTACCACATTACTTACATACTCTACCACATTACTTACATACTCTACCACATTACTTACATACTCTACCACATTACTTACATACTCTACCACATTACTTACATACTCTACCACATTACTTACATACTCTACCACATTACTTACATACTCTACCACGTTACTTACATACTCTACCACATTACTTACATACTCTACCACATTACTTACATACTCTACCACATTACTTACATACTCTACCACATTACTTACATACTCTACCACATTACTTACATACTCTACCACATTACTTACATACTCTACCACATTACTTACATACTCTACCACATTACTTACATACTCTACCACATTACTTACATACTCTACCACATTACTTACATACTCTACCACGTTACTTACATACTCTACCACATTACTTACATACTCTACCACATTACTTACATACTCTACCACATTACTTACATACTCTACCACATTACTTACATACTCTACCACATTACTTACATACTCTACCACATTACTTACATACTCTACCACATTACTTACATACTCTACCACATTACTTGCATACTCTACCACATTACTTACATACTCTACCGCATTACTTACATAGTCTACCACATTACTTACATACTCTACCACATTACTTACATACTCTACCACATTACTTGCATACTCTACCACATTACTTACATACTCTACCACATTACTTACATTCTCTACCACATTACTTACTTACTCTACCACATTACTTACATACTCTACAACATTACTTACATACTCTACCACATTACTTACATACTGTACCACATTACTTACATACTCTACCACATTACTTACATACTGTACCACATTACTTACATACTCTACCGCATTACTTACATACTCTACCACATTACTTACATAGTCTACCACATTACTTACATACTCTACCACATTACTTACATACTCTACCACATTACTTGCATACTCTACCACATTACTTACATACTCTACCACATTACTTACATACTCTACCACATTACTCACTCTACCACATTACTTACATACTCTACCACATTACTCACTCTACCACATTACTTACATACTCTACCACATCACTTACATACTGTGCCACATTACTTACATACTGTACCACATTACTTACATACTCTACCACATTACTTACATACTCTACCACATTACTTAAATACTCTACCACATTACTCACTCTACCACATTACTTACATACTCTACCACATTACTTACATACTCTACCACATTACTTACATACTGTACCACATTACTTACATACTCTACCACATCACTTACTCTACCACATTACTTACATACTATACCACATTACTTACATACTCTACCACATTACTTACATACTCTACCACATTACTTACATTCTCTACCACATTACTTACATACTCTACCACATTACTTACATACTCTACCGCATTACTTACATAGTCTACCGCATTACTTACATACTCTACCACATTACTTACATAGTCTACCACATTACTTACATACTCTACCACATTACTTACATACTCTACCACATTACTTGCATACTCTACCACATTACTTACATACTCTACCACATTACTTACATTCTCTACCACATTACTTACTTACTCTACCACATTACTTACATACTCTACCACATTACTTACATACTCTACCACATTACTTACATACTGTACCACATTACTTAGATACTCTACCACATTACTTACATACTCTACCACATTACTTACATACTCTACCACATTACTTACATACTCTACCACATTACTTACATACTCTACCACGTTACTTACATACTCTACCACATTACTTACATACTCTACCACATTACTTACATACTCTACCACATTACTTACATACTCTACCACATTACTTACATACTCTACCACATTACTTACATACTCTACCACATTACTTACATACTCTACCACATTACTTACATACTCTACCGCATTACTTACATAGTCTACCACATTACTTACATACTCTACCACATTACTTACATACTCTACCACATTACTTGCATACTCTACCACATTACTTACATACTCTACCACATTACTTACATACTCTACCACATTACTTACATTCTCTACCACATTACTTACTTACTCTACCACATTACTTACATACTCTACAACATTACTTACATACTCTACCACATTACTTACATACTCTACCACATTACTTACATACTCTACCGCATTACTTACATAGTCTAACACATTACTTACATACTCTACCACATTACTTACATACTCTACCACATTACTTGCATACTCTACCACATTACTTACATACTCTACCACATTACTTACATACTCTACCACATTACTTACATTCTCTACCACATTACTTACTTACTCTACCACATTACTTACATACTCTACAACATTACTTACATACTCTACCACATTACTTACATACTGTACCACATTACTTACATACTCTACCACATTACTTACATACTGTACCACATTACTTACATACTCTACCGCATTACTTACATACTCTACCACATTACTTACATAGTCTACCACATTACTTACATACTCTACCACATTACTTACATACTCTACCACATTACTTGCATACTCTACCACATTACTTACATACTCTACCACATTACTTACATACTCTACCACATTACTCACTCTACCACATTACTTACATACTCTACCACATTACTCACTCTACCACATTACTTACATACTCTACCACATCACTTACATACTGTGCCACATTACTTACATACTGTACCACATTACTTACATACTCTACCACATTACTTACATACTCTACCACATTACTTAAATACTCTACCACATTACTCACTCTACCACATTACTTACATACTCTACCACATTACTTACATACTCTACCACATTACTTACATACTGTACCACATTACTTACATACTCTACCACATCACTTACTCTACCACATTACTTACATACTATACCACATTACTTACATACTCTACCACATTACTTACATACTCTACCACATTACTTACATTCTCTACCACATTACTTACATACTCTACCACATTACTTACATACTCTACCGCATTACTTACATAGTCTACCGCATTACTTACATACTCTACCACATTACTTACATAGTCTACCACATTACTTACATACTCTACCACATTACTTACATACTCTACCACATTACTTGCATACTCTACCACATTACTTACATACTCTACCACATTACTTACATTCTCTACCACATTACTTACTTACTCTACCACATTACTTACATACTCTACCACATTACTTACATACTCTACCACATTACTTACATACTGTACCACATTACTTAGATACTCTACCACATTACTTACATACTCTACCACATTACTTACATACTCTACCACATTACTTACATACTCTACCACATTACTTACATACTCTACCACGTTACTTACATACTCTACCACATTACTTACATACTCTACCACATTACTTACATACTCTACCACATTACTTACATACTCTACCACATTACTTACATACTCTACCACATTACTTACATACTCTACCACATTACTTACATACTCTACCACATTACTTACATACTCTACCGCATTACTTACATAGTCTACCACATTACTTACATACTCTACCACATTACTTACATACTCTACCACATTACTTGCATACTCTACCACATTACTTACATACTCTACCACATTACTTACATACTCTACCACATTACTTACATTCTCTACCACATTACTTACTTACTCTACCACATTACTTACATACTCTACAACATTACTTACATACTCTACCACATTACTTACATACTGTACCACATTACTTACATACTCTACCACATTACTTACATACTGTACCACATTACTTACATACTCTACCGCATTACTTACATACTCTACCACATTACTTACATAGTCTACCACATTACTTACATACTCTACCACATTACTTACATACTCTACCACATTACTTGCATACTCTACCACATTACTTACATACTCTACCACATTACTTACATACTCTACCACATTACTCACTCTACCACATTACTTACATACTCTACCACATTACTCACTCTACCACATTACTTACATACTCTACCACATCACTTACATACTGTGCCACATTACTTACATACTGTACCACATTACTTACATACTCTACCACATTACTTACATACTCTACCACATTACTTAAATACTCTACCACATTACTCACTCTACCACATTACTTACATACTCTACCACATTACTTGCATACTCTACCACATTACTTACATACTCTACCACATTACTTACATTCTCTACCACATTACTTACTTACTCTACCACATTACTTACATACTCTACCACATTACTTACATACTCTACCACATTACTTACATACTGTACCACATTACTTAGATACTCTACCACATTACTTACATACTCTACCACATTACTTACATACTGTACCACATTACTTACATACTCTACCACATTACTTACATACTCTACCACATTACTTACATACTGTACCACATTACTTACATACTCTACCACATTACTTACATACTCTACCACATTACTTACATACTGTACCACATTACGTACATACTCTACCACATTACTTACATACTCTACCACATGACTTACATACTGTACCACATTACTTACATACTCTACCACATTACTCACTCTACCACATTACTTACATACTCTACCACATTACTTACATACTGTACCACATTACTTACATACTCTACCACATTACTTGCATACTCTACCACATTACTTACATACTCTACCACATTACTTACATACTGTACCACATTACTTACATATTCTACCACATTACTTACATACTCTAACATATTACTTACATACTCTACCACATTACTTACATACTCTACCGCATTACTTACATACTCTACCACATTACTTACATACTCTACCACATTACTTACATACTCTACCACATTACTTACATACTGTACCACATTGCTTACATTCTCTACCACATTACTTACATAATCTACCACATTACTTACATACTGTACCACATTACTTACATACTCTACCACATTACTTACTCTACCACATTACTTACATACTCTACCACATTACTTACATACTGTACCACATTACTTACATACTCTACCACATTACTTACATACTCTACCACATTACTTACATACTGTACCACATTACTTACATACTCTACCACATTACTTACATACTCTACCACATTACTTACATACTGTACCACATTACTTACATACTCTACCAAATAACCCCTCACACGGGTGTTATGTAAATGGTTACTCTCGGTGCGATTCAGAAGCTTCATCTTGTAAAAGAGTGGATTTGAAGGAGCTTTAAAGTCCCACCATGCTATGGCTCGTATTACACTCTTTTGAAAGATTTGACACTTCTCGAGATAACTTGTTATGTTGCAGTCTTTTAGCTGTGCTTCAAACTAGGATCTGTACGGGGTTAGGAGAGCTTCAAGAGGCAGAGAGTGTCTGACTTCTAAAAACAAGACAACATATTTTCAGTTTTGCTGTCACATCATCAATGTGGGTTTTTTAAATTTGGGAATTCATCAATATAAATGCCTAAGAATCTTTCTCTAATCCTGTTGCTGATCTTAAAACAAACATCTTCCTTATTTTTACGACTTCTATTAGAAGAAAAGATTGTGTCATGACTTTTACTCATATTAAGGGATGCCTTATTACATATTAGCAACTTTCAGTTCTTCATTCTTTCTTGTCTGTAAACATTCCATGTTTTTATGAGAAAATAACAAATTTGTGTCATCTGCGATTATGATTGTATCCCATGTATAATATTATTCATTTATATAGGTGATTAAAAGGAAGAGGACCCGACATTGTCAGGTTCAAACACTGATGACATCTATTAAACAGACAAGAAGCAAGGAATCATGCAGAGACAGAGTTCAATTTTGCTCAATGAGGAGAGACGTATTGGGCTGTACACTCAGTTACAGTTCCAACCTACGCTCTAAGGCACAGCCCACATGCTCCCCTATTTATTCGGGAGGTCCCTGGTTACATCACTGAGGCTGCTGCTGAAGGAAAAGGGGGATAATTTCAGCAGCCCCAGTTAGACACAATATATGATTATTCATGAAATGGAAATGTGCTGACACTCGTGATATCGCCCTGTCTCTGCTTTGTCTGCGTCAAGGCACTCGATGTTCGCCCTTGGCAGTCAGCAGGCCGGGGCTGGACACAAACACTGATACGAGACGACTTGCAATCTTGGATTGCAAGTTGTCCCTTTGCACAGATAGAAAAGTACAACTTCAGCACAATTGATGATAACTATAGCAACGGCCTTTAAGCATAAGAGTTGTGTGATAATTTATACATAATCATTCTAACAGACATTGAACCCTGTGGTACTCCATATTTGATAGTTTTATGTTGAGATTGTTTTTATGTTGATAGTTTCTGAATCGACGCAGGGCAACACCCCCGACACCACAATGCTCAAGTTTGCCCAACAAAGAGTCAAAGTTAATGGAATCGAACGCTTTTGCCTTTGTCAATGACGTCATTCAAGTGTTAGATGGTGGACCATTTTATGTATCTGGGTGTGGTCTTTGATTCAAACCTAACTTTTAAGTATGGCGTTTAAAAAGATCATCAAATTCAACGTTTCTTTTTAATCACCTATAAAGGTTCTATATGATTAATATTTGATGAGGACCCGACATTGAACCCTGTGGTACTCCACATTTGATAGTTTTATGTTGAGATTGTTTTTATGTTGATAGTTTCTGAACCGACCCAGGGCAACACCCCCAACACCACAATGCTCAAGTTTGTCCAACAAAGAGGAAATGGAATCAAACGCTTTTGCCCTTTTCAATAACGTCATTCACTTGTTAGATGGTGGACCATTTGGCGTATCTGGGTATGGTCTTTGATTCAAACCTAATTTTTAAGTATGGTGTTTGAAAGGATTATCAAATTCAACTTTTCTTTTTAATCACCTATAAAGGTTTTATATGATTAATATTTGATGAGGACCCGACATTGAACCCTGTGGTACTCCACATTTGATAGTTTTATGTTGAGATTGTTTTTATGTTGATAGTTTCTGAACCGACCCAGGGCAACACCCCCGACACCACAATGCTCAAGTTTGTCCAACAAAGAGTAAATGGAATCAAACGCTTTTGCCCTTTTCAATAACGTCATTCACTTGTTAGATGGTGGACCATTTGGCGTATCTGGGTATGGTCTTTGATTCAAACCTAATTTTTAAGTATGGTGTTTAAAAGGATCATCAAATTCAACTTTTCTTTTTAATCACCTATAAAGGTTTTATATGATTAATATTTGATGAGGACCTGACATTGAACCCTGTGGTACTCCACTTTTGATAGTTTTATGTTGAGATTGTTTTTATGTTGATAGTTTCTGAATCGACGCAGGGCAACACCCCTGACACCACAATGCTCAAGTTTGCCCAACAAAGAGTCAAAGTTAATGGAATCGAACGCTTTTGCCTTTGTCAGTAACATCATTCAAGTGTTCGATGGTGGACCATTTGACGTATCTGGGTGTGGTCTTTGATTCAAACCTAACTTTTAAGTATGGAGTTTAAAAGGATCATCAAATTCAACTTATCAAATATTAATCATATAAGACCTTTATAGGTGATTAAAAAGAAGAGGACCCAACGTTGAACCCTGTGGTACTCCACATTTATGTTGTTCAAAGTTAATGGAATCGAAAGCTTCTGCCGACTCAAGGAAGACACCATCTCCACACTTGCCTTTGTCTATAACGTCATTCACTTGTTCCATGGTGGAATCAGTCAAAGTGTATTTACACGTATTAACTAGTGTTTTACAACTTGGTGTGATGCAACACAGGCACCTTAAGGCTATGTCTACATTAAGCCAGATAACTCCTTAAAGTAATAATTATTTAGCCTAAGCCCCGTTTCAGCCACACTAAACCATCGTTTAAGGTTCCCCTCCTTGGATAATTTTTTTACACGGGTAAGTGCGCCGTGTATTTCTTGAATCTCCGCCTCTTAGCTTCGTATGGACTCATTGATCGTTTACAAACTGAGTTCGGAGAGGAAGTGACGTCAGAAAGAACGCGCCACAGCCAGCTTCATAACAACCCGTTCGGTAACTCTGCGGCAACCACTAGAAAGATGGAGGCGAGTCATCCAGACATGCCTGTGTTTCTTCCTTTTGTACATATTTTGGAAATCACACATGAATACCTAAAGAGAAGGAAATTGCAGCTATTTGGGATACAACACATCTCAGACGGCAACATTGCAATGTTGAGCCACGGTTTTGGATAAGGCCTGGAAGAACGGCAGCCTGGTGGGATATGTTTGTCAAGGAGTGTGTTGTGTCAGAGGAATGGCAAGAGAACTTTCCAATGTCCAGGTCAGCTGTGATTCTACTCAGCGAAAAACTTTGTCCATTTGTCGAAGGGGAGACGACGACAATGCGGGCTCATGTGGACAAGGGAATACTACGAAAAATAGCCTATGCGTTTGGACTGGCAAAGCAGACTATCAGTTATTGTCCGCCATGATTACTCAACGTCTAGTTTTGTACTCCATCATCATCGGCGGTCACTCGAACGAGTATGACGATCCTCCTGGTAGGGGTGTATCCCTTTATGGAGGATGCCTGTGCGTGGCTTTGTTTAACGTGGGGAGACTGGTGCACAGACAGTCACCACACGATCCTTGACAGAATCGGGTCAGGGTCCAGTGGCATAGAGTCCAAGACGACTGGGCACCCTTTTCTGCTGCGGCTTTCTTCCGCCATCGCAGCCGTTGTGGTAGTTCTTAAATCTACCGTCTTCCGCCTGCTCCGCCGTTGAGGTCTTCACCGTATCCATGGCTAGGGGGCAGTCAGGTACTAGGCCTTTGCCAAGGGCCACCTGGGGTAACAGTAGTAAAGGGGTTAACCTCCTAGTGCCCCAAGACCCCATAGAGGAGCCTCCACTGCCGGATGCACTTTAACGTCATGCCCAGGACACTCCATAACTATTGTGAAGCCATGAAGTGGTTGCGGCCGTGAAGTACGACCGCCTGTGAAGCTTTACTCATATGTTGATCAACATGCATTGTCCTCATCAAATCAAGCTATTCAATTCAATTCAAAGTGTGATGATCTGTTGCCTGGAACATGTTTTTTTTAAGTTTAGGATTCCCTTGTTTCTGTTTCAGCACCCCTGTTTTGTGTTCCTGGTTGCCATGGGTACTGATTGTTAGTGGCCGGGACGCTAACCTGCTCCCGGTCACTAATCAGAGAGCTATTCATTCCTGCCTCTCGCCACACTCTGTCTGGCTGTTTGGTTCTTGTGCTAAGCTTTTCCTTTTAGCTTAACTATAGCTTCCCGTGCTATCGGCACGCTCGTTCTGTTTGTGTATTCCTGGCTGATTTATTTATTACAATAAATCATTGTTCTTACCTGCACACTGCTTCCGGATGACCATTTGCATCTTGGGGAAACAACCATGTGACCTCAACATAACAGACTAAAAATAAATAGGAATACATATCTCTCTGATTAGTGACCGGGAGCAGGTGAGCGTCCCGACCACTAACCAGAAGCAGGTGAACATAATCAGCACCCATGGCAATCAAGAACACAAAACAGGGGTGCTGACACAAATCTAGGAGAATCCCAAACTCAAACAAAACGTGCTCTGTTTTCTAAAACCGTACTGACATGGAGTTAGAAGACGCATTTTACATAATCCCGTTTCATCTAACATGTGTCAGCGTTGTCGCCCTAGGGGAAACTGGGTAACACACTGACAAAGCTTAATCTAATTTTACCATAACAATCTACAAGGTTAATACAGTTCTCTTCTCTTTCTTTCCCTCCACTTATCTGCTTTATTTTGTATTCCAAGTTGTCATGACATACATGTATTGTTGCATTTGAAACAATTGTATTGTTGATAATAGAGGTAATTATTGTTGTTATTCATTATCAATAGTGTTATTTCTATTGGTATTGGTATTGATCCATTTTGTAGTGTGATAATGTTCATTGTCATTTCTGTGTTATTAATATTTACTTCACTAACTGTTTCTCTGCTATCACTTTTACTATCATATTTGTACATGTCCTATTTGTTGATGTTGTTGTTATTGTGTTCCTGAGCCCATGTGGTGATATCCTTTACACACTGATGTCGCTTTTTGATGCAGATTCTCCAGATTCTCTGAACCGTCTGTTGATATTACGGAGTGTAGATGGTGAAATCCCTGAATTCCTTGCAATAGCTTGGTTGAGAAATGTTGTTCTTAAACAATTTGCTCAGGCATTTGTTGACAAAGTGGTGACCCTCGCCCCGTCCTTGTTTGTGAATGACTGAGCATTTCATGGAAGCTGCTTTTTATACCCAATCATGGCACCCACCTGTTCCCAATTAGCCTGTTTCACCTGTGGGATGTTCCAACTAAGTCTTTGATGAGCATTCCTCAACTTTCTCAGTCTTTTTTGCCACTTGTGCCAGCTTTTTTGAAACATGTTGCAGGCATCAAAGTCCAAATGAGCTAATATTTGCAAAAAATAACAAAGTTTCTCAGCGTGAACATGAAATATCTTGTCTTTGCAGTCTATTCAATTGAATATAAGTTGAAAAGGATTTGCAACACATTGTGTTCTCTTTTTATTTACCTTTTACACAACGTGACAACTTCACTAGTTTTGTGTTTTGTACATCAACAATATGATTTGCCTAAATAGCTGGACAGGGCAACAAAGAAAAACCACATCACCTATCATATACGACCCTGTCCTCTGTAGGCTGGCGTATGCAAATGTTTATTTATTCCGCCTAGCAACAAGTGGAAATGCTAGGACACAATTGGCTGTTGGAAGGCACATTTGAAGGCCACCAGACAGGAAGTGGTGTCCCCCACTAACGTTCTTCCTTCTCCGGCAGGGAAATGGACAGACTGGGCATCCTGACACCGTCCCACCAAGACGTCCTGGTCGCCAGTGTGCAGCAGGAAATGTTGTCCCAAATGCAGCACACCATGGTTCCCGTCTGAGTGGCAGGATGGATAATACAAAACAATTCCATTTACCTCATCCGTGCACTTTAAGGAGACTTTCCAGCCGTGGACCAGGACCAGTCATGAAGAATGTGAGCAGCACTTTTTTTGTCCACTTCCATCCTGTGGAGTTTTCGAAGAACCTGACGTGGACGTGGATTGCTACTGAGACTGAAGCCACATCCTCGTATTCTCTTCTCTTTTGCGTTATTTGATCATCTCTTTGTGAAGGCTGACATGAAAGCAGAATGGCTTCCAGTTTTTTATGGTTTTTTTTTTTTTTGCTGCTTTGGGCTTGACTTGAAGAAATGTGTGTGTTTTTGTATGTTTGTGCGGAAGAAGTACTTAGGCCTAGTGTGTGAGTGTGTGTGTGTGTGTGTGTGTGTGTGTGTGTGTGTGTGTGTGTGTGTGTGTGTGTGTGTGTGTGTGTGTGTGTGTGTGTGTGTGTGTGTGTGTGTGTGTGTGTGTGTGTGTGTGCGGTGTAAATTCCCACATAATGGACTCCTCTTTGTCTAAATGTCACATGTTTGTTTGAACATTCTGATTATGCAAAGTGGAAGTGAAAGTGGGAGGAGTCAGGGCGAATAAGTCCCTAGTTCCATACTAACCGACCGAATGTTTGGGCTTTTGTTTTTTACGGCAGTTTGTTGAACCTTTTTTTTTTTTTTAATTAGACATGTTTTTTTCTCGTTAGCGACACGAAATATTTTGTTTATTTATGGTCTTTTTTTATGTAGTTTCTACGTTGTAAATTAGAAGCAAAGTGAAGAAAACAACTGTATTGACTGCCATATTGCGTTGCAATAAATGCCAAAATCCATCTATGTACAGTATGAGGGTTTTGATATTGGCCACGTTGGTTTTAAAGTACACTGAGCAGCCACGACATTAGGGACGGCGGCACTCATTTGAGCTCAGGGGCCACGTGGAGGAAAGTCTGTTCCTAAAGTCATGGCGCGATAACTTGAAAATAAAGATAAGTTCTTTGTTGTACTTTGGCCAAAAATAGAACAAGCGCATTCTGAAAGTGTACACATTAAAAATAATCCTCTTGGCAAAACACTTTCAAATTCTTTGAACATTCTGAGTAAAAATGTTGGTGCAGTGTGAAAAAAAACAACAACAATGAACTTAAGACTTTGTCCCAGTGTGTCTACAAATCCATCCAAATTTTAAGTCATAGCCTATCTGGGATTAGACAAGATAAATAATACAAACCCCGTTTCCATATGAGTTGGGAAATTGTGTTGGATGTAAATATAAACGGAATACAATGATTTGCAAATCCTTTTCAAGCCATATTCAATTGAATGCACTACAAAGACAACATATTTGATGTTCAAACTCATAAACTTAATTTTCTTTTTGCAAATAATAATTAACTTAGAATTGCATGGCTGCAACACGTGCCAAAGTAGTTGGGAAAGGGCATGTTCACCACTGTGTTACATGGCCTTTCCTTTTAACAACACTCAGTAAAGGTTTGGGAACTGAGGAAAATAATTGTTGAAGCTTTGAAAGTGGAATTCTTTCCCATTCTTGTTTTATTTAGAGCTTCAGTCGTTCAACAGTCCGGGGGTCTCCGCTGTCGTATTTTACGCTTCATAATGCGCCACACATTTTCGATGGGAGACAGGTCTGGACTGCAGGCGGGCCAGGAAAGTACCCGCACTCTTTTTTTTACCAAGCCACGCTGTTGTAACACGTGCTGAATGTGGCTTGGCATTGTCTTGCTGAAATAAGCAGGGGCGTCCATGAAAAAGACGGCGCTTAGATGGCAGCATATGTTGCTCCAAAACCTGTATGTACCTTTCAGCATTAATGGTGCCTTCACAGATCTGTAAGTTACCCATGTCTTGGGCACTAATACACCCCCATACCATCACACATGCTGCCTTTTACACTTTGCGTCCATAACAGTCTGGATGGTTCGCTTCCCCTTTGGTCCGAATGACACGATGTCAAACATTTCCAAAAACAATTTGAAATGTGGACTCGTCAGACCACAGAACACTTTTCCACTTTGCATGAGTCCATATTAGATGATCGCGGGCCCAGAGAAGCCGGCGGCGTTTCTGGGTGTTGTTGATAAACGGCTTTCGCTTTGCATAGTAGAGTTTTATCTTGCACTTACAGATGTAGCGACCAACTGTAGTTACTGACAGTGGTTTTCTGAAGTGTTCCTGAGCCCATGTGGTGATATCCTTTACAGATTGATGTCGCTTTTTGATACAGTGCCGTCTGAGGGATGGAAGGTCACGGTCATTCAATGTTGGTTTCCGGCCATGCTGCTTACGTGGAGTGATTTCTCCAGATTCTCTGAACCTTTTGATGGTATTATGGAGCGTAGATGTTGAAATCCCTAAATTTCTTGCAATTGCACTTTGAGAAACGTTGTTCTTAAACTGTTTGACTATTTGCTCACGCAGTTGTGGACAAAGTGGTGTACCTCGCCCCATCCTTTCTTGTGAAAGACTGAGCATTTTTTGGGAAGCTGTTTTTATACCCAATCATGGCACCCACCTGTTCCCAATTAGCCTGCACACCTGTGGGATGTTCCAAATAAGTGTTTGATGAGCATTCCTCAACTTTATCAGTATTTATTGCCACCTTTCCCAACTTCTTTGTCACGTGTTGCTGCCATCAAATTCTAAAGTTAATGATTATTTGCAACAAAAAAAAAGTTTATCAGTTTCAACATCAAATATGTTGTCTTTGTAGCATATTCAACTGAATATGGGTTGAAAATGATTCGCAAATCATTGTATTCCGTTTATATTTACGTCTAACACAGATTCCCAACTCATATGGAAACAGGGTTTGTAAAAAGATAAAAAACTTCCATCCATCCATCTTCAACCGCTTATCTGGAATGGGTTCGCGGGGACAACAGCTCCAGCAGAGACCCCCAGACTTCTTTTTCAACATAAGCAACTTCCTCCTGGGGAATCCCAAAGCGTTCCCAGGCCAGAGAGGAGATGTAATCCCCCCATCTGGTCCTTGGCCTGCCGCGGGGTCTCCTCCCAGTGCGACGTGCAACGAGGACCTCTATAGGAAGACGCTGGTGAGGCATCCGCACGAGATGCCCGAACCACCTAAGCTGGTTTCTTTCCAAGCGAAAGAACAGCGGCTCTACTCCGAGTCTCTCTCGGGTGACTGAACTTCTCACCCTATCTCTAAAGGAGATGCCAGCCACCCTTCTGAGGAAACTCATTTCGGCTTGTACCCGCGATCTTATTCTTTCGGTCATGACCCACACTTCATGACCATAGGTGAGAGTAGGAATGTAGATAGCTTGGTAGACCGGGAGCTTTGCCTTCTGGCTCAGCTCTGGTTTGGTCACAAAAGTGCGGCAGAGAGACTGCAATACTGCCCCAGCTGCTCCCATTCTCCGGCTGATTTCCTTCTCCATCTTTCCCTCACTCGTGAACAAGACCCCGAGATACTTAAACTCATCCACCTGGAATAGAGTCTTGTTCTCTACCTGGACTGTACAAACCATCGGTTTGCTGCTGAGAACCATGGCCTCAGATTTGGAGATGCTGATCCTCATCCCAGCCGCTGGAATGAGGATCAGCATCTCCAGATAAAAACGTGTTTCTCTTAATTTGTCATGTCCACGCATTATTTCTGTGCTAATTGGACAAATTACAAGAGTCGGACGTAGAAACTATTCAAGCGGGGTTGAGTTACACTCTCCGTTCACTTTGGCCTTTTTTGACAGAGACATTTTGGGGCAATGAGGGTGCCAAAGCATGTAAAACCGCATTTTTTAAGGTTTAATTTGGGTCAAGGGGGAAGAGCCACAGCCAAGCTTTAAGGTTTACTTCTTGCTTGGTTGGCCCCGCTCTAAATCGCTTGCCTAACACAACTGCTATTGCGACATCCGGTGGACACATTTAGAACAGCAGTTTATTTCATGAAAAACCTTCAGCTCATGTTCCTACTTAGCAAACCTGTCCTTACGTTTGACACCCCTGATCTATCAAAACCATTAACAGGAATGTTGTCCTCTGCATGCGTCCAAAACTAAAAAGCAATGTGTAGACAGAATGTGTGACTGCTCGAAAACAAAATCACTTAACCTTAATCAACAAAATTTAATTGTAATCATAGCAATGGTTGTTGGTTCGCAGCTGAGTGTGAAGCGACTGGGATGAGAATCAGCACCTCCAAGTCAGAGTCCATGGTTCTCGCCCGGAAAAGGGTGGAGTGCCATCTCGGGGCTGGGGAGGAGACCCTGCCCCAAGTGGAGGAGTTCAAGTACCTCGGAGTCTTGTTCACGAGTGAGGGAAGAGTGGATCGTGAGATCGACAGGCGTATCGGTGCGGCGTCTTCAGTAATGCGGACGCTGTATCGCTCCATTGTGGTGAAGAAGGAACTGAGCCGGAAGGCAAAGCTCTCAATTTACCGGTCGATCTACGTTCCCATCCTTACCTATAGTCATAAGCTTTGGGTTATGACCGAAAGGACAAAATCACGGGTACAAGCGGCAGAAATGAGTTTCCTCCGCCGGGTGGCGGGTCTCTCCCTTAGAGATAGGGTGAGAAGATCTGTCATCCGGGAGGAGCTCGAAGTAAAGCCGCTGCTCCTCCACATCGAGAGGAGCCAGATGAGGTGGTTCGGGCATCTGCTCAGGATGCCACCCGAACGCCTCCCTAGGGAGGTGTTTAGGGCACGTCCGACCGGTAGGAGGCCACGGGGAAGACCCAGGACACGTTGGGTAGACTTTGTCTCCCGGCTGGCCTGGGAACGCCTCGGGATCCCCCGGGAAGAGCTGGACCAAGTGGCTGGGGAGAGGGAAGTCTGGGCTTCCCTGCTTAGACTGCTGCCCCCGCGACCCGACCTCGGATAAGCAGAAGAAAATAGATGGATGGATGGAATGGTTGTTTGGCACGAAAAAAAAATGGAATTGTGAAGCTGCCTCTAAAACAAAAAGGACTAATCATTGACTGGAATTAAGACGTGCAGTGTCGATAGAAAATAAAGGATGGATTTGGTCGAGAGTAAATCGCAGTGGACCACGTTGAAATAGTGTATGACATCACATTCAATCTGTTCATTGGTCTAAGTAGTCGAGCTGTTGCAGCAGGTGGATTGACATGAATCATGGCTCCAACAGGAGAGATGTCAATTGAAACAAGGGAGAGGTTTGTCAGTCTTCTTCAAGAAGGTAAGCAATGTTGCAAAAGATGTCGACTCTTCACAGTCAGCTGCGTCTAAAACGTGGACCGAGTACAAAACAACATGGTTGTAAAAGGCCAGCATCCTGGTAGACCAAGGAAAACAGTGAGACAGAAACGTAGAGCAATTTGACTTGAACACATAAATAAAGAGCGAAAGAAATGAAGAAGAAATGGGCGGAAACTGGAGTCACCGTCTGTGACCGAACTGTAAGAAACCGCCGAAAGGAAATGAGATTTAAACACAGAAAAGCTGAAAGAAAGTTGTCAGTGACATCTAAACAGAAAAAAACAAGGTTAGAATGGTCTGATGACTGCATGAAAGTCCTATTTAGTCCTCGTTTGGCAAAGTGATGATGCTGGGACTCTTTATGAAGACGACTGCCTGAAGAAACACAGTCATGTGAGGTTCATGGCACTGGGGAGAAGGCTGTCATGACATCTTCTATAAATGCACAAGTTTTCATTGACATTTTTGGACTCTTATTCTATCAATCGGAATGACGTTTTGGGGATAATTTTTTCAAGACGATGCACAATTTCCTTGAAGAAAGAAAGATGCATAAGGTCAATGTCAGGGTACGTAAATAGTCTGGATCTCAATCCTTGTTGAAAATCTGAACTGAAGAAAATGATCCATGACAAGACTTCAACCTGTTAATAGTGTGAGGGTCCAGTCCATAGTGGGACTATCTTGAGAGACGTCGTCGACCGATGCATAAGGAGTGGTCCACCCCGGGTCCCGACTTTGAACAGCTAGTGGATCCTCGTGGTCACCTGGTAACCTCTCCACGCAGGAGAGGGGGGCAGAGCAGAAAAGAGAGACAGCAGATCAACTGGTCTAAAAAGGGGTCTATTTAAAGACTAGGGTGTATAAATTAGTTTTAGGATGAGACTTAAATACTTCCACTGAGGTAACATCTCTAACTGTTACTGGGAGAACATTCCACCGTACTAGAGTCTGAATAGAAAACGCTCTATTGCCCGCAGACTTTTTTGGGAACCGGGAGTCACTAATAGGCCAGAGTTCTTAGAACGCAAATTTCTTGCCAGGACATATGATGATGAAGATGAATGTTTGTCACTCGTTAAGTCTCAGAGACTGCAGGCTGTTATAAAAGACAGAGGTGGTGCAACCAAGTACTAATGGTGTGTTGTAGTGTTTTTTTGTTTGTTTTTCATGATTCCATTTTGTTTTTATTGACTGATTCCATAATATCACTCTGAGCTCATGTACAAATGAAATGTATTTACTTGATTTAATTGAGTCTTTCCTAAAACCAGAAAGTTGCCATTTGACCATTTTTCCTACAAAATGAAACAAGCAAAGAAACCTTCTCCAAAACTGGTGATTCCATATTTTCTTTCCCCAGGGGTTGTTTAATATTTTGCATACACACTTACTGTAGGCGATAGTATAGAAGTACACAGACTTAAGTCTGAAGAACTCATCTTTGGGGGCCGTTCAAGTACAACCGAGCTCGGACAGGCGCAAAAAGAGATAGAGAGATGTGGCCTCACCTTTTTGCCGGATAAAATGGACCGAGTTCACTTTGCAAACTTTAATTTATGTTAACGTTACATGGGAGAGGTGACACAGCCACAATAAACGTCACCTTGATGACTCCAGCCACAGTTTTGTAAGTTACATATCAACCCGACCAGGATTTGAACCCAGCACCCTTCATTCCAAGTCAATAGTCTTATCCACTGGGCCACCCTGGGTCTTGTGAAGAGAAGATTATGTTCCGTACACAAATGTAATCGAGGACTCCTGGTTCAGTAAAGTATGAACCCGTGAGTCAAGATGGTGTGTGGAAAAGCTAAGTTCATGGGGTCGGTCTCCTAGATAAAACAAAGAAACGGGACAAAGTTTTACTAGTCGCAGACCGTGGATAGCCGACTTCACATTAAGTTGTGAATGACTTTGGTGGCTGTTCAAAATGGCTCTCACAGTAAAGAAGACTCTGACATCGTTCCATGTTTGGTTAAAAGGGCTAGTAATTTAGTCTAATACTTTTGTTTGTTTTGTCGTTGAATCACTCGGACCAGTTTTAGAATTTCTCAAAGGCATCAATGAATGCTTTGGATGAACTAGTTTTTAGTATCACCTCCATCATAGTTTAATGATTGCATTTGTATATGAGCAAAAATCACCAATCAAAGGGACCCAGGATAGCTCAATGGTCAACACTGTGGGCTCCCAATACAGGGGTACCTGCTTCAAATCCCAGTTGGTTTGATATGTAACTGAACTCTCCCATAACTCGAAACATCTTGTTTTTGTTTCGCCTCCATCAAAGTTTAATGATTGCATTTGTCTATTATGAAAAATCTTGTCTCAGCTAGACCCAAGATCGCTCAATGTTTAAGACTGCTGCCTCTCACGCAGTAGTACTCGGTTCAACTCCATAACTTGGAAGATCTGGTTTTTGTTTCACCTCCATCATAGTTTAATGAATGCATTTGTATGTGGGCAAAACTCATCAACCAAAGGGACCCAGGATAGCTCAATGGTCAACACTGTGGGCTCCCAATACAGGGGTACCCGCTTCAAATCCCAGTTGGTTTGATATGTAACTGAACTCTCCCATACACTACCGTTCAAAAGTTTGGGGTCACATTGAAATGTCCTTTTTTGAAGGAAAAGCACTGTACTTTTCAATGAAGATAACTTTAAACTAGTCTTAACTTTAAAGAAATACACTCTATACATTGCTAATGTGGTAAATGACTATTCTAGCTGCAAATGTCTGGTTTTTGGTGCAATATCTACATAGGTGTATAGAGGCCCAATTCCAGCAACTATCACTCCAGTGTTCTAATGGTACAATGTGTTTGCTCATTGGCTCAGAAGGCTAATTGATGATTAGAAAACTCTTGTGCAATCATGTTCACACATCTGAAAACAGTTTAGCTCGTTACAGAAGCTACAAAACTGACCTTCCTTTGAGCAGATTGAGTTTCTGGAGCATCACATTTGTGGGGTCAATTAAACGCTCAAAATGGCCAGAAAAAGAGAACTTTCATCTGAAACTCCACAGTCTATTCTTGTTCTTAGAAATGAAGGCTATTCCACAAAATTGTTTGGGTGACCCCAAACTTTTGAACGGTAGTGTATATTGGAAGATCTCGTTTTTGTTTCGCCTCCATCACAGTTTAATGATTGCATTTGTCTATTATGAAAAATCTTGTCTCAGCTAGACCCAAGATAGCTCAATGTTTACGACCGCTGCCTCTCACTCAGTATTGATTGATTGATTGATTGAAACTTGTATTGGTAGATTGCACAGTACAGTACATATTCCGTACAATTGACCACTAAATGGTAACACCCGAATAAGTTTTTCAACTTGTTTAAGTCGGGGTCCATGTTAATCAATTCAGGTAGTAGTACTTGGTTCAACTCCATAACTTGGAAGATCTAGTTTTTGTTTCACCTCCATCATAGTCTAATGATTGCATTTGTATATGAGTGAAATGATGACACCTCAGGGGTTACCTATGTGTGTGTGTGTGTGTGTGTGTGTGTGTAGTGTGAATGAGTGTGTGAATGAGTGTGTGCGGGTGGTAAATGGATAGATCAGTGGTTCACACTTGGCCACCAACGAGGAGTACTGTGTTCAAATCCTGGTCTGGTAGCTAGGTAACTTACAGATGTGTCCAATCAGCACACATCTGTCGTTTAATACCATTCCAGGCGCATATTCTTACACACACACACACACACACACACACACACACACACTGGGGAGCTGATTGGAGGATACTTTTGATACATCAAGGAATGGTTGATAGAATCTGGATTCTGGCAAATATGCCAATGTTTTTCCAGCCTAATGAGACCTGACTGCACACACACACACACGCACACACACACACACACACACACACACACACACACACACACACACACACACACACACACACACACACACACACACACACACACACACACACTCACACACACGCATGCCTCCCCCATGGCTCACTCCCAACGACTCCAGAAACAAAATGCTGATGGTGGTTAATGAGGCAGATGCCGCCTAAATAAGAGACGGAGAAGGAGTCCGTTTGGCTCCAGGCTGAAACTGACTTCATTCTCTCCAATAATGAGACAGTCGTGTGGTCACGTGACCACGGGACGCCTTTTCAGATGGTACATCACACACACAAAAAATAAGTTTTTCTGTTTGTATTTGTACTCGACTAGTGGCTTCCACAGAATAATCGCCAAATAAGCATCTCCTTCTTTTCCCCTGGGAGGAAAGGGTGGTCATTGGTCTCAGACAAATGCAATAGTTTTCTAATGTTTTCCAAGCATGTAAAAATGTATTTAAACGCACCTTCTTTAAGATAATATTACAAAACCCAAAAGCAGTGAAGTTGTCACGTTGTGTAAATGGTAAATAAAAAGAGAATACAACAAATCCTTTTCAACTTATATTCACTTGAATAGACTGCAAAGATGGCCCTGCGATGAGGTGGCGACTTGTCCAGGGTGTACTCCACCTTCCGCCCATGTGCAGCTGTGATAGGCTCCAGCAACCTCCGCAACCCCGAACGGGACAAGCGGTAGAAATGGATGGATGGATGAACTGCAAAGACAAGATATTTAACGTTCGAACTGTTAAACTTTGTTATTTTTTGCAAATATTAGCTCATTTGGAATTTGATGCCTGTGACATGTTTCAAAAAAGCTGGCACAAGTGGCAAAAAAGACTGAGAAAGTTGAGGAATGCTCGTGAAACACTTATTTGGAACATCCCACAGGTGAACAGGCTAATTGGGGACAGGTGGGTGCCATGATTGGGTATAAAAGCAGCTTCCATGAAGCAAGGACGGGGCGAGGGTCACCACTTTGTCAACAAATGCCTGAGCAAATTGTTTAAGAACAACATTTCTCAACCAGCTATTGCAAGGAATTTAGGGATTTCACCATCTACACTCTGTAATACCAGCTAAAGGTTCAGAGAATCTGGAGAAATCATTGCACGTAAGCAGCAAGGCTGAAAACCAACATTGAATGCCTGTGACCTTCGATCCCTCAGGCAGTACTGCATCAAAAAGCGACATCAGTGTGTAAAGGATATCACCACATGGGCTCAGGAACACTTCAGAAAACCACTGCCAGTAACTACAGTTGGTCGCTACATCTGTAAGTGCAAGTTAAAACTTTACTATGCAAAGCCAAAGCCATTTATCAACAACACCCGGAAACGCTTCGCGTCTCCCATTGAAGTTCATGATTATTTGCAAAAAAAATTTCTCAGTATGAACATGAAATATCTTGTCTTTGCAGTCTATTCAATTGAATATAAGTTGAAAAGGATTTGTTGTATTCTCTTTTTATTTACCATTTACACAACGTGACAACTTCACTGCTTTTGGGGTTTGTATTTTATGTTTATGATAGGATATGTTACATTATACTTTTGTAAAAAAAAACATTACCAGGTCGGCACTACAAAAGCAATCCAGTTCTGAATTGCCTTTCCTGGATCAATAAAGGTCAAATGATGAATTAATTTAGTAAAATATATCAATGAATATTACAATAGGATTCTAAAAAAACACAATACTAAAAAAAACAAAATGCAATCTCTACGTGATTAAATCAAATCAAATATATTTCAAAATATTTTTAAAACCTTTTTCGATAGATAATAAAATTATAAAAAAACACATTACTAAAAAAAATGTCCTTTCTATGTGATTAATTCAGATAAAAGTGAATATTAAAAAAATGAAAAAAATCCCATAGATAATAAAATAATAAAATAACACAATACTAAAAAAATGTCATCTCTATGTCATCAAATAAAATTTTAAAAAATATACATATTTTAAAAATGTTTTGATAGATAATAGAATTATAAAAAAACAATAATAAAAAATGGTCCTCTCTATGTGAGTAAATGAAAATATTTTTTTATTATTTTTTTCGATAGATAATATAATTTAAAAAAAAAACAAAGTACTAAAAAAATGACTCTTTATGATAAAATAAAAATAAATATTTTTAAAACATTTTTCGATGGATAATAGAATTATTTAAAAAAACACAATACTAAAAAAAATGTCCTTTCTATGTGATTAATTTAAATAAAAGTGAATATTAAAAAATAAAAATAAAAATCCATAAATAATAGAATTATAAAATAACACAATACTAAAAAAATATTGTCTCAATGTCATTAAATAAAATAAAAATAAATATTTTTAAAAACATTTTTTTCTGGATAATATAATTATAAAAAAACACAATACTAAAAAAAATTCCTTTCTATGTAATTAAATTAAATAAAAATAAATATTAAAACAATTGTTTTCGATAGATAATAGAATTATAAAATAACACAATACTAAAAAAAGTCCTCTCAAAGTGATTAGATTAAATTAAAATCAATATTTAAAAAAATGTTTTGATGGATAATAGAATTATAAAAAACCACAATACAAAAAAATTTCCTCTCTGTGCAATTAAATAAAATAAAAATAACTATTACTTTTTTTTTTCGATGGATAATAGGATTATACAAAATACAAAGTACTAAAAAAAATGTCCTCTCTATGTGATTAGATAAAATAAAAATACATATTTAAAAAAAAAAAATGTATGTATAAAAAATACAATACTAAAAAATTGTCCTCTCTATGTAATAAAATAAAAATAAATATTATTCATTTTTTTGGATAGATAATATAATTATACAAAAAAAAAGTACTAAAAATATGTCCTCATTTTGTGATTAGATAAAATAAAAATACATATATTTTTTAAACTTTTTGATGGATAATAGAATGATAAAAAACCACAGTACTAAAAAATGGTTCTCTCTATGTGATTAAATACAATTTTAATAATTATTAAATTTACTTTTTTCGATAGATTATAAAATTATTTTAAAAAAACAAAGTACTAAAAAAATTGTCCTCTCTATATAAAATAAAAATAAATATTTTTAAAACATTTTTCGATACATAATAGAATTATTTTAAAACACACAATATAATCCAGGTCACTGGATGGACCTTTTTGCATGAAGAAATACAACTAGATGGACCTTTTTGCATGGAGAAATAAAAATAACAGTTACTGCTTCAGGAATTCTGTCCTCTGATGTCTTTTTGGATTTATTTCGCCTTCAGTCAAAGTCTTAATTTGTGTTCCTGTGACCAATCGTGTTCCTAAGTGCGATCAAAGGAATCGATCCCATGGAGAACCGTGCGGGCCCTCCAGACGTTTCCCCCAAAAGACACTCTTGTTGTCCGGAGGAGGGCCGCTCAAATGAAACGGTTCTGTCTCCGTGTCTCGGCGGGGGGCCATTGTGGGGTTTTGTCCCAAGATTAGGGCTGGTATGGATCCGGCTAATCCTGCCTGCTCTTCCATGTGGGAGTGGCAGCGGGGGGTCTTTGCGGTGCAGCCGGCCGTGACTTAACGGCTGTGAGATTGAGGTTTGTACACCGGGCGAGATTTGTCTCGGGATTAAAAGCACGGCCCTCAAAGACGGACAGGCGTTCCCACGGCAACCCCCGCATGTGTGTTCCTCGAAAAAGTGATTGCAACGCAGCTGTCCAAGTGACAGTCAGTCCATAGTGGATCTAGTTAATAGTGTGAGAGTCCAGTCCATAGTGGATCTAACATAATAGTGTGAGAGTCCAGTCCATAGTGGATCTAGTTAATAGTGTGAGAGTCCAGTCCATAGTGGATCTAACATAATAGTGTGAGAGTCCAGTCCATAGTGGATCTAACATAATAGTGAGAGTCCAGTCCATAGTGGATCTAGTTAATAGTGTGAGAGTCCAGTCCATAGTGGATCTAGCATATTAGTATGAGAGTCCAGTCCATAGTGGATCTAGTTAATAGTGTGAGAGTCCAGTCCATAGTGGATCTAGCATAATAGTATGAGAGTCCAGTCCATAGTGGATCTATCATAATAGTGTGAGAGTCCAGTCCATAGTGGATCTAACATAATAGTGTGAGAGTCCAGTCCATAGTGGATCTAACATAATCGTGTGAGAGTCCAGTCCATAGTGGATCTAACATAATAGTGTGAGAGTCCAGTCCATAGTGGATCTAACGTAACAGTGAGAGTCCAGTCCATAGGGGATCTAACATAATAGTGTGAGAGTCCAGTCCATTGTGGATCTAACATAATAGTGTGAGAGTCCAGTCCATAGTGGATCTAACATAACAGTGAGAGTCCAGTCCATAGTGGATCTAACATAATAGTGTGAGAGTCCAGTCCATAGTGGATCTAACATACTAGTGTGAGAGTCTAGTCCATAGTGGATCTAACATAACAGTGAGAGTCCAGTCCATAGTGGATCTAACATAACAGTGAGAGTCCAGTCCATAGTGGATCTAACATAATAGTGTGAGAGTCCAGTCCATAGTGGATCTGACGTAACAGTGAGAGTCCAGTCCATAGTGGATCTAACATAATAGTGTGAGAGTCCAGTCCATAGTGGATCTAACATAATAGTGTGAGAGTCTAGTCAATAGTGGATCTAACATAACAGTGAGAGTCCAGTCCATAGTGGATCTAACATAATAGTGTGAGAGTCCAGTCCATAGTGGATCTAACATAACAGTGAGAGTCCAGTCCATAGTGGATCTAACATAATAGTGTGAGAGTCCAGTCCATAGTGGATCTAACATAACAGTGAGAGTCCAGTCCATAGTGGATCTAACATAATAGTGTGAGAGTCCAGTCCATAGTGGATCTAACATAACAGTGAGAGTCCAGTCCATAGTGGATCTAACATAATAGTGTGAGAGTCCAGTCCATAGTGGATCTAACATAATAGTGTGAGAGTCTAGTCCATAGTGGATCTAACATAACAGTGAGAGTCCAGTCCATAGTGGATCTAACATAACAGTGAGAGTCCAGTCCATAGTGGATCCAACATAATAGTGTGAGAGTCCAGTCCATAGTGGATCTAACATAATAGTGTGAGAGTCCAGTCCATAGTAGATCTAACATAATAGTGTGAGAGTCCAGTCCATAGTGGATCTAACATAATAGTGTGAGAGTCTAGTCCATAGTGGATCTAACATAACAGTGAGAGTCCAGTCCATAGTGGATCTAACATAATAGTGTGAGAGTCCAGTCCATAGTGGATCTAACATAATAGTGTGAGAGTCTAGTCCATAGTGGATCTAACATAACAGTGAGAGTCCAGTCCATAGTGGATCTAACATAATCGTGTGAGAGTCCAGTCCATAGTGGATCTAACATAATAGTGTGAGAGTTCAGTCCATAGTGGATCTAACGTAACAGTGAGAGTCCAGTCCATAGTGGATCTAACATAATAGTGTGAGAGTCCAGTCCATAGTGGATCTAACATAATAGTGTGAGAGTCCAGTCCATAGTGGATCTAACATAATAGTGTGAGAGTCTAGTCCATAGTGGATCTAACATAAAAGTGAGAGTCCAGTCCATAGTGGATCTAACATAATCGTGTGAGAGTCCAGTCCATAGTGGATCTAACATAATAGTGTGAGAGTCTAGTCCATAGTGGATCTAACATAACAGTGAGAGTCCAGTCCATAGTGGATCTAACATAATCGTGTGAGAGTCCAGTCCATAGTGGATCTAACATAATAGTGTGAGAGTTCAGTCCATAGTGGATCTAACGTAACAGTGAGAGTCCAGTCCATAGTGGATCTAACATAATAGTGTGAGAGTCCAGTCCATAGTGGATCTAACATAATAGTGTGAGAGTCCAGTCCATAGTGGATCTAACATAATAGTGTGAGAGTCTAGTCCATAGTGGATCTAACATAATAGTGTGAGAGTCCAGTCCATAGTGGATCTAACATAATAGTGTGAGAGTCTAGTCCATAGTGGATCTAACATAACAGTGAGAGTCCAGTCCATAGTGGATCTAACATAATAGTGTGAGAGTCCAGTCCATAGTGGATCTAACATAATAGTGTGAGAGTCCAGTCCATAGTGGATCTAACATAATAGTGTGAGAGTCCAGTCCATAGTGGATCTAGTTAATAGTGTGAGAGTCCAGTCCATAGTGGATCTAACATAATAGTGTGAGAGTCCAGTCCATAGTGGATCTAACATAATAGTGAGAGTCCAGTCCATAGTGGATCTAGTTAATAGTGTGAGAGTCCAGTCCATAGTGGATCTAGCATATTAGTATGACAGTCCAGTCCATAGTGGATCTAGTTAATAGTGTGAGAGTCCAGTCCATAGTGGATCTAGCATAATAGTATGAGAGTCCAGTCCATAGTGGATCTATCATAATAGTGTGAGAGTCCAGTCCATAGTGGATTTAACATAATCGTGTGAGAGTCCAGTCCATAGTGGATCTAACATAATAGTGTGAGAGTCAAGTCCATAGTGGATCTAACGTAACAGTGAGAGTCCAGTCCATAGTGGATCTAACATAATAGTGTGAGAGTCCAGTCCATTGTGGATCTAACATAATAGTGTGAGAGTCCAGTCCATAGTGGTTCTAACATAACAGTGAGAGTCCAGTCCATAGTGGATCTAACATAATAGTGTGAGAGTCCAGTCCATAGTGGATCTAACATAATAGTGTGAGAGTCTAGTCCATAGTGGATCTAACATAACAGTGAGAGTCCAGTCCATAGTGGATCTAACATAACAGTGAGAGTCCAGTCCATAGTGGATCTAACATAATAGTGTGAGAGTCCAGTCCATAGTGGATCTAACGTAACAGTGAGAGTCCAGTCCATAGTGGATCTAACATAATAGTGTGAGAGTCCAGTCCATAGTGGATCTAACATAATTGTGTGAGAGTCCAGTCCATAGTGGATCTAACATAATAGTGTGAGAGTCTAGTCAATAGTGGATCTAACATAACAGTGAGAGTCCAGTCCATAGTGGATCTAACATAATAGTGTGAGAGTCCAGTCCATAGTGGATCTAACATAACAGTGAGAGTCCAGTCCATAGTGGATCTAACATAATAGTGTGAGAGTCCAGTCCATAGTGGATCTAACATAATAGTGTGAGAGTCTAGTCCATAGTGGATCTAACATAACAGTGAGAGTCCAGTCCATAGTGGATCTAACATAACAGTGAGAGTCCAGTCCATAGTGGATCTAACATAATAGTGTGAGAGTCCAGTCCATAGTGGATCTAACGTAACAGTGAGAGTCCAGTCCATAGTGGATCTAACATAATAGTGTGAGAGTCCAGTCCATAGTGGATCTAACATAATAGTGTGAGAGTCCAGTCCATAGTGGATCTAACATAATAGTGTGAGAGTCTAGTCCATAGTGGATCTAACATAACAGTGAGAGTCCAGTCCATAGTGGATCTAACATAATAGTGTGAGAGTCCAGTCCATAGTGGATCCAACATAATAGTGTGAGAGTCTAGTCCATAGTGGATCTAACATAACAGTGAGAGTCCAGTCCATAGTGGATCTAACATAATCGTGTGAGAGTCCAGTCCATAGTGGATCTAACATAATAGTGTGAGAGTTCAGTCCATAGTGGATCTAACGTAACAGTGAGAGTCCAGTCCATAGTGGATCTAACATAATAGTGTGAGAGTCCAGTCCATAGTGGATCTAACATAATCGTGTGAGAGTCCAGTCCATAGTGGATCTAACATAATAGTGTGAGAGTTCAGTCCATAGTGGATCTAACGTAACAGTGAGAGTCCAGTCCATAGTGGATCTAACATAATAGTGTGAGAGTCCAGTCCATAGTGGATCTAACATAATAGTGTGAGAGTCCAGTCCATAGTGGATCTAACATAATAGTGTGAGAGTCCAGTCCATAGTGGATCTAACATAACAGTGAGAGTCCAGTCCATAGTGGATCTAACATAATAGTGTGAGAGTCCAGTCCATAGTGGATCTAACATAACAGTGAGAGTCCAGTCCATAGTGGATCTAACATAATAGTGTGAGAGTCCAGTCCATAGTGGATCTAACATAATAGTGTGAGAGTCTAGTCCATAGTGGATCTAACATAACAGTGAGAGTCCAGTCCATAGTGGATCTAACATAACAGTGAGAGTCCAGTCCATAGTGGATCCAACATAATAGTGTGAGAGTCCAGTCCATAGTGGATCTAACATAATAGTGTGAGAGTCCAGTCCATAGTAGATCTAACATAATAGTGTGAGAGTCCAGTCCATAGTGGATCTAACATAATAGTGTGAGAGTCTAGTCCATAGTGGATCTAACATAACAGTGAGAGTCCAGTCCATAGTGGATCTAACATAATAGTGTGAGAGTCCAGTCCATAGTGGATCTAACATAATAGTGTGAGAGTCTAGTCCATAGTGGATCTAACATAACAGTGAGAGTCCAGTCCATAGTGGATCTAACATAATCGTGTGAGAGTCCAGTCCATAGTGGATCTAACATAATAGTGTGAGAGTTCAGTCCATAGTGGATCTAACGTAACAGTGAGAGTCCAGTCCATAGTGAATCTAACATAATAGTGTGAGAGTCCAGTCCATAGTGGATCTAACATAATAGTGTGAGAGTCCAGTCCATAGTGGATCTAACATAATAGTGTGAGAGTCTAGTCCATAGTGGATCTAACATAACAGTGAGAGTCCAGTCCATAGTGGATCTAACATAATCGTGTGAGAGTCCAGTCCATAGTGGATCTAACATAATAGTGTGAGAGTCTAGTCCATAGTGGATCTAACATAACAGTGAGAGTCCAGTCCATAGTGGATCTAACATAATCGTGTGAGAGTCCAGTCCATAGTGGATCTAACATAATAGTGTGAGAGTTCAGTCCATAGTGGATCTAACGTAACAGTGAGAGTCCAGTCCATAGTGGATCTAACATAATAGTGTGAGAGTCCAGTCCATAGTGGATCTAACATAATAGTGTGAGAGTCCAGTCCATAGTGGATCTAACATAATAGTGTGAGAGTCTAGTCCATAGTGGATCTAACATAATAGTGTGAGAGTCCAGTCCATAGTGGATCTAACATAATAGTGTGAGAGTCTAGTCCATAGTGGATCTAACATAACAGTGAGAGTCCAGTCCATAGTGGATCTAACATAATAGTGTGAGAGTCCAGTCCATAGTGGATCTAACATAATAGTGTGAGAGTCCAGTCCATAGTGGATCTAACATAATAGTGTGAGAGTCCAGTCCATAGTGGATCTAGTTAATAGTGTGAGAGTCCAGTCCATAGTGGATCTAACATAATAGTGTGAGAGTCCAGTCCATAGTGGATCTAACATAATAGTGAGAGTCCAGTCCATAGTGGATCTAGTTAATAGTGTGAGAGTCCAGTCCATAGTGGATCTAGCATATTAGTATGACAGTCCAGTCCATAGTGGATCTAGTTAATAGTGTGAGAGTCCAGTCCATAGTGGATCTAGCATAATAGTATGAGAGTCCAGTCCATAGTGGATCCATCATAATAGTGTGAGAGTCCAGTCCATAGTGGATTTAACATAATCGTGTGAGAGTCCAGTCCATAGTGGATCTAACATAATAGTGTGAGAGTCAAGTCCATAGTGGATCTAACGTAACAGTGAGAGTCCAGTCCATAGTGGATCTAACATAATAGTGTGAGAGTCCAGTCCATTGTGGATCTAACATAATAGTGTGAGAGTCCAGTCCATAGTGGATCTAACATAACAGTGAGAGTCCAGTCCATAGTGGATCTAACATAATAGTGTGAGAGTCCAGTCCATAGTGGATCTAACATAATAGTGTGAGAGTCTAGTCCATAGTGGATCTAACATAACAGTGAGAGTCCAGTCCATAGTGGATCTAACATAACAGTGAGAGTCCAGTCCATAGTGGATCTAACATAATAGTGTGAGAGTCCAGTCCATAGTGGATCTAACGTAACAGTGAGAGTCCAGTCCATAGTGGATCTAACATAATAGTGTGAGAGTCCAGTCCATAGTGGATCTAACATAATAGTGTGAGAGTCCAGTCCATAGTGGATCTAACATAATAGTGTGAGAGTCTAGTCAATAGTGGATCTAACATAACAGTGAGAGTCCAGTCCATAGTGGATCTAACATAATAGTGTGAGAGTCCAGTCCATAGTGGATCTAACATAACAGTGAGAGTCCAGTCCATAGTGGATCTAACATAATAGTGTGAGAGTCCAGTCCATAGTGGATCTAACATAATAGTGTGAGAGTCTAGTCCATAGTGGATCTAACATAACAGTGAGAGTCCAGTCCATAGTGGATCTAACATAACAGTGAGAGTCCAGTCCATAGTGGATCTAACATAATAGTGTGAGAGTCCAGTCCATAGTGGATCTAACGTAACAGTGAGAGTCCAGTCCATAGTGGATCTAACATAATAGTGTGAGAGTCCAGTCCATAGTGGATCTAACATAATAGTGTGAGAGTCCAGTCCATAGTGGATCTAACATAATAGTGTGAGAGTCTAGTCCATAGTGGATCTAACATAACAGTGAGAGTCCAGTCCATAGTGGATCTAACATAATAGTGTGAGAGTCCAGTCCATAGTGGATCTAACATAATAGTGTGAGAGTCTAGTCCATAGTGGATCTAACATAACAGTGAGAGTCCAGTCCATAGTGGATCTAACATAATCGTGTGAGAGTCCAGTCCATAGTGGATCTAACATAATAGTGTGAGAGTTCAGTCCATAGTGGATCTAACGTAACAGTGAGAGTCCAGTCCATAGTGGATCTAACATAATAGTGTGAGAGTCCAGTCCATAGTGGATCTAACATAATAGTGTGAGAGTCCAGTCCATAGTGGATCTAACATAATAGTGTGAGAGTCTAGTCCATAGTGGATCTAACATAACAGTGAGAGTCCAGTCCATAGTGGATCTAACATAATAGTGTGAGAGTCCAGTCCATAGTGGATCTAACATAATAGTGTGAGAGTCTAGTCCATAGTGGATCTAACATAACAGTGAGAGTCCAGTCCATAGTGGATCTAACATAATAGTGTGAGAGTCCAGTCCATAGTGGATCTAACATAATAGTGTGAGAGTCTAGTCCATAGTGGATCTAACATAACAGTGAGTGTCCAGTCCATAGTGGATCTAACATAATAGTGTGAGAGTCTAGTCCATAGTGGATCTAACATAACAGTGAGAGTCCAGTCCATACTGGATCTAACATAATAGTGTGAGAGTCCAGTCCATAGTGGATCTAACATAATAGTGTGAGAGTCCAGTCCATAGTGGATCTAGAGTCTAGTCCATAGTGGATCTAACATAACAGTGAGAGTCCAGTCCATAGTGGATCTAACATAATAGTGTGAGAGTCCAGTCCATAGTGGATCTAACATAATAGTGTGAGAGTCCAGTCCATAGTGGATCTAACATAATAGTGTGAGAGTCTAGTCCATAGTGGATCTAACATAACAGTGAGAGTCCAGTCCATAGTGGATCTAACATAATAGTGTGAGAGTCCAGTCCATAGTGGATCTAACATAACAGTGAGAGTCCAGTCCATAGTGGATCTAACATAATAGTGTGAGAGTCCAGTCCATAGTGGATCTAACATAATAGTGTGAGAGTCTAGTCCATAGTGGATCTAACATAACAGTGAGAGTCCAGTCCATAGTGGATCTAACATAACAGTGAGAGTCCAGTCCATAGTGGATCTAACATAATAGTGTGAGAGTCCAGTCCATAGTGGATCTAACGTAACAGTGAGAGTCCAGTCCATAGTGGATCTAACATAATAGTGTGAGAGTCCAGTCCATAGTGGATCTAACATAATAGTGTGAGAGTCCAGTCCATAGTGGATCTAACATAATAGTGTGAGAGTCTAGTCCATAGTGGATCTAACATAACAGTGAGAGTCCAGTCCATAGTGGATCTAACATAATCGTGTGAGAGTCCAGTCCATAGTGGATCTAACATAATAGTGTGAGAGTTCAGTCCATAGTGGATCTAACGTAACAGTGAGAGTCCAGTCCATAGTGGATCTAACATAATAGTGTGAGAGTCCAGTCCATAGTGGATCTAACATAATAGTGTGAGAGTCCAGTCCATAGTGGATCTAACATAATAGTGTGAGAGTCTAGTCCATAGTGGATCTAACATAACAGTGAGAGTCCAGTCCATAGTGGATCTAACATAATAGTGTGAGAGTCCAGTCCATAGTGGATCTAACATAATAGTGTGAGAGTCTAGTCCATAGTGGATCTAACATAACAGTGAGAGTCCAGTCCATAGTGGATCTAACATAATAGTGTGAGAGTCCAGTCCATAGTGGATCTAACATAATAGTGTGAGAGTCTAGTCCATAGTGGATCTAACATAACAGTGAGAGTCCAGTCCATAGTGGATCTAACATAATAGTGTGAGAGTCCAGTCCATAGTGGATCTAACATAATAGTGTGAGAGTCCAGTCCATAGTGGATCTAACATCATAGTGTGAGAGTCTAGTCCATAGTGGATCTAACATAACAGTGAGAGTCCAGTCCATAGTGGATCTAACATAATAGTGTGATAGTCTAGTCCATAGTGGATCTAACATAACAGTGAGAGTCCAGTCCATAGTGGATCTAACATAATAGTGTGAGAGTCCAGTCCATAGTGGATCTAGAGTCTAGTCCATAGTGGATCTAACATAACAGTGAGAGTCCAGTCCATAGTGGATCTAACATAATAGTGTGAGAGTCCAGTCCATAGTGGATCTAACATAATAGTGTGAGAGTCCAGTCCATAGTGGATCTAATATAATAGTGTGAGAGTTCAGTCCATAGTGGATCTAGTTAATAGTGTGAGAGTCCAGTCCATAGTGGATCTCTCTCATGATGTGGTCTAGGCTGTGCTGCTGTGGACAGCTAGCATCTGACACGCATTAGCTTGCTGCTAATGACTTCTTCTGCTGCAGTCATTATCACACACGCTTGGAGAAAAACAACCCCCAGGGTGCCAGTTCTTTATTTATTTATTTCGTCTTTTGCAGTGGCATGCATTTTACAACTTGACATTTCTGCCGAGGAAAGCATGAAATATGCAAGACGAAAGCTTTCACAAGTCTGGCCTGGCAGAACTTATGCGTGATGAAGATGTCAGCAGAAGACATTTCAAGACTGCCAGGCCTCCCACGTCACATGATTGTTTGACCCTTGGTCCCGAAAGGAATACCACCGCCATTAGCATTAATCCCACAAGTCCACCAGAAAACATTGCAGATGGCAGCTTGGGATCTCCAACCTGGAGGGCAGGTGTTTCTACATAAGATCTTTCAGGACTGACATGCACAAGCCACAACATCATCCTCGACTCAGATCCCACATCAGGGCAAGGAAAAACTCAACCCAATGGGATGACAATGACAAACCTTGGAGGGGACCGCAGATTGCCATAGCCAATCAGATCATGAGTTGTTGTCAGTAAGGCCTTCTAGATGGCCTCACCTCGAACATGACATTTATGTGCCCTGTGATTGGATACTCACCGGGACCGTTAGTGGATGAATTTGAGAACACATACAGTTGATGGACAGTTGCGATAGCCAAACAGATCACAGGTTGTTGACAGTAGCCTATCTAGGTAGCCTGATGTTAACGAGACTGTGATTGGATACTCACGTGTCACTCCAAAGTGAGTATCCAATCACAAGTTGCAATGTAGCAGGACGCAGGAGGTGTTGCGCCGTAGCCATACCGGGCTAGCAGAGTGTCAGGTTCAAACACTGATGACATCTATTAAACAGACAAGAAGCAAGGAATCATGCAGAGACAGAGTTAATTTTTACTCATGAGGAGAGACGTATTGGGCTGTACACTTAGTTACAGTTCCAACCTACGCTCTAAGGTACAATCCCACGTGCTCCTCTATTTATTTGGGAGGTCCCTGGTTACATCACTGAGGCTGCTTCTGAAGGAAGGGGGGTAATTTCAGCAGCCCCAGTTAGACACAATATATGATTATTCAGAAATGGAAATGTGCCGACACTCGTGATATCGCCCTGTCTCTGCTTTGTCTGCGTCACGGTACTCGATGTTCGCCCTTGGCAGTCAGCACAACACTGATACGAGACGACTCGCAATTCAAGATTGCAAGTTGTCCCTTTGCACAGATAGAAAAGTACAACTTCAGCCCAATTGATAATAATTATAGCAACAGCCTTTAAGCCAGGGGTGGGCAATTAATTTTTACCGGGGGCCGCATGAGCAACCCGAGCACTGCGGGAGGGCCACATCGACAATATTTCAATTACATTTTGCTCAATATTATTTTTTATATATAGCGTAAGATAAATAATAATAATAATAATAATAATAATAATAATAATAATAATTAATAATAATAATAATACTTTCATTTAACCTAACTTAACTTTATACCTAAAGCACTGCTTTGGAAATCATTTGTACATATTTAGTTCCCCTTAAACATCCTCATGTTGCACAATGAAATGTAAGCATAGGATGAAGTGTGCATTCCTGTAACTTTCTATAGTAACAGCATTCCATGATTAATATAAATACATTAACATTAATAATAAATGACAGTAAAATAAGCACACGTATGACTGAGGAGTCATAGTGTAACTTTGTGTGGTGTTTGAGTTGTCCGACTTTTTGTGTGGCCATAAACGCACCAGTGGCTTAGTGGTATGCGTGTTGGTGACGGATGACAAGTTGGTTTTGGCCTGGTTTGTACGGCAGAAAATGACTAGTTTTTTTAGATAGAAGTGTTTTACTCATGTTTTTGGTGTGGTTATGGCCGAATATAAACAGTTTTGCTCAATAAAGTGATCAATATAATTTGTGTCCTCGAAGCATCTCGATAGACGTTACAATAATTGAACGGTGTTCAATTGAACGGTGTTGACGAACACCGTTAGGGCCGCTTGTTGTCACTGTCACTCAGAGTTGCATTGCAAAATTACACAGAATAAATATGTTTATTTTGTTTAGAATTCAGATGGGATTTGATTTGGTGCGCGGCATATATTTGCTGCGCACAGAGGACGCTTGAGCAGTGCGCAATTGCGCATGCGCGCACCTTAGAGGGAACGTTGCTTGGCAGTCCATGTCTTGTTGAAAGCACGCCATTCCTCATCAACTTTTCTCTTTTTAGCGTCTCGGGTGTAAACCGTGCATCACTTGTCGCTGCATGTGCACCTTCACTCGCAGGTTACACACGGACATACGACCATAAATAACACTTTTCAAAATAAAAGCAGCACAGTTGTATTGTGCGCACGACATAGATGTTTTTTCAACTTTATTTTGTAATTTGTGATTGCAGCTGTTCACATTCACTCACAATCACGCACACGCATATACTGTATACGTCCACACGGAGGTAATACATATAATAACGCTTTTCAAAACAAAAGCAGCACCGTTGTATTGCACACTCGACATAGATACTTTTTTAAATGTATTTTGTCATTTATGATTGGCCTCACGCGGGCCGGACAGGGACGCACAAGGGGCCGGATGTGGCCCGCGGGCCGCAGAATGCCCAGGTCTGCTTTAAGCATAAGAGTTGTGTGATAACTTACACATAATTATTCTAACACAGAGAAATCACTATTTTAACCCACAAAGAAGGAGAACAAAAAGGTTGATTAGGTGGCAGATATATATTTGCAAGGCTATTTTCAAGAAGGATATTTAAAGAGAAACTACATCTTGTGAGACCATGTCGGCGATGAAATGGGGAAATGCCCGCCATTTTCACCCAAAATAGCGACGACGAGGGGTACCACTGGCTTATACGGCGTCCAATGGGTTCTACAAATTGTGAGTTCAAACCTTTTATTTCTTTATATTTTCAAGTTTAATGTTTTCTTTGCGCCAGAAAGTAATCCGTTTTGTACACAGTTGATGTGATTCAATGCCCCAGTAAATGTGTTTCTGTATAGTATTTCCCCAGCAATGGTCATGTGGTGACATCAATGATGGTATTTTGAGAGGTCGTCATTGAAGTCGGACATGACTGAAGGCCTAGGTGGGAAACGCACTGGTTCTGATCGGTCCTACAAGGGTCACAGACACTCACTACGTTTCCATGCACTTAATTAGTCTGATTTCTCAAATAGTTCCTTTTTTTTTTTGTATTTTCACGCCTTTGTGTGACGTCCAAGTGTCCATGCACTTCCTCTAATGTACGCAGTGTGCCTCCCGTACTCTGAGGGGCGCTCATTTCCTTTCAGCGAGGTTCATTTAATTATTTTCCGGTTGACCCGTATGACGTCACGCCAGGGGTGTGTGGCTTCTAACAAGGTAAGAGCCTTTTTGCAACCTCGTTATACTGTTGGCTAAGTTTTATATTCATAAATGTAAGGTTCTGTTCTTAGTGCCTTTAAGAAAGAGTTACAACTTTACTTTAAAACACTTTTTACCTCCAACAAACCAAAAAGCTGTGAAAACTATGATGCTGTGCTCCAAATTCCAACTGTTTTACACAACTTGTGTGAGCCTACAACTATACACATTACTACAGGGGTGTCAAAGTCATTTTAGATCGGGGGCCACATGGAGAAACATCATATTGAACCCTATGGGTTAGGAATGGGATGGCACTTTAAGTTAATATGTGAGTCAAGGCAGGCGACCAAATACTTTTGGCAATATAGTGTATTTTAAGATACATTTAAGATTCAAAATGTTTTGTTTGAAGGTAGCTTGTGTTGAAAATGTTGTCAAATAGCCACAACACTGCATGGCATGCTGCGATGCCTATTCATAGCCTAAATTGAAATATACATGGGACACATTGTATCCAATACAAAAAGCTCTGTTTTCATCGCAAAATTCCACAGTATTCTGGACATCTGCGTTGGTGAATCTTTTGCAATTTGTTCAATGAACAATGGAGATTGCAAAGAAGAAAGCTGTAGGTGGGATCGGTGTATTAGCGGCTGGCTGCAGCAACACAACCAGGAGGACTTTGACTTGGATAGCAGATGCGCTATCCGATGCTAGCCGCCGACCGCATCGATGATCGGGTGAAGTCCTTGGTCGCGCCGTCGATCGCTGGAACGCAGGTGAGCACGGGTGTTGATGAGCAGATGAGGGCTGGCGTAGGTGGAGCACTAATGTTTTTATCATAGCTCTGACGAGGTCCCGTAGCTAAGTTAGCTTCAATGGCGTTGTTAGCAACAGTATTGCTAGGCTTCGACAGTCGGCACAGCATTAACCGTGTAGTTACAGGTCCAGGGTTTGGTTCTGTGTCTCCTGATAGTAGTATTGTTGATCTGCTGTCTATCCTTCCAGTCAGGGGCTTATTTCTTTTGTTTCTACCTGCATTTAAGCACGATGCTATCACGTTAGCTCCGTAGCTAAAGTGCTTCACCGATGTATTGTCGTGGAGATAAAAGTCACTGTGAATGTCCATTTCGCGTTCTCGACTCTCATTTTCAAGAGGATATAGTATCCGAGGTGGTTTAAAATACAAATCCGTGATCCACAATAGAAAAAGGAGAGAGTGTGGAAGCCAATGAGCCAGCTTGTACCTAAGTTACGGTCAGAGCAAAAAAAGATACGTCCTGCACTGCACTGTAGTCCTTCACTCTCACGTTCCTCATCCACGAATCTTTCATCCTCGCTCAAATTAATGGGGTAATCGTCGCTTTCTCGGTCCGAATCTCTCTCGCTGCTGGTGTAAACAATGGGGAAATGTGAGGAGCCTTTCAACCTGCGACGTCACGCTACTTCCGGTACAGGCAAGGCTTTTTTTTTATCAGCGACCAAAAGTTGCGAACTTTATCGTCGATGTTCTCTACTAAATCCTTTCAGCAAAAATATGGCAATATCGCGAAATGATCACGTATGACACATAGAATGGATCTGCTATCCCCGTTTGAATAAAAACAATTTATTTGAGTAGGCCTTTAATGGTCACTTGCAGTGAAGCGTGTTGGAATAGTACCGACACGGCATGGCATGCTACGAACATGTCACCAAAAACAAAACATACCCATTTTAAGGTAAATTTGAGATTCAAAACTTCCCTAGAAAATAACGATAAACTTGCTGTTTTGTTTGAGGGCGGCTTGTGTTGAATTATAGTGAAATAGTCACGACTGTGCACGGCATGCTGCGATGCCTCCAGAAAAAGACCTCTCCTTAAGTTGAATTGAGGTATACAGTGGTCACGACAGTGCATGGTATTCTGCCATGCCTGAACAATAAAAAAGGGCCTATTCATAGCCTAAATTGAAATATACAGAGTCATTAAAAGTATCTGGTTAAGGGCTGCATTATGAAACACACTACAATATTAGTAGTAATAACAGAGCATGGTATGCTGCAATGTCTCCAAAATGAAAAATGGGTCTATCTGTACATACATACAGTATACTGTACATAGATACGTATAAGAAACACAATCTCACTAGAAAATAATGATAAATTAGTTTGATGATCACGTGTTGGAATAGTACCGACACGGCATGCCATGCAATTATCATGTCACCAATACAAAAAAAAAAAAACAATTGTAAGATACATACAGTATGAGATTCAAAACCTCCCTATAAAATAAAAACACGTGTTTTGTTTGAGGGTGGCTTGCATTGAAATATAGTGAAATAGTCACGACAGTGCATGGCATGCTGCGATGCCTCCAGAAAAAGACCTCTGCTTAAAGGCCTACTGAAATTTTTTTTTTTTATTTAAACGGGGATAGCAGATCCATTCTATGTGTCATACTTGATCATTTCGCGATATTGCCATATTTTTGCTGAAAGGATTTAGTAGAGAACATCGACGATAAAATTCGCAACTTTTGGTCTCTGATAAAAAAAAAGCCTTGCCCCTACCGGAAGTAGCGTGACGTAGTCAGTTGTTCGCCTCCTCATATTTTCCTATTGTTTTCAACGCAGCTAGAGCGATTCGGACCGAGAAAGCGACGATTACCCCATTAATTTGAGTGAGGATGAAAGATTTGTGGATGAGGAACGTTAGAGTGAAGGACTAGAATGCAGTGCAAGACATATCTTTTTTCGCTCTGACCGTAACTTAGGTACAAGCTGGCTCATTGGATTCCACACTTTCTCCTTTTTCTATTGTGGATCACGGATTTGTATTTTAAACCACCTCGGATACTATATCCTCTTGAAAATGAGAGTCGAGAACGTGAAATGGACATTCACAGTGACTTTTATCTCCACGACAATACATCGGCGAAGCTCTTTAGCTACTGAGCTAACGGGATAGCATCTGGCTCAATTATAGAAACAAAATAAATAAACCCTTGACTGGAAGGATAGACAGAAGATCAACAATACTATTAAACCATG
>NC_084746.1:10103492-10105992 GCF_033978785.1 Entelurus aequoreus
TAGTCTTACACCATACACACTCTTGGATTTCTGTCACACTCCATTCCCTTGTTGATTAATATTATTATTGTTTGATTATTATTTTTATATATATCAATATATATATATATATATATATATATATATATATATATATATATATATATATATATATATATATATCAATATATATATATATATATATATATATATATATATATATATATATATATATATATATATATATATATATATATATATATATATATATATATATATATATATATATATATATATATATATATATATATAATAAATACCTAGAGCTATACTACCCCTTTGTGGTCTATGCTGTCTCTACTCCTACCTCTGGTAACACACTCGTTAATTCCTACACATAGTCTTACACCATAAACACTCTTGGATTTTTGTCACACTCCATTCCCTTGTTGATTAATATTGTTATTGTTTGATTACATATATATATATATATATATATATATATATATATATATATATATATATATATATATATATATATATATATATATATATATATATATATATATATATAGTGTATATATAAAATAAATACCTAGAGCTATACTACCCCTTTGTGGTCTGTGCCGTCTCTACTCCTCCCTCTGGTAACACACTCGTTAATTCCTACACATAGTCTTACACCATACACACTCTTGGATTTTTGTCACACTCCATTCCCTTGTTGATTAATATTATTATTGTTCGATTATTATATATATATATATATATATATATATATATATATATATATATATATATATATATATATATATATATATATATATATATATATATATATATATATATATATATATATATATATATATATATATATATATATATATATATATATATATATATATATATATATATATATATAATAATACCTACAGCTATACTACCCCTTTGTGGTCTGTGCCGTCTCTACTCCTCCCATACGTAACAACTCCTAATAAAAAGCCTGTGTAAACAATATAGTAAGTAATAGTTTTTGGTAGTGCAAGTGCCTACGAGAAGTGTCCTGGCTGGTCCACCTACAATACAAATGTAGCAGCAATGGTAGGCACATTATACCACTTAGTAGCATCAACATGATGTTACACACCGCTGCTTTAAGTCCCACTTTACACTCCAGGCCTCACCATGCTTTGCGTATAGAGACATGAAGAATGAGATCATTGCTTTCCTTGGTGGGGGTGGCTGATCCTTCCCGCTGCTCAGCTTTGAAACTCTGCAGGGCGTCGTGCATCCCCTCGTCTTCTCAGCCACGACCTACCTTCTGAAGATCGCCACACCTCGGTGACCTGTCGCCTCACGGGGAACAAAGCACTTATCCAAGAGTGTGTATGGTGTAAGACTATGTGTAGGAATTAACAAGTGCGTTACCAGAGGGAGGAGTAGAGACGGCACAGACCACAAAGGGGTAGTATATTTCTCGGTATTTATTATATTATATTATATATCAATAATAATCAAACAATAATAATAATAATCAACAAGGGAATGGAGTTACGTGTCCCATCTGATGTGGTCAGATTCAATTTTCATCGTCATATTTTACGCCACTCTTTTCCCGCCGCTAACACGGCTACACAAATAGAGACCGTCAACACCAGCAGAAACCCAAGCTGGCGCGCAGGGCGACACGTTTATACAGGAAGAAGTTGTCAAGAGGTGGAAATGGGGGCGGAGTGATGGTAAATATTGGGTTTGTGTGTCCAAATGAACGCTAATATTGCCAGCTTCCCCTTCAGGATGTGCAAACATTCCAGATGCTTTGTTTCCAACTGACGAGCTCCGAGGTGACAATGCGTTAATGTTGTGTTTGCACATTTGCAGCCAATTAACAACACTTTGATTAAACATTGTCCTCATTTCAATATTCCAGACTATTTACCAAAGCATCCACTTTATTTGCATTTGCACTTTTTGTGTTTTCATCAAGCACGTCGACGCCGCACAGGCGTCACATTTATGAATAGGAATTTCCATACGCCCCGCTTTTAGTATATGATTCGGTTTGAGGCGCAGACTTTCACCAAAAATATGTATTTTCTCTCAATACTGTCTATTTAACACACATTGGTAATGCAGTCTCTGTGTTTTTTTTGTCATGAAATACCATTAAATAATAATAAATACGATACCATGGGGCCAAATGTAGTCACAGGTGATTAAAAAAAAAACACGAGAAAAATTATTCATGCATCTTATTAATCATTTGATTTTTGCATTGCTTTCTGCATGCACAACTATAATTATTGTTTATAAGTAGTATTTTGCATTAACATTTTAGGATGTCTAGAACAGATTATTTGGATTTACATTATTTATAATGGTAAACATTAATTTCTTTTTTTTAAAAAACAACCTTTCGGTATTGAATAATACCAAAAACAACTGTATAAACACGTACTAAATGTAACGCCAATGGCAACAATGCTATAAAGTAGCATGTTAAATGAAATTAGGGATCAAT
>NC_084746.1:10110992-10120992 GCF_033978785.1 Entelurus aequoreus
GTTTGACCTCAGGACCCAACTTTTCCACTACACAGGGACCCGGGGACCACTCCAATATTAACACTAAATTAGTAATCTTACTCTTGATTTTAAATCTAAAACCTAAATATCTAACCTACTTACAGTTTACTACCTTATAAAATGATATAAAAGCATGTGTTAATCACAAAGATCATATAATTAATATAACAAATAAACCTTAGGTTCAGGTTAGGCTGATTAGACAAAATACATTTGCAAACAATGTATAATATGTTGTGCTAAAATAAATAAACTACATTAATAATAAATATGTTCCTTAACTAAACTGTCAATAAAATTAAAGTGCAAATGAAAATACAGCTTCACCACTTTAGTCATAATTTTTGCGCTTAAGAAATTCATGATATTAGCGCCATACTTCTTTTGTTTGTTTTATATTGTCATTACTGCCACAAGTGGTAGAAAAGTGTATTACAACTAAGTACCGCTGTGGCCTATGCGGATTACAGCTGAAAAAACAAGATATATTACATTCTAGGGGGCGCTCGTGGGCCAACACTGGGACCCAGCCCTATGGTTAAGAAACACTGGTATACAGTAAATGCCATCAACGTGCCTACTTTAGCGTTGTAATGAGTTGAATTTTCATGCTCATTTTTTTGCTGTTTTTATCTGCCATACATGGAAAGCCGGTCCGTGAAAATAATGCATACATTAAACCGGTCCCTGGTGGGAAAAAAGGTTGGGGAACCCTGGCATAGATGATGTTTTACGGACCATCTTCAAGTCGCTTTATGACAGTTGCTTCAGGATGCGCCGTTTTGTGGGCGCTCTTATTTACGTGCCTCCACTTCGACAGCATCTTCTCCCCATCATCTTTTGTTGTAGCGGTAGTTTTTGGTGCTTCCATAGCGAGTCTACTGACGGATATGAGTTAGAAGTGTACGTTAATTTGTGTTAGAAATGGCAACAGTGGCCCTGATTTACCGTAGTTTTCGGACTATAAGGCGCACTGCTGATGACGGGTCTATTTGCATACATAAGGCACATTAAAGGAGTCATATTATTATTATTATTTTCTACATTTAAAAGACTTCATTGTGGTCTACATAACATGTAATGGTGGTTCTTTGCTCAAAATGTTGCATAGATTATGTTTTACACATAATCTTCAAGCCGCTTTCTGACAGTCTCTTTAGGGTGCACCGTTTTGTGGGCGGTCTTATTTACGTCCCTCCACTTCGACAGCATCTTCTCCCCATCATCTTTTGTTGTACCGGTAGTTTTTGGTGCTTCCATAGCGAGTCTACTGACAGATATATATGTTAGAACTGTATGCAACAGCAGAGGATGAATGTCCTACAACAAGAGCGTAGAGGAAAAAGAGGAGCTTATTGACTATGGCGCGGACTTATGCAGATCCCAAATGCACATCAGCAGGTACCAGAAGGTAAGAGAAGTAGGTTTTGCATAATATTGCGAAACAAAATGCCAGATAATCTCTCCTAATAGGTGCCGATTTGTGGTCCTTATACACACACCATAATAATACCGTATGTTGAAGCACAGTACGTCTGACTATGGTAGCTGTATCGCTCCCACAATCCATCAAGCGGTGCGACTTCATAGCTTACCTGTTATGTGTACAGAGTGAGGAGACAGCACAGACAGGAGGGGCGTAGTTTATTTATTTATATATATATAAACAATATATATAAATAATAAATAATAATATTAAAAAACAAGGGAATGGAGTGTGTGAACTAATTCAAAAGTGTGTGGTGTGTGACTTTGTGTGGTGATTAACTGTTGAGTGTTACCAGTAGTGTTGAGCGAGCGGCGAAAGATCCAGGGCGAGAGAGAGACGCCAAAGTCCGTGTCCATGCGAGCGGGTCGAGATCCGGGAAGGCAGTCAAGATCCAGGGGGAGTCCAAGGAAACGAGACACACAGCAAGAATCCAAGGCGACGGAAGAAATCAATGCGGGCCCAAAGGAGAGGACAGGGGACGAATGAGCATGGAAGAGGGAGGACACTGAAACGCGAGACCTTCGTTACTCGGCTTACTGTACAGGAGCAGATGTCTACGTCCTGGCGCAGGATAGCAGGTTGTGCAGGCTTATGAAGGCGGGTCTTTTGATCAGCACTAGGTGCGCTGATTGTTGGTGATTGATTGCAGCCGCTTGCAGCAGCAGGACTGACACACACCTGGCGCGCTCCTGGAAGTGCGCTCAGATGAGTGCGCTTTGGCATGCGCCCGGGCCGTGACAGTACCCCCCCTCCTTATGGACAGAATCCAGATGTCCTATAACTGGAACCACAAGACCACAGAGATCAAAAGTCAAGGGAGGGCGGAGGGGTGAACTGGTGGTGGGTCGCCGGTCGAAGTTTCCTTGCATCCACCGGGAACGAGTCTGGTGGCGGAGGCGAGTAGAACGCCGCTGCAGCCAGTGAGGCGGACGACCAAGGAACGGCCACCTTCTCAGCGTTCTACTCTCCGCCGCCAACAGACTCATTACCGGTGGATTCGGGGAACGAGTCTAGAATGGCAACCTTCTTGGTCGTAGGGAAGGCGGACATGAGTGTCGCCAGCCTACGAGTTCCATGTCTCTGTCCTGGGCGTCGCTGCTTTTGTCGCAGAAAGCGTCCAGCAGCAGGACTGACACGCTCCTGGAAGTGCGCTCTTGAAGGTGCGCTCATCAGAGGAGTGCTCATTGGCATGCGCCCGGGCCGTGACAGTACCAAATTGGTACTAAAACATTTTGACCGATTTTTGAGCGCCATTTGTAATGGTTCTATATTCTCGACAAAACATTAAAGTATTGGGCTTGCTTGCTTACGGGTACTTGCTCGCATCGTTTATTGAACCTATAGTCAACCTGCAGTCCACACATATCTCCTATGTGCGACTGCCATCTACTGGCCACACTTAACAGGGCCAGACTCCCTGATAGCTTCAAATCGTGTGCTCCGCGCCGGGTTAGCAGCTTGGGCTTTTAGCTTTTACTGTGGGAGGATCACAAACACGACGCAGAGACTTTGAGGTCGGTAAGCACAACCAGAATTAATCCGCACATGAGAAAATGAAAGGATTTTAGGTGCGCCTTATAGTCCAGAAATAGATCTGTTTGCATCTTAAAGGAGATGTTGGAGCCTACTTGCAGGATGAAGGAGAATGCCCATCCATCCATTTTCTACCGCTTGTCCCTTGTAGAATAGAGGATGTGAATGTTCCTAAGTGGGAGAGCAGATCACAGAGCGACAGGTTCACTCCAAGTTGCCTCTCTAAGAATAGGTGGAGGTGACTGATGACTTCCTGCAGAGAGGCGAGAGATGCTCCCAAAAAACCTGAGTGGGCTGTAAGAGGCGAGGCAAAGCATTGTGGGTAAGACCAGCCTGCGTCTCCCACTCACACATTTTAGAGACAAGCCTTGATGTAAGCCTGCTTGCTCTTTCGCCTTTTGTCTCCTCCCTCTCTTACACACACACACACACACACACACACACACACACACACACACACACACACACACACACACACACACACACACACACACACACACACACACACACACACGCATATTCTTGTATTTCTTACCTTCTTGAGACCTGAGAAAAATGCCTCCCTCTTAAGGACCACCCTTTCTATATATATAAAGATGTGTATTTACAACATTAATAATATATACATGATATGCAAATATAAAAAAAGCTTGTTGTGAAAAATGAGTTGGAATTTCACAAGAAAAAGGTCACAATTTCACAAGAAAAACGTAGAATTTTGGCAGTATTATAATAAAAGTCGTCATTTTACTCAACGCAAGTCAAAATGTTACAAGAAAAACTGAACATTTGTGCAATATTATGATAAAAGTTGGAATTTTGCTCAATAACAGTTGCAATTTTACAAGAAAAGCTTAAAATGTTGGCAATTGTGGAAAAGTGTCGTAATTTTACTCGACAAAAGTCACAATTTTGTCAGAACATTGAAAACGTTGGCAATATTATAATGATCATCGGAATTTTACTTGGCAAAATTATGACAAAAGTCATAATTTTACTCAAAAAATGTCACTGTTTTATAAGAACAACAAAAAAATTGGCAATATTGTGATAAAAGTCAGAAATGTATATGACAAATGTCACCATTTTGCATTAGAAAGTAATTAATTTTACATGAAAAGGTAATACTTTTACGAAAAAATATTGCAATATTACAGAAGCAGAAAGAATATGAGAAATTGTTCCCGATTTTATAAGAAAAAAGTCGACACATTGTGAGCAAAAGACTGCTTTTAGTTAATTTATTTTTTTGTTTGTAATTGGTTTTTAATCTTCATTATTTACTTTAAGATATTACAGTATGTCTCTATATACATATTTATTTATTTATTTGTAATTAATTTTGGCCCTAAGTTCAAATTTTTACACACACTTATTTCACATGTTGACCAGAGGGGGAGCACTTTTAAAACCGACTCACAGTCAATTTGAAAAATCCCTCCTTTTTTATGATAAAAGTTGGAATTTTACTCAATAAAAGATGCAAATTTTACAAGAAAAGTAAAAAATGTTGGCAATTTTATGAAAAGAGTCGTAATTCTACTCGACAAAAGTCACAATTTTATAAGAAAACTTTAACATTTTGGCAATATTATAATAATAATCTGAATTTTACTTGGCAACATTATGACAAAAGTCATCATTTTACTCAAAAAATGTCACTATTTTACAAGAACGACAAAAAAATTGTCAACATTGTGATACAAGTCAGAATTTGATATGACAAATGTTACCATTGTGCATTAAAAAGTAATCATTTTATATAAAAAAAAAAAAGTAATCATTTTACGAGAAAATATTGCAATATTACAGAAACAGAAAGAATATGAGAAATTGTTCTCAATTTTATGAGGAAAAAAGTTGACACATTGTGAGAAAAAGACTGCTTTTAGTTAATTTTTTTTGTGTGAATTTTTTGTATTTTATTTACTTCAAGTTATTACAGTATGTCCCTATATACATATTTATTTATTTTTAATTAATTTTGTTCCTAAGGGGGCGCATTTTAATTTTTTACACACACTTGTTATTTCATATGTTGACCAGAGGGGCAGCACTTTTAAAACCGACTCACAGTCAATTTGAAAAATCCCTCCTTTTTTATGATAAAAGTTTGAATTTTACTCAATACAAGTTGCAATTTTACAAGAAAAGTTTAAAATTTTGGCAATTTTATGAAAAGAGTCGTAACTCGACAAAAGTCACAATTTTATAAGAAAACTTTAACATTTTGGCAATATTATAATAAATATCTCAATTTTACTTGGCAACATTATGACAAAAGTCATCATTTGACTCAAAAAATGTCACTATTTTACAAGAATGACAAAAAAATTGTCAATATTGTGATACAAGTCAGAATTTGATATGGCAAATGTCACCATTGTGCATTAAAAAGTAATAATTTTACATAAAAAAAGTTATAATTTTACGAGAAAATATCGCAACATTACAGAAACAGAAAGAATATGAGAAATTGTTCCTAATTTTATGAGGAAAAAAGTTGACACATTGTGAGAAAAAGACTGCTTTTAGTTTTTTTTTTTTGTGTGTGTGAATTTTTTGTATTTTATTTACTTCAAGTTATTACAGTATGTCCCTATATACATATTTATTTATTTATTTTTACTTAATTTTGGCCCTAAGGGAGCGCCTTTAAATTTTTTTACACACACTTGTTATTTCATATGTTGACCAGAAGGGGAGTACCATTTGAAAAATCCCTCCTTCTTTATGATAAAAGTTGGAATTTTACTCAATAAAAGTTGCAATTTTACAAGAAAAGTTTAAAATTTTGGCAATTTTATGAAAAGAGTCATAATTTTACTCGACAAAAGTCACAATTTTATAAGAAAACTTTAACATTTTGGCAATATTATAATCATAATCTGAATTTTACTTGGCAACATTATGACAAAAGTCATCGTTTTACTCAAAAAATGTCACTATTTCACAAGAACGACCAAAAAAAATTGGCAATATTGTGATACAAGTCAGAATTTGGTACGACAAATGTCACTATTTTGCATTAAAAAGTGATAATTTTACATAAAAAAAGTAATCATTTTACGAGAAATTATTGCAAGATTACAGAAGCAGAAAGAATATGAGAAATTGTTCCCAATTTTATGAGGAAAAAAGTTGACACATTGTGAGAAAAAGACTGCTTTTAGTTAATTTTTGTGTGTGAATTTTTTGTTTTTTTATTTACTTTAAGGTAATACAGTATGTTTCTATATACATATTTATTTTTTTATTTATTAATTTTGGCCTTAAGGGGGCACATTTCAATTTCTTACACACACTTGTTATTACATATTTTGACCAGAGGGGGAGCACTTAAAATTTCTTACACACACTTGTTATTTCATATGTTGACCAGAGGGGGAGCACTTTTAAAAGCGACACACAGTCAATTTGATAAATCCCTCCTTTTTGGGACCACCCTCATTTTGATAGATGTCACCACCAGGGGTGAAAATGAGATCTCTATTTTTTGTAATGTGCTTAAGGCCGATGACAAAGGAGTCAGGGACCACAGATGGCCCCTGTGCCGCACTTTGGGCAACCCAGCTGTAGAAGCTAACTGTTAATGGCCACTATAGTCTTAGTAGTGTAGTGTATTTGTTCATCTTATGGTCACATATAGGGTTGTCTTACGTCAGCACCGGAAGTGGTAAAATCAGCTGTTCACCTGGCGGGGATGAATAGGGAAGTCCTTCTTTAGCTTCCGTCTTGTTTGATCATATATTGCTGCCTTTGCACCTGTCAATGTTTACTTTTCCATGCACATTAAATCAACAAAAAAAATCCTGACTTTGGAGCAATGTTCACGGACTCTAGTATTTGGCTCTCTATTAGATGCAATGGTTTTCCGTATTGGGACCATGATTTATGTCCTACCTTGTTCACACCTTGATGTCTCAAGAAGGGTAGAAATACAAGAACACACACACACACACACACACACACACACACACACACACACACACACACACACACACACACACACACACACACACACACACACACACACACACATGTCTCTTGTTGGGTGTCTCTCCCCTTTGAAAGAACAAAGGCATGTATTTGTGGTTCCCGCCGATCAAAGCTGGGCTTGGCGACGGCCTGTTTCCAAACAGGTGCACAAGCCGCCATGTTGTCATCCTTCCTTCCCTTCATTAAGCTAAACAAAAGAAAAGCAGCAACATTTGCAGCTGATATTCAGGGGAAAGTCAAAAGTTGAATGCCTCTTCAAGTTGTACCAATTCTGAGTTTGAGACAATGTCACTCAAGGTGACGTCACCATGACGACACAAGATGATTATTTCTGGTGCTTTCTTTGCAAACCGTAAGCGCATTAAAAAAATGTTTTAAAAAAATACAATTGTGTCCAACAATAATGTGTCACTATGCGTTGTTCCAATACTAGTCAGTGCTGGAATTTAACCATGGCAACTGCGGCGACCACCCTAGTCACTTGCCCTAAATGCCCTAAAAATGCCCTAAAAAATTGACCAACATCGGCAGCAAGAACATGCCGTGACCGCCCTTGTATTTTTACTGTAACAATAAACGGAATAATGATAATGCACAATAGAATTCCAGTTTTTTAATAACTGAAAAACCGTCATTTATTATTGCATTTTAGGCAACAGGAAGTCAGGCGCATGCACACTAGCGTTGTTTGTCTTGATAATCATCGGACTAACTACACGGACTTTGCTCGGTAGATTTCCCCTCGGAGTAAACGGAGCCAAGCGCTTGGTTTAACCTCATTTTCCCTCCTTTCCCTCGTTTCCCGCCGTGCGTTTAAGAGCACGCTGCTGTGTTTAGATGGAGACAAGTGCGGACAATATTGTCCTCACACTAAAAGTGTAGGGGCGGTATGGCGTGGTGGGTAGAGCGGCCGTGCCAGAAAACCTGAGGATTGCAGGTTCGCTCCCCGCCTCTTGACATCCAAATCGCTGTCTTTGTGTCCTTGGGCAGGACACTTCACCCTTGCCCCCGGTGCCGCTCACACTGGTGAATCAATCAATCAATCAATGTTTATTTATATAGCCCTAAATCACAAGTGTCTCAAAGGGCTGCACAAGCCACAACGACATCCTCGGCACAGAGCCCACATACGGGCAAGGAAAGCTCACCCCAGTGGGACGTCAATGTGAATGACTATGAGAAACCTTGGAGAGGACCGCATATGTGGGTAACCCCCCCCCCTCTAGGGGAGACCGAAAGCAATGGATGTCGAATGGGTCTGACATAATATTGTGAAAGTCCAACACATCAGCGAAAGTCCAGTCAATGGTGGGGCCAGCAGGAACCATCCCGAGCGGAGACGGGTCAGCAGCGTAGAGATGTACCCATCCGATGGACAGGCTAGCGGTCCACCCCGGGTTGGGAGCAGAGTAGAAAAGAAAAGAAAAGAAACGGCAGATCAACTGGTCTAAAAAGGGAGTCTATTTAAAGGCTAGAGCAGGGGTCACCAACCTTTTTGAAAGCAAGAGCTACTTCTTGGGTAGTGATTAATGCGAAGGGCTACCAGTTTGATACACACTTAAATAAATGGCCAGAAATAGCCAATTTGCTCAATTTACCTTTAACTCTATGTTATTATTAATAATTAATGATATTTACACTTAATTGAACGGTTTAAAAGAGGAGAAAACACGAAAAAAATGACAATTAAATTTCGACTCTTTAAAATTCAAAATTCAACCGAAAAAAAGAAGAAAAAAACTAGCTAATTTGAATCTTTTTGAAAAAAAATTAAAAAAATAATTTATGGAACATCATTCGTAATTTTTCTTGATTAAGATTCATTTTAGAATTTTGATGACATGTTTTAAATAGGTTAAAATCCAATCTACACTTTGTTAGAATATATAACAAATTGGACCAAGCTATATTTCTAACAAAGACAAATCATTATTTTCTTCTAGATTTTCCAGAACAAAAATTTTAAAAGAAATTCAAAAGACTTTGAAATAAGATTTAAATTTGATTCTACAGATTTTCCAGAATAATTTTTTTGAATTTGAATCATAATAAGTTTGAAGAAATATTTCACAAATATTCTTCGTCGAAAAAACAGAAGCTAAAATGAAGAATTAAATTAATATTTATTTATTATTCTTTACAATAAAACAAATACATTTATTGAACATTGATTTAAATTGTCAGGAAAAAGAGGAAAAAATAGTTTTTTTCTGAAAGTTATAAGAAGCAAAGTAAAAAAATAAATGAATTTATTTAAACAAGTGAAGACCAAGTCTTTAAAATATTTTCTTGGATTTTCAAATTCTATTTGAGTTTTGTCTCTCTTAGAATTAAAAATGTCGGGCAAAGCGAGACCAGCTTGCTAGTAAATAAATACAATTTAAAAAATAGATGCAGCTCACTGGTAAGTGCTGCTATTTGAGCTATTTTTAGAACAGGCCGGCGGGCTACTCATCTGGTCCTTACGGGCTACCTGGTGCCCGCGGGCACCGCGTTGGTGACCCCTGGGCTAGAGTATACAAATGAGTTTTAAGATGAGACTTAAATGCTTCTACTGAGGTAGCATCTCTAACTTTTACCGGGAGGGCATTCCATAGTATTGGAGCCCGAATAGAAAACGCTCTATAGCCCGCAGACTTTTTTTGGACTCTGGGAATCACTAATAAGCCGGAGTTCTTTGAACGCAGATTTCTTGCCGGGACATATGGTACAATATAATCGGCAAGATAGGCAGGAGCTAGACCGTGTAGTATTTTATACGTAAGTAGTAAAACCTTAAAGTCGCATCTTAGGTGCACAGGAAGCCAGTGCAAGTGAGCCAGTATAGGCGTAATATGATCAAACTTTCTTGTTTTTGTCAAAAGTCTAGCAGCCGCATTTTGTACCATTTGTAATCTTTTAATGCTAGACATAGGGAGGCCCGAAAATAAAACGTTACAGTAGTCGAGACGAGATGTA
>NC_084746.1:10125992-10143492 GCF_033978785.1 Entelurus aequoreus
AATACCACAAACTGTTTTGTTTGTTTTCATTAAAACTATCGTTGCTCAAAAATTAATAATGATATAATATATAATAGGTATAATAATAACTATTTAAGGCTCACATTATTTCACTTTAAATATTACACTTTGAAATATTTTTTGGGGGAGAAATATTTCATATTTTGTGTGTTTGCCATAAAAAACAAACACTTCTTTGAACAAAAAGCACATCAAATAAACAAAAAAGAAAAAGAAACATAAAATAAATTCCAAAACAATTGACAGAAAGATCTGAAATTAATCTGGAGATTTAAGCATAGAATAATAATTTCAAAAAATAAATAATATATGACTTATTTTTTAAAAATGTTTATGATTGGGACCCTTTTGGATCCCTGAGAATTTTGGGTTTTGTTTTTTTAAACTGTCATTGCTCAAAAATGAATAATCAATGTTGTTATTAATTATTGACCTATTTAAGGCTCAAATTACTTCACTTCAAATATTACACATTGAAATATTTTTTGGGGGGGGAGAAATATTTCATATTTTGTGTGTTTGCCATAAAAAACAAACACTTCTTTGAACAAAAAGCACATCAAATAAACAAAAAAGAAAAAGAAACATAAAATAAATTCCAAAACAATTGACAGAAACATCTGAAGTTAATCTGGAGATTTAAGCATAGAATAATAATTTCAAAAAATAAATAATATATGACTTTTTTTTAAAAAAAATTTATGATTGGGACCCTTTTGGATCCCTGAGAATTTTGGTGTTTTTTTTTTTAAACTGTCATTGCTCAAAAATGAATAATCAATGTTGTTATTAATTATTGACCTATTTAAGGCTCAAATTACTTCACTTCAAATATTACACATTGAAATATTTTTTTGGGGGGGAGAAATATTTCATATTTTGTGTGTTTGCCATTTCTTTGAACAAAAAGCACAAAAAAAAACAAAAAAGAAAAAAAAAAAACATAAAATAAATTCCAAAACAATTGACAGAAGGATCTGAAGTTAATCTGGAGATTTAAGTATAGAATAATAATTTTAAAAATAATAATATATGACTTATTTAAATATATATATATATGATTGTGACCCTTTTGGATCCCTGAGAATATTACTGGGATTTTGTTTTAACTGTCATTGCTCAAAAATGAATAATCAATGTTGTTATGAATTATTAAACTATTTAAGGCTCCAATTACTTTACATCAAATATTACACTTTGTCATTTTTGGGGGGAAACTATTGCATATTTTGTGTGTTTGCCATAAAAATAAAATTTTTTTTTAACAAAAACGGCATAAAATAAACAAAACACAACAAAAATGAAAAAACAAAACAATTATAAAAACGTACAAATGACAGAAGGATCAGAAGTTGAACTACAGACTTAAGTGTTGAAAGCAAAACAAAAATATATGACTTATTTTTAACATTTAATAATTGGGACCCTTTTGGATCCCTGAGAATTTTAGTGGGATTTATTTATCTAAATTTGTCATTGCTCAAAAAATAATAAAGAATTGAAATCAATGTTGTTATGAATTATTAAACTATTTAAGGCTCCAATTACTTCACATTAAATATTACACTTTGACATTTTTGGGGAGGGAAATATTGCCATAAAAACAGGGTTTTCTTTGACAAAAAGGGCAAAAAACATAATTGTTTTTATTTTTTTACTTTATATCGACAAACCTGAAGTTAATCTGGAGATTTAAGCATTGAATAATAGTTTAAAAATAATAATATATGATTTATTTTTAACATGTTTATGATTGGGACCCTTTTGGATCCCTGAGAATTTAAGTGGGATTTTTTTATTTAAAATTGTCATTGCTCAAAAAATGATAACAAATTAAAATCAATGTTGTTATGAATTATTAAACTATTTAAGGCTCCAATTAATTCACATTAAATATTACACTTTGAAATATTTTTTTGGGGGGAAACTTGCATATTTGATGTTTTTTCCATAAAAACAGGGTTTTTTTTGACAAAAAGGGCATAAAACACAATTTTTTTCTTACTTGATATCAGAGATATCTGGAGATTTAAGCATTGAATATTAATAAAAAAAATAATAATATATGACTTCTTTTTAAAAAATTTATGATTGGGACCCTTGTGGGTTGTTAAAAAATACATTATAAAAATAAATATATATATATATATATATAGTGTCTTGGTTTTGATAATGAAAAATATCAAAATGGTCTCGCATGCTTGATTTTTCAGTGGAAAAAGTTTGGACACCCCCAGTTTACAGTTTATGGAAACCTGGAATTGAAAATCTCAGTAATTTTTCCCAAAAAATGTATCTTCCAAATGTAACCAAGGCTTGATATATCTCACTTTGCATGTAATCATGTGATATCACTTATATTTCGCATGTAATCATGTGATATCACCTATAATTTGCATGTAATCATGTGATATCACTTAAGCTTTGCATGTAATCATGTGATACCACTTATACTTTGCATGTAATAATGTGATATCACTTATACTTTGCATGTAATCATGTGATATCACCTATAATTTGCATGTAATCATGTGATATCACTTAAACTTTGCATGTAATCATGTGATACCACTTATACTTTGCATGTAATAATGTGATATCACTTATACTTTGCATGTAATCATGTGATATCACTTATACTTTGCATGCAATCATGTGATATCACTTATACTTTGCATGTAATCATGTGATATCACCTATAATTTGCATGTAATCATGTGATATCACTTAAACTTTGCATGTAATCATGTGATATCACTCATACTTTGCATGTTATCATGTGACATCACTTATACTTTGCATGTAATCATGTGATATCACTCATACTTTGCATGTTATCATGTGACATCACTTGTACTTTGCATATAATCATGTGATATCACTTATACTTTGCATGTAATCATGTGATATCACTTATACTTTGCGTGTAATCATGTGATATCAAATATACTTTGCATGTAATCATGTGATATCACACATACTTTGCATGTTATCATGTGATATCACTTATACTTTGCATGTAATCATGTGATATCACTTATACTTTGCATGTAATCATGTGATATCACTTATACTTTGCATGTAATCATGTGATATCACCTATAATTTGCATGTAATCATGTGATATCACTTAAACTTTGCATGTAATCATGTGATACCACTTATACTTTGCATGTAATAATGTGATATCACTTATACTTTGCATGTAATCATGTGATATCACCTATAATGTGCATGTAATCATGTGATATCACTTAAACTTTGCATGTAATCATGTGATACCACTTATACTTTGCATGTAATAATGTGATATCACTTATACTTCACATGTAATCATGTGATATCACTTATACTTTGCAGGTTATCATGTGACATCACTTATACTTTGCATGTAATCATGTGATATCACTTATACTTTGCATGTAATCATGTGATATCACTTATACTTTGCATGTAATCATGTGATATCACTTATACTTTGCATGTAATCATGTGATATCACACATACTTTGCATGTTATCATGTGATATCACTTATACTTTGCATGTAATAATGTGATATCACTTATACTTTGCATGTAATCATGTGATATCACCTATAATGTGCATGTAATCATGTGATATCACTTAAACTTCGCATGTAATCATGTGATACCACTTATACTTTGCATGTAATAATGTGATATCACTTATACTTCACATGTAATCATGTGATATCACTTATACTTTGCATGTTATCATGTGACATCACTTATACTTTGCATGTAATCATGTGACATCACTTATACTTTGCATGTAATCATGTGATATCACACATACTTTGCATGTTATCATGTGATACCACTTATACTTTGCATGTAATAATGTGATATCACTTATACTTTGCATGTAATCATGTGATATCATCTATAATGTGCATGTAATCATGTGATATCACTTAAACTTTGCATGTAATCATGTGATACCACTTATACTTTTCAGGTTATCATGTGACATCACTTATACTTTGCATGTAATCATGTGATATCACTTAAACTTTGCATGTAATCATGTGATACCACTTATACTTTGCATGTAATAATGTGATATCACTTATACTTCACATGTAATCATGTGATATCACTTATACTTTGCAGGTTATCATGTGACATCACTTATACTTTGCATGTAATCATGTGATATCACTTATACTTTGCATGTAATCATGTGATATCACACATACTTTGCATGTTATCATGTGATATCACTTGTACTTTGCATGTAATCATGTGATATCACTCATACTTTGCATGTTATCATGTGACATCACTTATACTTTGCATGTAATCATGTGATATCACTTATACTTTGCGTGTAATCATGTGATATCAAATATACTTTGCATGTAATCATGTGATATCACACATACTTTGCATGTTATCATGTGATATCACTTATACTTTGCATGTAATCATGTGATATCACTTATACTTTGCGTGTAATCATGTGATATCAAATATACTTTGCATGTAATTATGTGATATGACTTATACTTTGCATGTAATCATTCAATATCACACATACTTTGCATGTTATCATGTGATATCACTTATACTCTGCATGTAATCATGTGATATCAAATATACTTTGCATGTAATCATGTGATATCACTTATACTTTGCATGTAATCGTGTGATATCACTGCGGCAGCGTGTTAGTGCGTGGGATTTCAAGCCAGAGTGCGTGCAGCTTCATCAACACGTGAGGTTAAAGCCATCACTAATGAGCTTGGTCAGCTCCTGTGTGCTGAAAGCCACTAAAGGTCGATACAAGCCAACACATCCAAACTCTGCCACCTAAATCTTGTCATGATGGCCTCCAGAAGTGGACTTTTAAGACTCACAAAGCGTGTAAATGCTGAGAGATGCTGGCACTTGGCTGTAGGAAACTGCATCCGGAAAGTATTCACAGCATTTCGTCATGGAATAAATTCATGTTTCCCCTCAAAATTCTACACACAATAAATACCCCATAATGACAAGGTTAGAAGTTTTTCTTAATTTGAATTTTGCAATCAAAAACAAATCACATGGACAATAACAATATCACTAATACTTGTTAATATGTATAATAATAACATCACTAATACTTATTAATATTTACAATAACAATATCACTAATAATTGTTAATATTTATAACAATATCACTAATACTTGTTAATATTTATAATAACAATATCACTAATACTTGTTAATATTTATAATAACAACATCACTAATATGTGTTAATATTTATAATAACAATATCACCAATATTTGTTAATATTTATAATAACAATATCACTAATACTTGTTAATATTTATAAAAACAATATCACTAATACTTGTTAATATTTATGATAACAATATCACTAATACTTGTTAATATTTATAATAACAATATCACTAATACTTGTTAATATATATAATAATAACATCACTAATACTTATTAATATTTACAATAACAATATCACTAATAATTGTTAATATTTATAACAATATCACTAATACTTGTTAATATTTATAATAACAATATCACTAATACTTGTTAATATTTATAATAACAATATCACTAATATTTGTTAATATTTATAATAACAATATTACTAATACTTGTTAATATTTATAATAACAATATCACTAATACTTGTTCATATATTAAATAATAATATCACTAATATCACTAATACTTGTTAATATTTATAATAATAATATCACCAATATCACTAGTACTTGTTAATATTTATAATGACAATATCACTAATACTTGTTAATATTTATAATAACAATATCACTAATACTTTTTAATATTTATAATATCACTAATATCACTAATACTTGTTAATATTTATAATAACAATATCACTAATACTTTTTAATATTTATAATAACAATATCACTAATAATTGTTAATATTTATAATAACAATATCAGTAATACTTGTTAATATTTATAATAAGAATACCAATAAAACTTGATCAAATGTATAATAAAAATATTACTAATACTTGTTAGTATTTATAATAACAGTACTACTAATACTTGTTAATATTTATAATAACAATATGACTAATACTTGTTAATATTTATAATAACAATATCACTAATACGTGTTCATATTTATAATAACAATATCACTAATACTTGTTCATATTTATAATAACAATATCACTAATACGTGTTCATATTTATAATAACAATATCACTAATATTTGTTAATATTTATAATAACAATATCACTAATACTTGTTAATATTTATAATACTTTGTTGATGCACCTTTGGCAGAAATTACAGCCTTAATTATTTTTGAATACGATGACCTATCTTTGGGCACTTTCTCTCTTTCCTCTTTGCAGCACCTCTCAAGCTACATCAGGTTGGATGGGAAGTGTTGGTTTTCATCCAGGATGTCTCTGTACATTGCTGCATTCATCTTTCCCTCCATCAGGTTGGATGGGAAGTGTTGGTTTTCATCCACAATGTCTCTGTACATTGCTGAATTCATCTTTCCCTCCATCAGGTTGGATGGGAAGTGTTGGTTTTCATCCAGGATGTCTCTGTACATTGCTGCATTCATCTTTCCATCCATCAAGTTGGATGGGAAGTGTTGGTTTTCATCCAGGATGTCTCTGTACATTGCTGCATTCATCTTTCCATCCATCAAGTTGGATGGGCAGTGTTGGTTTTCATCCAGGATGTCTCTGTACATTGCTGCATTCATCTTTCCATCCATCAAGTTGGATGGGAAGTGTTGGTTTTCATCCAGGATGTCTCTGTACATTGCTGAATTCATCTTTCCCTCCATCAGGTTGGATGGGAAGTGTTGGTTTTCATCCAGGATGTCTCTGTACATTGCTGTATTCATCTTTCCCTCCATCAGGTTGGATGGGAAGTGTTGGTTTTCATCCAGGATGTCTCTGTACATTGTTGCATTCATCTTTCCATCCATCAAGTTGGATGGGCAGTGTTGGTTTTCATTTCAGGATGTCTCTGTACATTGCTGCATTCATCTTTCCATCCATCAAGTTGGATGGGAAGTGTTGGTTTTCATCCAGGATGTCTCTACATTGCTGAATTCATCTTTCCCTCCATCAGGTTGGATGGGAAGTGTTGGTTTTCATCCAGGATGTCTCTGTACATTGCTGTATTCATCTTTCCCTCCATCAGGTTGGATGGGAAGTGTTGGTTTTCATCCAGGATGTCTCTGTACATTGCTGTATTCATCTTTCCCTCCATCAGGTTGGATGGGAAGTGTTGGTTTTCATCCAGGATGTCTCTGTACATTGCTGCATTCACCTTAGTCTAGTCAGGGAGGTGACCAAGACCATGGTCACTCTGTCAGAACTACAACATTCTTCTGTGGAGAGAGGAGAACCTTCCAGAAGGACAATCCACCAATCAGGCCTGGATGGTAGAGTGACCAGACGGAAGCCATTTCTTAGTCAAAAGTTTGCCAAAATGCACCTGAAAGATTCTCAGACCATGAGAAACTAAAATATCTGGTCTGATGAGACCAAGATGGAAGTCTTTGGCGTGAATGTTTGGAGGAAACCAGGCACCGCTCATCACCAGGACAACACCATCCCTACAGTGGTGGCAGCATCATGGTGCGGGGATGGTTTTCAGCGGAAAGAACTGGTAGACTAGTCAGGATCGAGGGAAAGGTGAATGTGGCGACGCACAGAGACATCCTGGATGAGAATCAAGGCTTGAGAGGAGCTGCGAAGAGGAATGAGAGAAAGTGCCCAAAGATAGGTGTGTCAAGGCATAGTATTCAAAAAGACCTGAGGCTGTAATTGCTGCCAAAAAGTAGAGGTCCATCCATCCATTTTCTACCGCTTATCCCTTTCGGGCTGGCGGGGGGTGCTGAAACCTATCTCAGCTACCATCGGGCGGAAGGCGGGGTACACCCTGGACAAGTCGCCACCTCGTCACAGGGCTAAAAGTCGAGGTATTAAAAATAAACATACAGATAATCACATATAATTTACTTTTAATACCGCTACTTGTCACATTGTCATTATGGGGTATTGTGTGTAGAATTTTGAGGACAAAAACATGGTCTGTAACATAAGAAAATGTGAATACTTTCCGGTTGCTGTATCTTCAATGCCCGCCTCTCATTATTATTATTATTATTAATGTTATTATTATTATTACTATTAGTGTCTCTCATCATTAATAAGTACACGCTTCTTGTCTTGTGAGCACTTCGGAAGATCCACCTCCAGACGAGTCCGAGCACCATGCTGGCGACTTACAGCGTAACTGGAGCAGGAGTTTAGCTTACGGCGGCCGAGAACCGGGGAGTACACCCAGTATCTGCCGTCTGCATACTGAGGACCACGGCACACACCAGGACCACGGCACACATGGAATGACATGGGAGAACATGCATCATGCAATGAATGACATGGGAGAACATGCATCATGCAATGAATGAGATGGGAGAACATGCATCATGCAATGAGCGCAGACATGGAAGGATGGCGTGATAGCTAAACACGCCACGCTGTGCCAGGAAAGAGAAGTAGCTGTTTTTTTTTTGTTTTATTTTGCTGATGCATTTAGAAGGACGACCGCCGGCAGCCTCATGCTTGAGAAAGTCCCATAAGTGCGTACCGGGAAGCCCTCATAACTCTATCACGCTGTCCTGGCTGGACCACTGCAGAAACAACAAAGATGGATGGCAGCGTGCACACTAATTACAACCTGGTGAGGTGTGAACGCTCCGATGCTGACGTTGGAAGTGAAATGCTGACAGAATGTAGCACGAATGTAAGAATAGTTGGAATGTTGAAGAGTTTGAATTTCCAGGAAAACCGGGAAATGGTTTTAAAACTTGTGAAAGTGTTAGTTGGATGAGTGGAATGTGGTAATGTTGGAATGGTTTGAATAGGTTGAAAAAGTCGGGAATTGTTTCTGTCAAAAAGTCGGGATTTTTTCTGTCAAAAAGTCGGGATTTTTTTCGTCAAAAAGTCAGAATTTTTACTGCCAAAAAGTCAGGATTTTTTCTGTTAAAAGGTCGTGAATTTTCTCCGTCAAAAAGTCGGGAACTTTTTCCGTCAAAAAGTCTAGATTTTTTTCGTCAAAAAGTCGGGATTTTTTCTGTTAAAAAATCTGGATTTTTTAACACAAAAAGTCGGGATTTTTTCCGTCAAAAAATCAGGATTTCTTCTGTCTAAAAGTCGGGATTTTTTTCTGTAAAAAAAATTGGATTTTTTTCTGTTAAAAAGTCGGTATGTTTTATGTCAAAAAGTTGGGAATTTTTTATGTCAAGAAGTCTGGATTTTTTATGTCTAAATGTCAGGATTTTTTCCGTCAAAAAGTTGTGATTCTTTGTGTTAAAAAGTCTGGATTTTTTTCCGTCAAAAAGTCGGAATTTTTTCCGTCTAAAAATCTGGATTTTTTTCTGTTAAAAATGTGGGATTTTTTTCCGTCAAAAAGTCGAGAATTGTTTCTGTCAAAAAATCAGGATTTTTTTCCAGCAAAAAATTTGGATTTTTTTTCATCTAAAAATCGGGATTTTTTCTGTCAAAAACTCTGGATTTTTTCTGTCTAAAAGTCGGGGATTGTTTCTGTCAAAAAATTGGGATATTTTCTGTCAAAAAATTGGGATTTTTTCCTGTCAAAAAATTTGGATTTTTTTTTTCGTCAAAAAGTCAGGATTTTTACTGCCAGAAAGTCTGGATTTTTTCTGTTAAAAAGTTGAGAATTTTTTCCGTCAAAAAGTCTGGATTTTTTCCGTCAAAAAGTCTGGATTTTTTCCGTCTAAAAATCTGGATTTTTTTCTGTTAAAAAAATCGGGATTTTTATGTCAAAAAGTCAATATTTTTCATGTCAAAAAGTCGGGAATTTTTTATGTCAAAAAGTCATGATTTTTTATGTCTAAATGTCATAATTTTTTCCGTCAAAACGCTGTGATTTTTTTCTGTTAAAAAGTCGTGATTTTTTAGTTAAAAATATATTTTTTGGTCTAAAAATCGGGATTTTGTCCGTCTAAAAATCGGGATTTTTCTGTTGAAAAATCTGGAATTTTTTCCGTTAAAAAGTCTGGATTTTTTTCCGTCAAAAAATCGGGATTTTTCTGTCTAAAAATTAGGATTTTTTTTGTTAAAAAGTCGGGATTTTTTATGTTAAAATGTCGGGAATTTTTATGTCAAAATGTCGGGAATTTTTATGTCAAAAAGTCTGGAATTTTTATGTAAAAAAGTCAGGAATTTTTTATGTCAAGAAATCTGGATTTTTTTCTGTCTAAATGTCAGGATTTTTTCATTGAAAAATAATGACAATAAAGAAAACATGTTTCATGTACCCTAAGATTTTGTGTTCATATAAAGCCAATAATGACATTTTTTTGTGCTCCCCTTTATTTAGAAAAGTATCGAAATACATTTTGGTACTGGTACCAACATATTGGTATGGGGACCACCGTAGTAAACACATTCTCTTTCAGTAAGCACAGTCTTGTTGATCACCCTTTTTTTGCCGGTGCGTCAAAGTCTAGTATCAGTTTTGTTGTGGCAGATCTTTGCTAAATTATGTTCTAATATTTGGCGGGCCGGATTAAAAGACCAACGGGCCGGATGTGGCCCGGGGGCCATAGTTTACCCATCTCAAATCTAGAATAAATTTACAAGGAGCAGGGAAGCGAGGAAGCAGCAGACCACTCCATGATGTAAACATAGACACACAGGAAGTCATCATGTCACTGTTATAAATAGTTTGTCTGTGTTAGCACTTATAATAACAATATCACTAATACTTGTTAATATTTATAATAACAATATCACGAATACTTGTTAATATTCATAATAACAATATCACTAATACTTGTTAATATTTATAATAATAACATCACTAATACTTATTAATATTTACAATAACAATATCAATAATACTTGTTAATATTTATAACAATAACACTAATACTTGTTAATATTTATAACAACAATATCATTAATACTTGTTAATATTTATAATAACAATATCACTAATACTTGTTAATATTTATAATAACACCATCACTAATACCTGTTAATATTTAAAATAATATCACTAATACTTGTTAATATTTATAATAATATCACTAATACTTGTTAATATTTATAATAACAATATCACTAATACTTGTTAATATTCAAGTCACAAAATGTTAATGGAGTATTGTTGGCTCTTTTTGAATGGTTATTTATTGGATTTTATGGGTGAAAAAGAGGAGCTCCTATTGACTTTGCTGTAAGGGGACTTTTATTTATTTGTATTTAATATTTAGAATGCATTAGAAAAAACTCATGTCTTTCCCAATGATTGTGAACGATAGGCAACATTCCAACAAAAAGTGCAGTCCCCCTTCAACAGAATGTGCTCATGTTACGTTGTCACGAGAGAAAGACAAAGACTGGACTTACAAAGTAGATATCAGACACCTGCACCTCCCCGTCCAGTGAGTTGTGGCTGCTGGACTCAGACATCTGGTTGCTGGAGTCCTGCCGGGCCGGAGGACTGCTGGGGGGCGTGGCAGCGAGATGAGGGGAGGACTGAGGCGGTGCAGGACAGATGGGGGTGAAGGCGGAGGAGGGCGGCACGGTCGCCACATTGCGGGCCGAGGGGGTCACGGTGGTTGGTGTCGGGTGAAGGACCGTGTGGGTGTGGGGGGAGCTGAGGGCCTTGGTGGACGGGCGGATGGAACTGGAAAGTGTGGAGGAGAACTGGCGAGCTGATGGAGCAGTGGTGGGAGGAAGGGTGGATGAGGAATGTGCAGATGAAGGACTGAGAGGAGGAGGAATGAAGCTGGGCTGATTGTCAGCTGGCGAGGGCGTCCTCTGTGTGAGCTCCGTGCTGGCCGGGATTTGACTGTGGGAAGCAACGGAAAAAAGCCCGACTTTTAGACAGAAAAAATACAGACTTTTTGACCAAAAAATCCAGACTTTTTGACGGAAGAAATCCAGACTTTTTGACCAAAAAAAATCCAAACTTTTTGACAAAAAAATTCAGACTTTTTGACGGAAAAAATCCAGACTTTTAAATATGAAAAAAATTCTGACTTTTTGACGGAAAAAATCCAGACTTTTAAAAAATGAAAAAAATTCCGACTTTTTGACGGAAAAAATCCTGACTTTTAGACTGAAAACATCCCAACTTTTTAACAGAAAAAATCCAGACTTTTAGACAGAAAAAAATCCCGACTTTTTGACGGAAAAAACCCCAATTTTTTGACGGTAAAAAAAACAGACATTGTGACTAGGGATGTCCGATAATGGCTTTTTGCCGATATCCGATATTGTCCAACTCTTTAATTACCGATACCGATATCAACCGATACCGATATCAACCGATATATACAGTCGTGGAATTAACACATTATTATGCCTAATTTGGACAACCAGGTATGGTGAAGATAAGGTACTTTTTAAAAAAAATTAATCAAATAAAATAAGATAAATAAATTAAAAACATTTTCTTGAATAAAAAAGAAAGTAAAACAATATAAAAACAGTTACATAGAAACTAGTAATTAATGAAAATTTGTAAAATTAACTGTTAAAGGTTAGTATTATTAGTGGACCAGCAGCACGCACAATCATGTGTGCTTACAGACTGTATCCCTCGCAGACTGTATTGATATATATTGATATATAATGTAGGAACCAAAATATTAATAACAGAAAGAAACAACCCTTTTGTGTGAATGAGTGTGAATGAGTGTAAATGGGGGAGGGAGGTTTTTTGGGTTGGTGCACTAATTGTAAGTGTATCTTGTGTTTTTTATGTGGATTTAATTAAAAAAAAAACAAAAAAAACGATACTGATAATAAAAAAAACGATACCGATAATTTCCGATATTACATTTTAACGCATTTATCGGCCGATAATATCGGCAGACCGATATTATCGGACATCTCTAATTGTGACGGAAAAAATCCAGATTTATAGACAGAAAAAATCCAGACATTTTGATGGAAAAAATCCAGACTTTTTGCTTGAAACAATTCCTGACTTTTTAACAGAAAAAAATGCTGAGTTTTTGACAGAAAAAATCCCGATTTTTAGACGGAAAAATCCCAATTTTTTCAAAGAAAAAATCCAGATTTTTAGACGGAAAAAATCCTGACTTTTTGACGAAAAAAAATCCCAATTTTTTGACGGGAAAAATTCAGATTTTTTGACCAAAAAAAAATCCTGATTTTCTAACAGAAAAAATCCCGACATTTTGACGGAAAAAATCCTGACTTTTAGACAGAAAAAAATCCAGATTTTTTAATGGAAAAAATTCCCGATTTTTTGACAAAAACAATTCCCGACTTTTTGACAGAAAAATCCAGACTTTTAGACGGTAAAAATCCAGACTTTTGATGGAAAAAATCCTGACTTTTAGACAAAAAAAATTCCCGACTTTTTGACAAAAAAAATTCCCGACTTTTTGAGATGAAAAATACCAACTTTTTAACATAAAACTACCGACTTTTTAACAGAAAAATTCCCGACTTTTTAACAGAAAAAATCCTGACTTTTTGGCAGTAAATATCCTGACTTTTTGACAGAAAAAAATCCAGACTTTTTGACAGAAACAATTCCCGACTTTTAGAAAGAAAAAATCCAGACTTTTAGAAAGAAAAAATCCCGACTTTTTGCTGGAAAAAATCCCGACTTTTTGACAGAAACAATTCTCGACTTTCACAGAAAAAATCCTGAATTTTTAAAAGAAAAAAATCCTGACATTTAGATGGAAAAAATTCCGAATTTTTAACAGAAAAAAATCCTGACTTTTAGACAGAAAAAATTCATACTTTTAGACGGAAAAAATCCTGACTTTTAGACAAAAAAAATCCTAACTTTTTGACAAAAAAAATACTGACTTTTTAACAGAAAAAATCACGACTTTTTGTTGGAAAAAATCCTGACATTTAGACAGAAAAAAATCCAGATTTCTTGACATAAAAAATTCCCGACTTTTTGACATAAAAATTCCCGACTTTTGGACATAAAAATTCCCGACATTTTGACATAAAAATTCCCGACATTTTGACATAAAAATCCCGATTTTTTAACAGAAAAAATCCCGATTTTCAGACAGAAAAATACAGATTTTGGGACGGAAAAAAATCCCAACTTTTTAACGGAAAAAATTCCCGATTTTTCAACAGAAAAATCCCGAATTTTAGACGGACAAAATCCCGACTTTTTAACGGAAAAAATTGCCGATTTTTCAACAGAAAAAATTCCCTATTTTTCAACAGAAAAATCCCAATTTTTAGACGGACAAAATCCAGATTTTAAGACCAAAAAATATATTTTTGAATAAAAACTCACGACTTTTTAACAGAAAAAAATCACAGCTTTTTGACGGAAAAAATCATAACATTTAGACATAAAAAATCACGACTTTTTGACATAAAAAATTCCCGACTTTTTAAAAGAAAAATCTCGATTTTTTAACAGAAAAATCCAGACTTTTAGACGGAAAAAATCCAGACTTTTTGACTGAAAAAATTCTCGACTTTTTAACAGAAAAAATCCAGACTTTCTGGCAGTAAAAATCCTGATTTTTTGACAAAAAAAATCCTAATTTTTTGACAGAAAAAATCCCAATTTTTTGACAGAAACAATTCCCGACTTTTAGACGGAAAAACTCCAGACTTTTTAACAGAAAAAATCCCGATTTTTAGACGGAAAAAATCCAAATATTTTGCTGGAAAAAAATCCAGATTTTTTGACAGAAACAATTCTCGACTTTTTGACGGAAAAAAACCCCAAATTTTTAACAGAAAAAAATCCTGATTTTTTAGACGGAAAAAATCCCAGACTTTTTAACAGAAAGAATTACAACTTTTTGACGGAAAAAATCCTGACATCTAGACAGAAAAAATCCAGACTTCTTGACATGAAAAATTCCCAAATTTTTGACATAAAACATACCGACTTTTTAACAGAAAAAAATCCCAATTTTTTAACGGAAAAAATCCAGACTTTTGGACAGAAAAAATCCAAATTTTTTGACGGAAAAAGTCCAGATTTTTTAACAGAAAAAATCCCGACTTTTTGACGGAAAAAATTCCGACTTTTTGACGGAAAAAAATCCAGACTTTTTAACAGAAAGAATTACAACTTTTTGACGGAAAAAATCCTGACATCTAGACAGAAAAAATCCAGACTTCTTGACATAAAAAATTCCCAACTTTTTGACATAAAACAAATCCGACTTTTTAACAGAAAAAAATCCCAATTTTTTAACGGAAAAAATCCAGACTTTTGGACAGAAGAAATCCTGATTTTTTGACGGAAAAAGTCCAGATTTTTTAACAGAAAAAATCCAGACTTTTTGACGGAAAAAATCTAGACTTTTTGACGGAAAAAATTCCCGACTTTTTGAAGGACAAAATTCACGACTTTTTAACAGGAAAAAATCCTAACTTTTTGGCAGTAAAATTCTGACTTTTTGACGGAAAAAATCCGGACTTTTTGACAGAAAAAATCCAGACTTTTTGACAGAAACAATTCCTGACTTTTAGACAGAAAAAATCACGACTTTTTGACGGAAAAAATCTAGACTTTTTGCTGGAGAAATCCAGACTTTTTGACAAAAACAATTCCAGACTTTTTGACAGAAAAAATCCAGAACTTTTAACAGAAAAAATCCGGATTTTTTAACAGAAAAATCCCGACTTTTAGACAGAAAAAATCACGACTTTTAGACGGAAAAAAGACAGTTTCATGACCGTATATTGTACATGTACCTGAGCTCCACCTCCACCGTTATAGTGTCCTGCTTCTTCTCGTGAACTTCAACTACCTCTTTGTGGCACCTAGAACTACAAGGTGACACATAAAGTTAATCGTCTTCTACTTTTTCTTTGAAGCTTCAGTTTTTTCTCGCCCTCACTTGGACATATATGGTGGGAGCATTTGTCTCCGGCTGCGCGGGTGCTCGGGTGTATCGAAGGGCGTGGCGGGTGAGGAGCTGTCGGAGGAGAGCGTGGTGGCGATGGAAGCGGTGGTGGCGTCTTCAAAGGAGGGAGGCGTGCAAGGCGGCTCTCGCCCTGATTGTATAAATAGATCATGTCATGGCAGAAGAAGACATCATCATGAACTTGCTCCTAAATATTTCAAAGTCAACTTTATTATAAAAAAATGGAAGAGTTTGGGAACAACAGCAACTCAGCCACCAAGTGGTAGGCCACGTAAACTGACAGAGAGGTCAGCATAGTGCAAAGACTTTCTGCACAGTCACTTGCTACAGAGCTCCAAACTTCATGTCACCTTCCAATTAGCCCACGTACAGTACGCAGAGAGCTTCATGGAATGGGTTTCCATGGCCGAGCAGCTGCATCTAAGCCATACATCACCAAGTCCAATGCAAAGTGTGGGATGCAGTGGTGTAATTGGTGCATTGTGCAGAGTGTGAAATTTAGTGGAGGAGGAATTATGGTGTGGGGTTGTCTTTCAGGAGTTGGGCTCGGCCCCTTAGTTCCAGTGAAAGGAACTTTGAATGCTGCAGAGTACCAAAACATTTTGGACAATTCCATGTTCCCAACCTTGTGGGAACAGTTTGGAGCGGGCCCCCATCCTCTTCCAACATGACTGTGCACCAGTGCACAAAGCAAGGTCCATAAAGACATGGATGACGGAGTCTGGTGTGTATGAACTTGACTGGCCTGCACAGAGTCCTGACCTTAACCGGGATAGAGCACCTTTGGGATGAATTAGAACGGAGACTGAGAGCCAGGCCTTCTCCACCAACACCAATGCGGTTTTGGAAGAATGGTGGAACATTGTTATGACCACACTCTGCAACCTTGTGGACAGCCTTCCCAGAAGAGTTGAAGCTGTAATAGCTTCATATTGAACCCTATGTGTTAGGAATGGGATGGCACTTGAGGTTCATATGTGAGTCAAGGCAGGTGGCCTATTGCATGGACATCTCCACTATATCTCCGCTAAAACGCGCTAGAAAACCAGTTTCTTTTCAAAGTACTGCGGCAAAAGCCAAGCAAGACTTGAGAAATAATAGTGGAGCCTCTGATGGATCATCTTGGCACAGCCAGAGCGAGCAGGGCGCTCTCTTTTATTTCTCCAGCTTAGATTCTCCCAGCGATTGCAGCACTGCTGCTGCTGATGATGATGACTGCTCGGGAAGGCATGGAAATTTATGCAGACTAGGCAAAAACCTGAAAAGATTGCCATGTCCGGCACTCTCGTTACTGAGCCGGATTAAAAAAACCCCAAAAAAAACAGCCTCTGAGAAAGGGTCTGGCTTAAGTAAGGCGAAGGTGACGGGAATAATGAGGATTTAAGGTTGCAGGTTTGAACACAGCAGCAGCATTTGCATGTCGGGGAGATGCAGCACAGATATCTCCAAAACAGGAATGTCTTTTCACCTCATTTGATGTTGTTGACTTGTTATACCTTCAATAACGGTCATGACGGGGGACTGAAGTACAGATGTAAGATACTAATAT
>NC_084746.1:10145992-10183492 GCF_033978785.1 Entelurus aequoreus
TATATATATATATATGTATGTATATGTATGTATGTTTATATATGTATATATACACACACATATATGTATAGATATATATATCTATACATATATGTGTGTGTATAAAGTATATACATTCAAACATATATGTACATGTATGTATATATACATATATATATATATATATATATATATATATATATATATATATATATATATATATATATATATATATATATATATATATATATATATGTATGGCGGGGTTTTCTCGATATGTTAGCCCTTTCTCTAATAAGACAAAAACCTAATTAAGGTTTTTAAATGTGTTTTAAAAAGCTGGTATAATCCAAATTCATGCAATAATTTAGTTTTCAGTGCATGTAAATATACTAAGTTTGTGTGTATGGGGCGGTGATGTTTGGGATTAAGGGGGCACAGAATTAGGTGCTATGCCCTGGTCCTCAACACAACATTTAGTTTGATTTGATTTTTTTGGTTTTTATTAAGGATCCCCATTAGCTGGTTGCCTCAACAACCCACTAGTCTTCCTGGGGTCCACAATTCAATACAATTACAAGTAAAAGCATATAATTATAATTATTACATTATTTGAATGTAACTATATTATTTGAGAGGAATCAGGTCAGACTACGATACCAGGCTTTTAAACTTGCTGAACGTGGATGACTTAAGTACCAGAATAACCTCCGAATTGTGCTTTTAAACAAATCCGCAAAAATCCAACAAAACAAGTGTGTTGTGTAGGATTGTGGTCAGTCCGTAGGGATTGTAAGGAGTGCACTTATCGTGGGGGAAAGTTATGCTCCTACTTGTTTTCACTTTGTTGGCACTGCTGCTGCTCTGCTGCTGAGCTGTTCTTTTTTTTTTCTTCCAGAGGATCAATAATGGTTGACTTCATCCCATTTAAACAGAAAATGGAACACTCAAGTGCAAGCGGTTGAAGTTAATAGTGTGCCAAAGTTCGGAGAGAAACAAAGCAAAACAAAAGCAGCACTTCATCTTTTCAATCCTACTTCTTCTGACCGTCATCAAATGGATCTACAGGTATCTGAATTTAAAAAAAAAAAAACCTCTTAAGACCTACGACCGTGTGTGACATATTTTCTCAGCCCCTACCTCCGTCCTCCAGCACCAGGAAGCTGTGAGGTCCTCGCAGGTTGTCCGGGTTTTCTTGCCTCTCCTCACTCTGCGAGGGATGCTGGCTGCTCAGTCCAGATCCACCGGCGGCGGACTTGTGCATGGAGAGAACTCTTCCTCTTTTGGACGGGGACGGCCTCAATGCTGCCGACGCAGAGGATGCTCATATGAGATCCACGCGGGAGAGCTGGACCCCCTACGTTGGATTTGGTTTTTTCAAAAGTGTGAACTCACAGCAACTCTTCCTGAAGACCATGTCGCTGCAGAACTTGTAGAAGCGCTCAGCGTAGAAACCGGGTCTGTGAACGGACACCGTGTCCTGTGGGTGTGCAGGTGGGACGGGGGGAAGGAATGACCTGGGATCAGTGCGCAGTGTTTGCTGTGCTGCATTGCAGACGTATACAGTCCTGGTCAAAAGTGTACATACACTTGTAAAGAACATCATGTCATGGCTGTCTTGAGTTTACAATCATTTCTACAACTCTTATTTTTTTGTGATGTAGTGATTGGAGCACATACTTGTTGCTCACAAAAAAACATTCATGAAGTTTGCTTCTTTTATGAATTTATTATGGGTCTACTGAAAATGTGACCAATCAAAAGTATACATAAAGCAATGTTAATATTTGTTTACATGTCCCTTGTGTTATGGTTTGAGAGAGGGAGATGACGGCAACAGACACCAGGGGCAGTATGTAGCTCTGAGATTTATTATATATATATAGACCATATATATATATATAATAATCGAACAATACTAAATATAATAACTAAGGAAATAGAGTGTGACAAAAATACAAGAGTGTGTGGTGTAAGACTATGTGTGTATTTAACTGGAGCGTTTTACCATAAATGTTGGTGAGAGCAAAGGAACGAGGCAGTCCATGGGGCAGGCAGATGGTCCAGGGCGAGAGAGAGGCGTCAGAGTCCGAGTCCATGCGAGGGTCCGGGGATCGAGGGTGGCAGTCCAAAAGAGAAGACGAGGCGCACAGCTCGATCACGCGGGGACGACGGCAGATTGGGTACGGAAGACTATATTCCGGCGCGGGATGGCAGGTTGAGCAGGCGTATGAAGGCAGCTCGTTCATCACGGGCAGGTGCGCAGATTGCAGATGGTCTACAGGCGCGAGGAGGCACGCCCGCAGCGGAGAGAGAGCGCCTGTGGGCGTGGCCCGCGGTGCGCTCGTCAGGACGCAAAGATGAGGGCGCATTGGAATGCGCCCTGGCCCGTGACACCTTGGCAAGTTTCACTGTTTCATCTGACATCACATGGACAAAGATAAGACCTTCTGGAGGAAAGTTCTGTGGTCAGATGAAACAAAAATTGAACCACAATACCCAGCAATAAGATTGGAGGAGAAACGGTGAGGCCTTTAATCCGAGGAACACCATTCCTACCGTCAAGCATGGTGGTGGTAGTATTATGCTGCCAATGGAACTGCTGCTTTAAAGGGAAACTTCGGTTTTTTTCAACCTGGGCCCTGTTTTCATAATTTTTTCTGTATATGTGAGTGCTGGATAAAACATGTTTTGAGGTCGCGCCAGTATTGAGCAGGGCAGGCAGCCTCCAGCCCAGCTAACGCTCGTACACAGGGCAACTGGCTCTCGTCAAAATTCGGCCTATAAACATGCATTTTTTTCACACTGACAGGCTCAGATAGTTACAATGAGTGTCCGACAACATACTAGAAAGGAGAAATTAACGTATGTCTCTACCTTTAGCTGGAGATCGCTGTGTGTTGTGAGCTGTGTCCAAATCTCACCACGCTACAAATCTCGTTCCGAAATCTCGCGATAACTCGCGACAAAACACCGGTGGAAAAACAGTTACCTGACTGAGGTGAAGAGAGATGACTGAAGTGATTTTCTGTTGGATTACCGAAGACTGTTATTTTAGTTTTATAGTGGAGGCAGAAAATCACTTCAGTCATCTCTCTTCACCTCAGTCAGGTAACTGTTTTTCCACCGGTGTTTTGTCGCGAGTTATCGCGAGATTTCGGAACGAGATTTGTAGCGTGGTGAGATTTGGACACAGCTCACAACACACAGCGATCTCCAGCTAAAGGTAGAGACATACGTTAATTTCTCCTTTCTAGTATGTTGTCGGACACTCATTGTAACTATCTGAGCCTGTCAGTGTGAAAAAAATGCATGTTTATAGGCCGAATTTTGACGAGAGCCAGTTGCCCTGTGTACGAGCGTTAGCTGGGCTGGAGGCTGCCTGCCCTGCTCAATACTGGCGCGACCTCAAAACATGTTTTATCCAGCACTCACATATACAGAAAAAATTATGAAAACAGGGCCCAGGTTGAAAAAAACCGAAGTTTCCCTTTAAATGGGACAATGAAAAAGGAGGATTAGCTCCAAATTCTTCAGGACAAGCTAAAATCATCAGCCCGGAGGTTGGGTCTTGGGCGCAGTTGGGTGTTCCAACAGGACAATGACCCCAAACACACCTCAAAAGTGGTAAAGGAATGTCAGAAAAGCAACACATTTAGCTGAACTGCACCAATTGTGTCAAGAGGAGTGGTCTAAAATTCAAGCAGAAGCTTGTGGATGGCTACCAAAAGCGCCTTTGTCAGAATAATTGTGTCTAAGTTATCACAAAACTTTGTGTTGCCATGAGTTCCCGGGGAGAAGACAAAAGCTGTCTTTGATCTTACCAAGCAAAAGGCTTGTAAAACTCCACTGTGTAGGATGGGAAGCGACATGAAGGCGTCCGTTTTTTTTGCTCTATTGTAATCCACAGGAAGATCTTGTCTTGACCCGAGATCTACAAAGCGGGGAGGAAGCAGGACCTGACGCAAGCTCCAGGCATCTTTTCTTTGAATTGTTTTGTGACCAAGGGCGCAGCTGTTTACGACCCCTCTCCCCTTAGAAACAGCTGTTGCCATGTAATCAGGGGAAGTCCAAATAAAAGAGGAGGCGTAGAACTCTCTTGTCAGAGCGTGGTGGAAGACTGCACAAAGAGTACAGCCCAGACGTTTCTCCTCAATGAGCTAAACTGAATTCTGTCTCTGTTTCATTCCTTGCTTCTTGTCTGTTTAATAGATGTCATCGGTGTTTGAACCTGACAGCATTAGTGCAGTGAAACTTGCCAAGGGACATGTAAGCAAATATTAACATTGCTGTATGTATACTTTTGACCCTCACATTTTCAGTAGACTCATAATAAATTCATAAAAGAAGCAAACTTCATGAATGTTTTTTGTGACCAACAAGTGTGTGCTCCAATCACAAAAAAATAAGAGTTGTAGAAATGATTGTAAACTCAAGACAGCCATGACAGGATGTTCTTTACAAGTGTATGTACACTTTTGACCAGGACTGTCGAAGGGGAAAAACTACACACCCCGTCATGGATGAGAGACTTCCAGGAGTGCTCCATTTTCTTCGTCCACCTGTAAGAGAATTGCATTGTCTGACATATTTTGGCAAACAAACATCTGACAATGGTTGTTTTATGTTTGACCTCTGGCATCTGTGCACTGGACAAGGCAGACATGCTCGGTTAACAGTATCGATTCAGCTGCTTGAAGGAATTAACATGCCGGACTCATACCGATAGGACTGCAGAATGTCGATGATACCGATGAACAAGAGGAGGCGCTCTCCTTTGACTCCCGCAGCCGGGATGCCGCCCATTCTGCCGAGAGAGTGAAGACGTTAGCGTGCGCAGCCCTAGGGGCGTTGAGACCTGCCCACGTACGTGTCGTCGTGGTCCAGGGTTTCCCTGCACGTGGACCCTCCCAGTATAGACTCCATCGCAGTGGAGTACAGAGCTTTCTGGGCGAGGGGCCGCGTCTCATCCGCGCCATCTGCTGGCGAACCCTGGGACTGCCGCTCCCTCTCTGCTTGTGTCTTGTTGTGGACTCCGAGGAGCAAACTGTAGTCCATGATCTTAAAACTCTCCAGGACCTGGTATGTACAACACACAATCAGTTTTATGTACTTTAATGGCATTCTTTTCCTGGTCTTTCCCCTACCAGGCAGTCTCTTTGCAGAGTTTTCACCAGAGCACCGTACGTGTCCTGGTCCAGATTGAGGCCCTCGGGAACATCACTCAAAAAGTCCAGATCTTTAAAAGTGGGTTTGGACTTCTCTCGCTCCTTCTTGGACGCTCGCCTCTTGTAAGTGGAGCCCTTCAGGTCAAATTTCAGGTGCATGCGTACGGAGCGCGGTAGAATGTTGTTCATCACCACGACCCGGATGTTTTTACCCCCGCTTTGGACACAGTAGAGGCCGAAGAACTTGGGTAGCAGCGTCCGAGGGTTTTGGTTCAAGTTCTGAAAAAGGGCGGGGTAAATAAAGAAGGGGAACCGTTTTAGATGAGTCAGTCGGGAGGACATGTTTCACTCTGCCAGACCAGTGAGATACAGTCTGGTGTGCCGTGGGAGGTGATCTAATCTCACCTATTTGGGTTAAAAATATTTATATTATAGTCTGCAAATGATGTGTTGTTGTTGTTGAGTGTCGGTGCTGTCTAGAGCTCGGCAGAGTAACCCTGTAATACTCTTCCATATCAGTAGGTGGCAGCCGGTAGCTACTTGCTTTGTAGATGTGGGAAACAGCGGGAGGCAGAGTGCAGGTAAAAAGGTGTCTAATGCTTAAACCAAAAATAAACATAAGGTGAGTGCCCCTAAGAAAAGGCATTGAAGCTTACTACTCAGTGGCCTAGTGGTTAGAGCAGGGGTCACCAACCTTTTTGAAAGCAAGAGCTACTTCTTGGGTAGGGCTACCAGTTTGATACACACTTCAATAAATTGCCAGAAATAGCCAATTTGCTCAATTTACCTTTAACTCTATGTTATTATTAATAATTAATGATATTTACACTTAATTGAACGGTTTAAAAGAGGAGAAAACACGGAAAAAATGACAATTGAATTTTTAAACATAGTTTATCTTCAATTTTGACTCTTTAAAATTCAAAATTCAACCGAAAAAAAGAAGAGGAAAACTAGCTAATTCGAATCTTTTTGAAAAAATTTAAAAAATAATTTATGGAACATTATTAGTAATTTTTCCTGATTAAAATTACTTTTAGAATTTTGATGACATATTTCAAATAGGTTAAAATCCAATCTACACTTTGTTAGAATATATAACAAATTGGACCAAGCTATATTTCTAACAAAGACAAATCATTATTTCTTCTAGATTTTCCAGAACAACATTTTTAAAAGAAAATCAAAAGACTTTGAAATAAGATTTGAATTTGATTCTACAGATTTTCTAGATTTGCCAGAATATTTTTTTTTTATTTTAATCATAATAAGTTTAAAGAAATATTTCACAAATATTCTTCCTCGAAAAAACAGAAGCTAAAATGAAGAATTAAATTAAAACGTATTTATTATTCTTTACAATAAAAAAAATTAATTTACTTGAACATTGATTTAAATTGTCAGGAAAGAAGAGGAAGGAATTTAAAAGGTAAAAAGGTATATGTGTTTAAAAATCCTAAAATCATTTTTAAGGTTGTATTTTTTCTCTAAAATTGTCTTTCTGAAAGTTATAAGAAGCAAAGTAAAAAAAATAATGAATTTATTTAAACAAGTGAAGACCAAGTCTTTAAAATATTTTCTTGGATTTTCAAATTCTATTCGAGTTTTGTCTCTCTTAGAATTAAAAATGTCGGGCAAAGCGAGACCAGCTTGCTAGTAAATAAATAAAATGTAAAAAATAGAGGCAGCTCACTGGTAAGTGCTGCTATTTGAGCTATTTTTAGAACAGGCCAGCGGGCTACTCATCTGGTCCTTACGGGCTACCTGGTGCCCGCGGGCACCGCGTTGTTGACCCCTGGGTTAGAGTGTCCGCACTGAGATCGGTAGGTTGTGAGTTCAAACGCTGACCACACTATAAACAACACCGGCCGAGTCATACCAAAGACTAAAGAAATGGGAGCCATTACCTCCCTGCTAGGCACTCAGCATCAAGGGTTGGAATCGGGGGTTAAATCACCAAAAATGATTCCCGGGCGCGGCCACCGCTGCTGCTCACTGCTCCCCTCACCTCCCAGGGGGGTGGACAAGGGGATGGGTCAAAGGCAGAGGACACATTTCACCACACCTTGTGTGTGTGTGACAATCATTGGTACTTTAACTTACTTGAACTTTAACTTAGGGAAGGCTTTGCAGAACGAAACAAAAACTGAACTGGCTACAGAGTAAACAAAAACAGAATGCTGGACGACAGCAAAGACTTGCTGCGGCGTCCACAATGTACAAACCCTGTTTCCATATGAGTTGGGAAATTGTGTTAGATGTAAATATAAACGGAATACAATGACAACATATTTGATGTTCAAACTGATAAATCTTTTTTTTTTTTGCAAATAATCATTAACTTTAGAATTTGATGCCAGCAACACGTGACAAAGAAGTTGGGAAAGGTGGCAATAAATACTGATAAAGTTGAGGAATGCTCATCAAACACTTATTTGGAACATCCCACAGGTGAAAAGGCTAATTGGGAACAGGTGGGTGCCATGATTGGGTATAAAAGTAGATTCCATGAAATGCTCAGTCATTCACAAACAAGGATGGGGCGAGGGTCACCACTTTGTCCACAACTACGTGAGCAAATTGTTGAACAGTTTAAGAAAAACCTTTCTCAAGCAGCTATTGCAAGGAATTTAGGGATTTCACCATCTACGCTCCGTAATATCATCAAAGGGTTCAGAGAATCTGGAGAAATCACTGCACGTAAGCAGCTAAGCCCGTGACCTTCCATCCCTCAGGCTGTACTGCATCAACAAGCCACATCAGTGTGTAAAGGATATCACCACATGGGCTCAGGAACACTTCAGAAACCCACTGTCAGTAACTACAGTTGGTCGCTACATCTGTAAGTGCAAGTTAAAACTCTCCTATGCAAGGCGAAAACCGTTTATCAACAACACCCAGAAACGCTGTCGGCTTCGCTGGGCCTGATCTCATCTAAGATGGACTGATACAAAGTGGAAAAGTGTTCTGTGGTCTGACGAGTCCACATTTCAAATTGTTTTGGGAAACTGTGGACGTCGTGTCCTCCGCATTTTTTCAAGTGACTTGGCTCGAATAAGGGTTGACAAACACTGTGCGAGACATATGCCCAAGGTCCTGGATAATGCTGCTGAGCGCTAAGCCTGTTAAGGTCTACTTAGCGCGGTACGAACCCTTAACTATTACAAAGCCGGTGCTTTGGCGTCATCGCCACGATGGAAGCCAGCGCCAGGAAATGGGATAAGGCGTCGAGACCAGTGATCCTCAAACTGTGAATGACGATCTCATATCAAAGAATCACTTCATTAAATATTCAAACAGTCTTACTGTAGAGTTGAGAGCTCTTCAGTCCTTGGTGTTCACATAGATGGATTTGTACATTTCAAAAGCCATACTACGCTACTGTAAATTATTGTTCGTCATTATGGTGTGTCTGTAAATACAAACCCCGTTTCCATATGAGTTGGGAAATTGTGTTAGATGTAAATATAAACGGAATACAATGATTTGCAAATCATTTTCAAGCCATATTCAGTTGAATGCACTACAAAGACAACATATTTGATGTTCAAACTCATAAACTTTTTTTTTTTTTTGCAAATAATAATTAATTTAGAATTTCATGGCTGCAACACGTGCCAAAGTAGTTGGGAAAGGGCATGTTCACCACTGTGTTACATGGCCTTTCCTTTTAACAACACTCAGTAAAGGTTTGGGAACTGAGGAGACACATTTTTGAAGCTTCTCAGGTGGAATTCTTTCCCATTCTTGCTTGATGTACAGCTTAAGTTGTTCAACAGTCCGGGGGTCTCCCTTGTGCTATTTTAGGCTTCATAATGCCAAACACATTTTCAATGGGAGACAGGTCTGGACTACAGGCAGGCCAGTCTAGTACCCGCACTCTTTTACTATGAAGCCACGTTGATGTAACACGTGGCTTGGCATTGTCTTGCTGAAATAAGCAGGGGCGTCCATGGTAACGTTGCTTGGATGGCAACATATGTTGCTCCAAAAGCTGTATGTACCTTTCAGCATTAATGGTGCCTTCACAGATGTGTAAGTTACCCATGTCTTGGGCACCAATACACCCCCTTACCATCACACATGCTGGCTTTTACACTTTGCGCCTATAACAATCCGGATGGTTCTTTTCCTCTTTGGTCCGGAGGACACGACGTCCACAGTTTCCAAAAACAATTTGAAATGTGGACTCGTCAGACCACAGAACACTTTTCCACTTTGTATCAGTCCATCTTAGATGAGCTCAGGCCCAGTGAAGCCGACGGCGTTTCTGGGTGTTGTTGATAAAAGGTTTTCGCCTTGCATAGGAGAGTTTTAACTTGCACTTACAGATGTAGCGACCAACAGTAGTTACTGACAGTGGGTTTCTGAAGTGTTCCTGAGCCCATGTGGTGATATCCTTTACACACTGATGTGGCTTGTTGATGCAGTACAGCCTGAGGGATGGAAGGTCACGGGCTTAGCTGCTTACGTGCAGTGATTTCTCCAGATTCTCTGAACCCTTTGATGATATTACGGAGCGTAGATGGTGAAATCCCTAAATTCCTTGCAATAGCTGCTTGAGAAAGGTTGTTCTTAAATTGTTCAACAATTTGCTCACGCATTTGTTGACAAAGTGGTGACCCTCGCCCCGTCCTTGTTTGTGAATGACTGAGCATTTCATGGAATCTACTTTTATACCCAATCATGGCACCCACCTGTTCCCAATTAGCCTGCACACCTGTGGGATGTTCCAAATAAGTGTTTGATGAGCATTCCTCAACTTTATCAGTATTTATTGCCACCTTTCCCAACTTCTTTGTCACGTGTTGCTGCCATCAAATTCTAAAGTTAATGATTATTTGCACAAAAAAAAAGGTTTATGAGTTTGAACATCAAATATGTTGTCTTTGTAGCATATTCAACTGAATATGGGTTGAAAATGATTTGCAAATCATTGTATTCCGTTTATATTTACATCTAACACAATTTCCCAACTCTTATGGAAACGGGGTTTGTAAATAAATACAACTGTTGAAATTGTGTGTAATGTTACGGTGGCCAAAGTATTAAATATACTTGTTAAATACTTGTTTTAATGAATACTTGGGCTTACTACGCTACTGTAAATTGTTGTTGGTGTTTTCTGAGGTGATACTTGGTGAAAAAGGACCTCTGGTATAGACTACAGACCATAAACGTGACTGTTTTGACTTCAGAATCCTCAGATTTTGTGCATTAGCCCAAAGTAAAATGAAAAATAAATAGTAATCCTAACCGTTATGAACTGCTACTTACCATGTAGTAACCAGGTAGAAGCTTCTGTAAAAACTCCGCCTCCTTGTGTTGGACAGTTTTGACGATGAACTCGTCATCCCGGGTGACGTAGAATATGGAGCCACTGGCTCCTGGGTTGGTCAACTCAATGAGTGCCTCGTTACAGAGGGAGTACTGTAGAAGTAATAAACACGTATGTTAAAACCTACACGTCTGCTTTCAGGTGTTTATAATATTACATTGTTTGTGGTTTTATCAAAACTGCTGACAGATGCACTGTCTAGTCTACTGTTGAGTTTAAAAAAGAAATCTTTACAGGCCTGTCAAACAAACAGGTTTAATCCGGCCCGCATGAACAGTTTGCTAATAATGAAAATTAACTGCATTTTTTTTTTTAATGAAATAAACTGCTGTTCTAAATGTGTCCACTGGGTGTCGCAATAGCAATTCAAGTGTAACCCATGTCACACTAAGCGCCCTTTGGATTGGCTGCCACTACTCCAATCAGCTGCTCCTGTTGTGGCTGGCAGCAGATGGCGGCAGACCTATGCCGTAGCGACACAATAGCTTCTTTCATTTGAAACGATCCACTCGAAGGATAAAATAACAAAACGGTAAGATGCAAAGACTTAAGTGAACTTGACCATCATCTTTGTAGTTAAAGTCCCTGGCAGCGCTTGCAATTGGTTGAATGTACGATGCGCACCCTGAAGTCCATTGTAAAAATGTGTGTTTTCTACATTTGTTTTATTTTATGTTTACGTTCACATTGGTTACGTTTGTACTTTTGTTACCTTTATTTTGGCTATGGTGCCATTTTTGTTTTGTTTGTATTGTAATATTCGAATGGTGATAAATTAATGTGGTGTGGCAGTTGCAACGGTTTTGAGGAAACACTCGATTGCTTTTTCAAACGTTTTTAATGGTAAACCTATCATCATGAGAATCCTAAACAGGAAGTGCTTAAAGTTAAATGGATGTTTCTATGAATGTTCTCATTCATCCAGGTCATTGGTCAGATCTAGTTTAGCGGCTGGTGCCAATACCTCAAGGCTTCATCAGTTCATGCTCATGGACTTAGATTAGTTAGATCTAGTCTTAGACTTAGATTGGTCACATCGAGTTTTAGACTTAGATTGGTCAGATCTGGTTTTAGACTTAGATTGGTCACATCTAGTCTTAGACTTAGATTGGTCACATCGAGTTTTAGACTTAGATTGGTCAGATCTGGTTTTAGACTTAGATTGGTCACATCTAGTCTTAGACCTAGATTGGTCACATCAACTCTTAGACTTAGATTGGTCACATCTAGTTTAGCCGCTGGTGCCAATACCTCAGAAGGCTTTATCAGTTCACGCTCTTAGACTTAGATTGGTCAGATCTAGTCTTAGACTTAGATTGGTCAGATCTAGTCTTAGACTTAGATTGGTTAGATCTAGTCTTAGACTTAGAATGGTCACATCTAGTCTTAGACTTAGATTGGTCACTTAGTTTGACACCCCTGCTTTAGCCAAAATGTCCGTAAGCGCGTAAAACAGCATCTAGTTTGTGTTGCATTATAGGAATGCAAATGTGTATGCTGCTGCAGCGGGTCTTTGATAACTCTTCTAATCATCAGTCAAAGGTAATCAGAGAGAACTTCAAACACATCTATATTCATCTCATGTCGGAGTGTGCGCTATTACACTGATAGCATATGTGCTTAGATCTCTCAAGTGAGTGAAATGATTCGTTTAAGCACCGTTAATTGCTGCCACGGGCAGTAATGAGTCCTGTTGTGTTGTGTATATGTTGCATTTTTAATATGCAACGTTTACGCCAAATGACAACAATCCAGTGCGGAAAAAACGTGCAATTAAAGAATTAATTAGATTTACAGCCCCAAAATATTGTTATTGTTTTCATTTCGATGTCCCGCCCTCCGCCGTTTGACAAATTAGAAAGTCCGTGAGTGTGTCACATCCAGGTTGCTAGTTACACACCGCCGTCTTGGTCTGGCTACTGCCACTGGTAAAGTTACTAAACATGTCAGACCTTAGTCAATCACGACAAAGCCAGGAGCAAAACCAGGATTTGTATCGGGATGCCTTTGAAAGATGGAGACCATTGAAGACCATTGCGCTCTGCCACCTATCCTGTTTGTGATTTTCATGGACAGGATTTCTAGGCAGAGTCGTGACCATGGCGGTGAGGGTATACGTCTCGGGGGGCTAAAGGTTGCGTCAATGCTGTTTGCAGATGATGTGGTCCTGATGGCACCTTCGGTTCGTGACCTTCAGCTCTCACCGGATCGGTTCGCAGCCGAGTGTTCAGCGGCTGGAATGAGGATCAGCATCTCCAAATCTGAGGCCATGGTTTTCGGCAGGAAACCGATGGTTTATACAGTCCAGGTAGAGAACGAGACTCTGTCCCAGGTGGAGGAGTTTAAGTATCTCGGAGTCGTGTTCACGAGTGAGGGAAAGATGGAGAAGGAAATCAGCCGGAGAATGGGAGCATCTGGGGCAGTATTGCAGTCTCTCTGCCGCACTGTTGTGACGAAACGAGAGCTGAGCCAGAAGGCAAAGCTCTCGGTCTACCGAGCTATCTACATTCCTACTCTCACCTATGGTCATGAAGTGTGGGTCATGACCGAAAGAATAAGATCGCGGATACAAGCGGCCGAAATGAGTTTCCTCAGAAGGGTGGCTGGCATCTCCCTTAGAGATAGGGTGAGAAGTTCAGTCACCCGAGAGAGACTCGGAGTAGAGTCGCTGCTCCTTCGCTTGGAAAGGAACCAGCTTGGTTCGGGCATCTCGTGCGGATGCCTCACCAGCGTCTCCCTAGGGAGGTCCTCGTTGCACGTCCCACTGGGAGGAGACCCCGCGGCAGACCAAGGACCAGATGGGGGGGTTTACATCTCAAACCCCAGACTAATTGCATTGCACAAACGGTGGAATATGGATTGAAAACATTTGTTATGTGACTCCTACTTCAGTGGCGGTCCTAACTTGACCGGTGTACGGTGCGAGACTCCCTCTGCATCCCCTAACCCGATGTATTTTCCGGGCTGCTTTACTTGTGCTGCTTGCCCAACTTTCAATTAGGTTTCCTGGAGACCATTGAAGACCATTGCGCTCTGCCACCTATCCTGTTTGTGATTTTCATGGACAGGATTTCTAGGCAGAGTCGTGACCATGGCGGTGAGGGTATACGTCTCGGGGGGCTAAAGGTTGCGTCAATGCTGTTTGCAGATGATGTGGTCCTGATGGCACCTTCGGTTCGTGACCTTCAGCTCTCACCGGATCGGTTCGCAGCCGAGTGTTCAGCGGCTGGAATGAGGATCAGCATCTCCAAATCTGAGGCCATGGTTCTCAGCAGGAAACCGATGGTTTGTACAGTCCAGGTAGAGAACAAGACTCTGTCCCAGGTGGAGGAGTTTAAGTATCTCGGAGTCGTGTTCACGAGTGAGGGAAAGATGGAGAAGGAAATCATCTGGAGAATGGGAGCCGCTAGGGCAGTATTGCAGTCTGTCTGCCGCACTGTTGTGACCAAACGAGAGCTGAGCCAGAAGGCAAAGCTCTCGGTCTACCGAGCTATCTACATTCCTACTCTCACCTATGGTCATGAAGTGTGGGTCATGACCGAAAGAATAAGATTACGGATACAAGCGGCCGAAATGAGTTTCCTCAGAAGGGTGGCTGGCATCTCCCTTACAGATAGGGTGAGAAATTCAGTCACCCGAGAGAGACTCGGAGTAGAGCCGCTTCTCCTTTGCTTGGAAAGAAACCAGCTTAGGTGGTTCGGGCATCTCGTGTGGATGCCTCACCTGCGTCTCCCTAGGGAGGTCCTCATTGCACGTCCCACTGGGAGGAGATCCTGCGGCAGACCAAGGACCAGATGGGGTGGTTTACATCTCAAACCCCAGACTAATTGCATTGCACAAACGGTGGAATATGAATTGAAAACATTTGTTATGTGAAACCTACTTCAGTGGCGGTCCTAACTTGACCGGTGTACGGTGCGAGACTCCCTCTGCATCCGAAAACCCGATTTATTTTCCGTGCTGCTTTACTTGTGCTGCTTGCCCAACTTTCAATTAGGTAAATGCCTGACTTACCTATCAAGGAGGAAATTAGCAAGTTTGGCGTCAGATGAAAAAAATCTTCAATGGTCTCGATCTTTCAAAGGCATCCCCCATACAAATTAAATAGGATTGGATTTCGTTTCGGTCAACATTTTTGTGTCGTTTTTATACGTTAACTAACATGTAAGTTAATTGTGTTATCGTTTTAGCCAAGGTGCCTTTGTTTTGATAACTTATCGACTTATTTTCACCTGCTCCGATGTAAAAAAACAAAACCCAAATAAAATAAAGAGCTTCCAGCCCAGGGCGGCCACGTCGAGACTGTGAGTGGGGCGATACTCTTATCAATCAAAACGTATTTTAAAAGGAGCCATATGTAATAATCTGGCCAGAAATGGTACTGCAATCACAGTCAAAATTCTGTAGTCCCCTCCCCCTCTCCCTGACTGAGGTTGCCAGATACGCAGCCGAATCCGAATTCTACTCCAAGGAACTGGAAGAGTCCTACGCTGTCGGTTTCTCTTGTTTATGCTTCTTGCAAGGTAGTTTACTAAGTCATTATGCCACATTTTACTGATGTCCATCAGCCAAATGTATTTGAAGGGCTCAAATTTAACCACGACAACCGCGGCAAGTGCCGCGACCGCCCGTATCACTTGCCATAATGCCCTACAAAATTGACCATCATCGGCGGCAAGAACATGCCGTGACCGCCCTTGACTTTCTACTTGTTAATGGACTAGCGATGTAACAATAAACGGTATAATGATAATTTGCGATACAATTCCCAATAACTTAGATTGGTCACATCGAGTTTTAGACTTATATTGGTCATATCGAGTCTTAGACTTAGACTGGTCAAATCTAGTCTTAGACTAAGATTGGTCAGATCTAGTCTTACACTTAGATTGGTCAGATCTAGTCTTAGACATAGAATGGTCACATCTAGTCTTAGACTTAGATTGGTCACATCTAGTCTTAGACTTAGATTGGTCACATCTAGTCTAAGACTTAGTTTGTTACATCTAGTATTAGACTTAGATTAGTCACATCTAGTCTTAGACTTAGATTGGTCACATCTAGTCTTAGACTTAGATTGGTCACATCTAGTCTTAGACTTAGATTGGTCACATCTAGTCTTAGACTTAGATTGGGCACATCTAGTTTAGCGGCTGGTGCCAATACCTCAGAAGGCTTTTTCAGTTCACACTCTTAGACTTAGATTGGTCAGATCTGGTCCTGGACTTACATTGGTCAGATATAGTCTTAGACTTAGATTGATCAGATCTAGTCTTAGACTTAGATTGGTTAGATCTAGTCTTGGACTTACATTGGTCACATCTAGTCTTAGATTTAGTTGGTCACATCTAGTCTTAGACTTAGATTGGTCACATCTAGTCTTAAGACTTAGATTGGTCGGTTCTAGTCTTAGACTTAGATTGGTCACGTTTAGTCTTAAACTTAGATTGGTCACATCTAGTCTTAGATTTAGTTGGTCACATCTAGTCTTAGACTTAGATTGGTCACATCTAGTCTTAAAATTAGATTGGTCAGATCTAGTCTTACACTTAGATTGGTCACGTCTAGTCTTAGCCGAATCCGAATTCTACTCCAAGGAACTCGACGAGTCCTACGCTGTCGGTTTCTCTTGTTTATGCTTCTTGCAAGATGGTTTACTAAGTCATTATGCCACATTTTACTGATGTCCATCAGCCAAATGTATTTGAAGGGCTCGAATTTAACCACGGCAAGTGCCGCGACCGCCCGTGTCACTTGCCGTAATGCCCTAAAAAATTGACCATCATTGGCGGCAAAAACATGCCGTGACCGCCCTTGACTTTCTACTTGTTAGTGGACTAGCGATGTAACAATAAACGGTATAAAGATCATTTGCGATACAATTTCCAATGGTTAGAAGAAACAAAACATCACCAGGTAATCGTCTGGTCGTATCCCAAACAGCTCCCGGAAGTAGCGGAAAGCCACGGGCGCGTACGTTTTAAACCTGAAGTCTGGGAAGTGGTGGGCTGGCGTGAGGTTGCTGCCCTCACTGCAAGCACAAGGGAGAGGATTAGATACTGGGAGTACACACAGAGTACACACAGAGTACACACAGAGTACACACTTGGGTACCTGGGGAAGAAGATGCTCTCCACCACGTAGAAGTCCTGCATGAGCACATCTCTCTCGGGCTTGGAGCTTAGGTTGCCAACGGTATATCCAATACCCAATTGGATGGCCCCCTTTAAGGCGGAGGAGGTGGTCTGGGGGCGGCGGATAAAAAGAAGACAGTCACATGTAGGTGGAGGGCAGCTGATGAAATCGGGAAGGCGAGCTTACATAGGATTAGCACTTGAGAATCAAAGAAAGAATCCCACACAGTAAGACAAGAAGAGAGAGTAATCAGAGAGGAGAATTTGAAGAAGAGCCAAACCTTCTTGTAGGTGGTTTCTCCTGAGGCATCGACTCTTCTGTGGCCGATCTTCTTCTCGTGAGTTTGGCCTGCTCCGAATGGGGATGGCATCTGTCAAAACCACAGAGGGCAGGGAAGTTCATCAGCTACAAACAGGAATATACCGGCGTGGTCAAAAGTGTACGTACACTTGTAAAGAACATCATGTCATGGCTGTCTTAAGTTCCCAATCATTTCTACAACTCTTATTTTTTTGTGATGTAGTGATTGGAGCACATACTTGTTGGTCACAAAAAAACATTCATGAAGTTTGCTTCTTTTATGAATTTATTATGGGTCTACTGAAAATGTGAGCAATCAAAAGTATACATACAGCAATGTTAATATTTGCTTACATGTCCCTTGGCAAGTTTACCTGCAATACGGCGCTTTTGGTAGCCATCCACAAGCTTCTGCTTGCATTTTTGACCCCTCCTCTTGACAAAATTGGTGCAGTTCAGCTAAATGTGTTGCTTTTCTGACATGGACTTGTTTCTTCAGCATTGTCCACACCTTTAAGTCAGGACTTTGGGAAGGCCATTCTAAAACCTTCATTCTAGCCTGATTTAGCCATTCCTTTACCACTTTTGAGGTGTGCTTGGGGTCATTGTCCTGTTGGAACACCCAACTGCGCCCAAGACCCAACCTCCGGGCTGATGATTTTAGCTTGTCCTGAAGAATTTGGAGGTAATCCTCCTTTTTTATTGTCCCATTTAAAGCAGCAGTTCCATTGGCAGCAAAACAGGCCCAGAGCATAATACTACTACCACCATGCTTGACGGTAGTTTTGGTGTTCCTGGGATTAAAAACCTCAGCCTTTCTCCTCCAAACATATTGCTGGGTATTGTGGCCAAACAGCTCCATTTGTGTTTCATCTGACCACAGAACTTTCCTCCAGAAGGTCTTATCTTTGTCCATGTGATGTCAGATGAAACAAAAATGGAGCTGTTTGGCCGCAATACCCAGCAATATGTTTGGAGGAGAAAAAAATGTGAGGCCTTTAATCCCAGGAACACCAAAACTACCGTCATGGTGGTAGTATTATGCTCTGGGCCTGTTTTGTTACCAATGGAACTGGTGCTTTACAGAGAGTAAATGGGACAATGAAAACGGAGGATTAGCTCCAAATTCTTCAGGACAAGCTAAAATCATCAGCCCGGAGGTTGGGTCTTGAGCGCAGTTGGGTGTTCCAACAGGACAATGACCCTAAACACACCTCAAAAGTAGAGATGTCCGACAATGGCTTTTTTGCCGATATCTGATATTCCGATATTGTCCAACTCTTAATTACCGATTCCGATATCAACCGATACCGATATATACAGTCGTGGAATGAACACGGATGATGCTGGATGCATTAAACAATGTAACAAGGTTTTCCAAAATAAATCAACTCAAGTTATGGAAAAAATGCCAACATGGCACTGCCATATTTATTATTGAAGTCACAAAGTGTATTATTTTTTTTTACATGCCTCAAAACAGCAGCTTGGAATTTGGGACATGCTCTCTCTGAGAGAGCATGAGGAGGTTGAGTTGGGGGGCTAGGGGGTAGCGGGGGGTGTATATTGTAGCGTCCCGGAAGAGTTAGTGCTGCAAGGGGTTCTGGGTATTTGTTCTGTTGTGTTATGGTGCGGATGTTCTCCCGAAATGTGTTTGTCATTCTTGTTTGGTGTGGGTTCACAGTGTGGCGCATATTTGTAACAGTGTTAAAGTTGTTTATACGGTCACCCTCAGTGTGACCTGTATGGCTGTTGACCAAGTATGCCTTGCATTCACTTGTGTGTGTGAAAAGCCGTAGATATTATGTGACTGGGCCGGCACGCAAAGGCAGTGCCTTTAAGGCACGCCCCCAATATTGTGTTCTGGGTGGAAATCGGGAGAAATTCGGGAGAATGGTTGCCCCGGGAGATTTTCGGGAGGGGCACTGAAATTCGGGAGTCTCCCGGGAAAATGGGGAGGGTTGGCAAGTATGACTGGGAGACGCAACTGCTCTGTACTTCTCCCTACGTCCGTGTACCACTCCGTACAGCGGCGTTTTAAAAAGTCATAAATTTTACTTTTTGAAACCGATACCAATAATTTCCGATATTACATTTTAAAGGCCTACTGAAAGCCACTACTATCGACCACGCAGTCTGATAGTTTATATATCAATGATGAAATCTTAACATTGCAACACATGCCAATACGGCCAGGTTAACTTATAAAGTGACATTTTAAATTTCCGGCTAAACTTCCGGTTGAAAACGTCTATGTATGATGACGTATGCGCTTGACGTCAATCGCTGAACCGGAAGTATTGGTACCTCATTGAATCCAATACAAAAAGCTCTGTTTTCATCTCAAAATTCCACAGTATTCTGGACATCTGTGTTGGTGAATCTTTTGCAATATGTTTAATGAACAATGAAGACTGCAAAGAAGAAAGTTGTAGGTGGGATCGGTGTATTAGCGGATGGCTACAACAACACAACCAGGAGGACTTTGAGATGGATAGCAGACGCGCTAGCTGCCGACCTCACCTTGACTTCATCCGTCTCCGGGCCGCCGACCGCATCTATGATCGTCGCTCTGTCGATCACTGGAACGCAGGTGAGCACGGGTGTTGATGAGCAGATGAGGGCTGGCTGGCGTAGGTGGATAGCTAATGTTTTTATCATAGCTCTGTGAGGTCCTGTTGCTAAGTTAGCTTCAATGGCATCGTTAGCAACAGCATTGTTAAGCTTCGCCAAGCTGGAAAGCATTAACCGTGTAGTTACATGTCCATGGTTTAATAGTATTGTTGATCTTCTGTCTATCCTTCCAGTCAGGGGTTTATTTATTGTGTTTCTATCTGCATTTAAGGCCGATGTGCTATCACTTTAGCTCCGTAGCTAAAGTGCTTCACCGATATATTGTCGTGGAGATAAAAGTCACTGTGAATGTCCATTTCGCGCTCTGGACTCTCATTTTCAAGAGGATATAGTATCCGAGGTGGTTTAAAATACAAATCCGTGATCCACAATAGAAAAAGGAAAAAGTGTGGAATCCAATGAGCCAGCTTGTACCTAAGTTACGGTCAGAGCGAAAAAAGATACGTCCTGCACTGCACTCTAGTCCTTCACTCTGACGTTCCTCATCCACGAATCTTTCATCCTCGCTCAAATTAATGGGGTAATCGTCGCTTTCTCGGTCCGAATCGCTCTGGCTGCTGGTGTAAACAATGGGGAAATGTGAGGAGCCTTTCAACCTGTGACGTCACGCTACTTCCGGTACAGGCAAGGCTTTTTTTTTATCAGCGACCAAAAGTTGCGGACTTTATCGTCGATGTTCTCTACTAAATCCTTTCAGTAAAAATATGGCAATATCGCGAAATGATCAAGTATGACACATAGAATGGATCTGCTATCCCCGTTTATAAATGATAAATGATAAATAAATACATAAATAAATAAATAAATAAATAAATAAATAAATAAATAAATAAATAAATTAAAATAAAATAAAAAGATAAATAAAACAAATTAATTTCAGTAGGCCTTTAAAGCATTTATCGGCCGATACGATCGGCAGTCCGATATTATCGGACATCTCTAGTCAAAAGTGGTAAAGGAATGGCTAAATCAGGCTAGAATGAAGGTTTTAGAATGGCCTTCCCAAAGTCCTGACTTAAACGTGTGGACAATGCTGAAGAAACAAGTCCATGTCAGAAAAGCAACACATTTAGCTGAAACTACACCAATTTTGTCAAGAGGAGTGGTCAACAATTCCAGCAGGTAAACTTGCCAAGGGACATGTAAGCAAATATTAACATTGCTGTATGTTTACTTTTGATAGCTCACATTTTCAGTAGACCCATAATAAATTCATAAAGGAACCAAACTTCATGAATGTTTTTTTGTGAGCAACAAGTATGTGCTCCAATCACTACATCACAAAAAAATAAGAGTTGTAGAAATGATTGTAAAGTCAAGACAGCCATGACATGATGTTCTTTACACGTGTATGTACACTTTTGACCAGGACTGTACCGTGTGAAGCCATGTAGAGGACACCTACCTCTACTTGACTCTTGTTGGCTGGATCTGTAGAAGAGCGGGGGTAGAAACACACGGGGGAACATTAATGCCACATTTGTACATCCACATCCATATTTAATCTGGGGCTGGGGGCATCCATTTGTTCAAACTGGTACACTTTTAAAATAGTCAATATTTAAACACCTGCTTTCCATCTCCCAGTTTCTGGTGACAAACACATCACAACGCTATCAGATGTTTGGACAAACGTATTTGAACACCTGGCCAATATGCAAATTTGGAATAGAAATACAATAAAATGGAGGTGTCAGAAAAGTTCTGCTAGATTGCGTAATAAAATGTGTTTTTTTTTTGGTCCATTCACCAAGAAGAACATTTGTCAGGTTGATTTAGGGCAAGAGGTGTTTGAAGGGGCTCTTTGTTAGAATAATTATGTGCAAGTTATCACACAACTCTTATGCTTAAAGGCCGTTGCTATAGTTATTATCAATTGTGCTGAAGTTGTACTTTTCTATCCGTGCAAAGGGACAACTCGAGTCGTCTCGTATCAGTGTTTGTGTCCAGAACATCGAGTGCCGTGACGCAGACACAGCAGAGACAGGGCGATATCAGGAGTGTCAGCACATTTGCATTTCTGAATAATCATATATTGTGTCCAACTGGGGCTGCTGAAATCCTTCAGAAGCCTCAGTGATGTAACCAGGGACCTCCCAAATAAATAGAGGAACACGTGGGACTGGACCTCGGAGCGTGGTGGGAGATTGTAACTGAGTTTGCACCCCCAAACGTCTCTCCTCATTGAGCCAAATTGAACTCTGTCTCTGCATGATTCCTTGCTTCTTGTCTGTTTAATAAATGCCATCAGTGTTTGAACCCGACACTCCTCCAACCCAAACAAGCATTTATGGACCTGCAAAAGGGCGTTTCCAAACGTAATACATAAGGATCAAATCCTTTATCTATATATTGTGGAGCTGTGCGGTTGATGAGGCAGGAGTCGAAGATAAAGTGCATCAATCCTTACTTTCACTTTTAACCGTTACTGGAGGAATCGCTCAACACCCGAATAGTGACTTCCGTGTCCACTTTGACCCGTAAAATCCCCCTTTTGATGACGAGCTCACCATATTTACACTCAAAGTTCCATAATCGTGTGGTCCCACATTACAAAAGCAGTGAAGTTGTCACGTGGCTTGGCATCGTCTTGCTGAAATAAGCAGGGGCGTCCTTGATAACGTTGCTTGGATGGCAACATGTGTTGCTCCAAAAGCTGTATGTACCTTTCAGCCTTAATGGTGCCTTCACAGATGTGTAAAAAATGTTCTTAAACAATTTGCTCAGGCATTTGTTGACAAAGTGGTGACCCTCGCCCCGTCCTTGTTTGTGAATGACTGAACATTTCATGGAAGCTGCTTTTTATACACAATCATGTACACAATCACCTGTTTCCAATTAGCCTGTTCACCTGTGGGATGTTCTAAATAAGTCTTTGACGAGCATTCCTCAACTTTCTCGGTCTTTTTTGCCACTTGTGCCAGCTTTTTTGAAACATGTTGCAGGCATCAAATTCCAAATGAGCTAATATCTGCAAAAAATAACAAAAGTTTACCAGTTCCAACATGAAATATCTTGTCTTTGCAGTCTATTCAATTGAATATAAGTTGAAAAGGATTTGTTGTATTCTCTTTTTATTTACCATTTACACAACGTGACAACTTCACTGCTTTTGGGTTTTGTACATTATTATATCCCCAAATTCTTGCCAGTTATTCTCCACCACAATCGATTGCCTTGTTTTTCACCAAATGATCACGTATTTTCAAACTTACACAGTAAGTCTTTATGTAAGTCTTCAAAAAGAAGGAATTAAAAGTACATAAATAAGAATAAATAACAAAATATCAACCTAGTGATGTCCAAACCTACTGCTTGCCCCATTTTGTGACACTAGGGATGTAATCCTATTATAAATACTGCGGTATTTTGGTTTCAAAGTTTTCTCAATAATACCGTTACTTGGTGAGTGTAGTATAAAACTACATCTACCAGAATCCTCTGTGCCGCAAGGGGGGGGGAGGCCATAAGCAGTGAAGAGTGTGTGAAGTGAATTATATTTATATAGCGCTTTTCTCTAGTGACTCAAAGCGCTTTTACATAGTGAAACCCAATATCTAAGTTCCATTTAAAGCAGCGTGGGTGGCACTGGGAGCAGGTGGGTAAAGTGTCTTGCCCAAAGACACAAGGGCAGTGACTAGGATGGCGGAAGCGGGGATCGAACCTGGAACCCTCAAGTTGCTGGCATGGCCACTCTACCAACCGAGCTATACCGCCCCATAGTATATGTATGTCATATTAACACCAAAACATAGTATATATTTGTCGTATTGACACCAAAACATAGTATATATATGTCGTATTAACACCAAAACATAGTATATATGTGTAGCATATTTATGTCGTATTCACAACTAAACATAGCATATATATGTTGTATTCACACCAAAACATAGTATATATACAGTATATGTCGTATTCACACCAAAACATAGTATAGATATGTCGTATTAACACCAAAACATAGTATATTATATGTCGTATTAACACCAAAACATAGAATATTATATGTCGTATTAACACCAAAACATAGTATATGTATGTCGTATTAACACCAAAACATAGTATGTATGTCGTATTGACACCAAAACATAGTATATATATGCAGCATATATATGTCGTATTCACAACAAAACATAGCATATATATGTTATATTCACACCAAAACATAGTATATATATATATATATATATATATATATATATATATATATATATATATATATATATATATATAAATATATATATATATATGTCGTATTCACACCAAAACATAGTATAGATATGTAGCATATATATGTCATATTCACACCAAAACATTGCATAGATATGTCATATTCACACCAAATATGTTGTATTAACACCAAAACAGTCTATATATGTCGAATCAACACCAAAACATAGTATATATACATATATATATATATATATACATATATATATATATATATATATATATATATATATATATATATATATATATATATATATATATATATATATGTCGTATTAACACCAAAACATAGTATATAAATGTCGTATTCACACCAAAACATAGTATATATATATATATATATGTCGCATTCACACCAAAACATAGCATGTATGTTGTATTCACACCAAAACATAGTATATATATGTTGCATTCACACCAAAACATAGTATATATATATATGTCACATTCACACCAAAACATAGCATATATGTTGTATTAACACCAAAACATAGTGTATATATATATGTAGCATATATATGTCGTATTCACACAAAAACATAGCATATATATGTCGTATTCACACCAAATGTGTTGTATTAACACCAAAACATAGTCTATATATGTCGAATCAACACCAAAACATAGTATATATATGTCGTAATAACACCAAAACATAGTATATAGATGTCGTATTCACACCAAAACATAGTATATATATGTCGCATTCACACCAAAACATAGCATATATGTTGTATTAACACCAAAACATAGTATATATATGTCGTATTCACACCAAAACGTAGTATATATATATATGTTGCATTCACACCAAAACATAGCATATATGTTGTATTAACACCAAAACATAGTATATTTATATGTAGCATATATGTCGTATTCACACCAAAACATAGAATATATATGTCGTATTCACACCAAATATGTTGTATTGACACCAAAACATAGTCTATATATGTCGAATCAACACCAAAACATAGTATATAGTCAAAGTCAAAGTCAAAGTCAGCTTTATTGTCAAACAACTGTTTGTACAGGACATACAGGTGGACGAAATTACGTTCCTCTCACAACCACGGTGTCTATAAATATAAAGTGTAAAAGAAGAATAAAAAAGACAACAATTTAAACAGTCGCATGAGGGGGGGGAAAAATATACAGGGGAAGAAGATATTACCAGAATATCTATAATATCTATGTATTGTATATACAGTATTGCACCAATATATATCGTATTAACACCAAAACATAGAATATATATGTCGTATTCACACCAAAACATAGTATATATATATCGTATTAACACCAAAACATAGAATATATATGTCGTATTCACACCAAAACATAGTATATATATGTCGCATTCACACCAAAACATAGCATATATGTTGTATTAACACCAAAACATAGAATATATATGTCGTATTCACACCAAAACATAGTATATATATATATATATATATATATATATATATATATATATATATATATATATATATATATATATATATATATATATATATATATATATATATATATATATATACACAGTATGTCGTATTCACACCAAAACATAGAATATATATTTGTTATATTCACACCAAAACATAGCATATATATGTCGTATTAACACCAAAACATAGTATATTATATGTCGTATATATGTTTTGGTGTTAATAGGTGGGTAAAGTGTCTTGCCCAAGGACACAATGACAGGGACTAGGATGGTGGAATCGGGGATCGAACCTGGAACCCTCAAGTTGCTGGCATGGCCACTCTACCAACCAAGCTATACTGCCCAGGAAGTGAAGTGTGTTAGTACTCGTGGTAGACAAAATAAATTGTTGTCTGGACATTAAATCTGTCCATAACTGGTTCAGATATGTTGCCAAAAACAAACAAACCCAGACCAAAACATAACCTCTTTGGCGGAGGTAAGAAAGTCTGCCTTCTGCAAAGCCAAGCGTGCCACTTTCGTTTCCAGGGCGACACAAAGCCAGTTGATCTCGTCTCACCACACTCGTGATTTATCACAGAAAATTGCCGCATTTGTCATGTATGTAGGCAGATCAATAACACCATTTATTGTGACCGTATTGGCTCCTTTACCTTAACCACGAATGGTTACCTGAAAGGCTGAGGTTGTTATATGTCAGTGATCAGGTCAATGCATCCGTGCAAAACCTGACTGGACTTTAGATAAAACTGTTACCAAGGTTTGAGCAAATAAATAACGTGTATTCAAGTAAAACATTTAAAAAAATGCTTCTTTACGACAATAAAATTGCATTAGGTATATAATCGCTTACATAAGTACATACACCCGCACATACATACACAAATACAGTACATACATACGGTACATATATCCACACTGTACAAACATACATATACACATCCTGAACATATACATTCACTGTACAAACACACATATACACATACTGTACATATACATTCACTGTACAAACATACATATACACATACATGTACATACACATTCACTGTACAAACATACATATACACATACATGTACATATACATTAACTGTACAAACATACATGTACACATACATGTACATATACATTCACTGTACAAACATACATATACACATACTGTACATATACATTCACTGTACAAACATACATATACACATACATGTACATATACATTCACTGTACAAACATACATATACACATCCTGAACATATACATTCACTGTACAAACATACATATACACATACTGTACATATACATTCACTGTACAAACATACATATACACATACATGTACATATACATTCACTGTACAAACATACAAATACACATACATGTACATATGCATTCACTGTACAAACATACATATACACATACATGTACATATGCATTCACTGTACACATATACATATACACATACATGTACATATACATTCACTGTACAAACATACATATACATATACATGTACATATGCATTCACTGTACAAACATACATATGCATATACATATACATTCACTGTACAAACATACATATATTAACGTTGTTGCCGACGTTGTTGCCCTAGAGTAAACTGGGTAACAAACGGCACACTGACAAAGATTAACCTGTTGTTACTATAACAATCTACAAGGTTAATATAGCTGGCTTCTCTTTCTTCCCCTCCATTTGTCTGCTTTCTTTTGTATTTCAAGTTATCATGACATTTATGTATTGCTGCATTTGAACAATTGTATTGTTGATAATAGAGGTAATTATTGTTATTATTCAGTATCAATAGTGTTATTTATATTGGTATTTGTATTGATCCATGTGTAGTGTAATAATGTTTATTGTCATTTCTGTATTATTACTATTTATTTCACTATTTATTTCTTTGATATCACTTGTAGTATCATTTTTGTACATCCTATTTGTTGATATTGTCCTCTTTTTGTTGTCCCTAATAATAACCTGTGATTAATCGTGACTATCCTAAATTGGAAAAATAGTCATTTGACAGCACTTAATTTGATTGATTAGTATGTTCAATAACATTTTTCGCGTAGAGTCATTTAAATATGTTTTCTCTTGTTAACAATAAGACGTTTTGCATGTGTTTAATATGAGCTTATGTTCAAGTACTATTTGAGTGTCAGCATGACAATTTGTGGAATAATTCCACTGTAATCATTTGGCACACATGAAATGAAATGTATTTAATTATAACAATGAAAATATATATTCTTTTTAGATTGATTAATCATCAACGGCTCCTAATAGATGGGAAGTAAACTCACCAAGCAGAGGAGTTCAGTGCTCATCAAAGATTTGATAGTCCCAAACCAATCAAAGCACTGCACTTTTAACGCTTTGAGTTGTCTATTCTCAGACAAGTCGCAGTTGTCCCGACTAAGGAAAACACTATTGGATTGACTCCCTGCCTAATCTGAGTGCTGTCATTGGCTGAGGTCTGGAAACCACACACGGGGATTAGGACACATGGCTGCCGCCAACGAGAGGGTGGAGTTGGTTCTTGGCTTGTAGAAGCCAGGACGGACGCTGTGGTGGAAGTCGTGCTGAAGACCGTTAACGCTCCTTGGTTTGCATCGTCATGCTCATTTCTTATGAGGTCACGCCAGGGTGAAGATTAAGGCCACGGTCAGGGATAATGAACTTTGAAGTCACGTTGAAGCAAACGTCGCCGAGACTCAACAGCGGCTGCACAAAAATAAAAATAACTCCTCATTAGTGGCTCACAGATGCGAGCAAATCCTTCTGTGAGAATTCAGCTCAATTAGCGTCTATTGTTCAAGATCAAAACGAGTCCACACAATCATTATGTCTGTAAATATTCAGAAGAACACAGACGGCGGACAGATGGAACCAAATGAGAGACGCGTCTCTTAAAGAACTGAGGAGGTAATATATCAACAATACAACAGTACATATTTCTATTAAAAGATTGTGTACACAGTTGTAAATAAAACATTCGAGGAATGATGCGCTCCCTGGACACTTTATACTGTCTGCCTGCACACTCTAATTAGATCAGATCTAATCTATAGCTTCTTGTTCCAAGAGTTTCATTGAACGTTGAGCCTTTAAGAAGATAACTAGAATGGCACTCAGTTGACCCCTGCCACTGCAGCCTTGTGTGTCAGGATCCCTTGCCCGGGTCACGTCTTGATTTAGGTTTAGTAGCTGTTTTCCTATGTTTTAGTGTTCTCTAACCTCTTTCCTTTCGTTTACTTTTGGTTGCCATGGACTCATTCAGCACAAGTCTCTGGGTCAATGCTCGCTCTTCGCAACATATACGGTGGTTCTTGTTTTCACCATGCTGGTGTATTTTTCCTAGTTCAAGACGTTCCTGCTGTTCGCCCCTGGCGACTATTTTGTTTTTTTGGCTCCACGCTTGACAAGTGTGTCTTCAGAGAGAAGACAACCATCGCAGCAATGCCTACAGAACGTACCAGACTGACCCAGCCAAACAAAGTGTTCCCCTCCGACAAGGACAAGCAAGGGATTCTCGAGGAGATGAGAGCGAAAGCTCGCAGCCATGGTATTCCTTGGTGGACGAAGAAGAGACCGAGGTGGAACTCCCTACCAAGGCAATGGAGGCTTGGAAACGGTTGATGGCGAAGGTAACAGAGGTGGAAAACCACTACCTCTCCCGTTCTCAGGACACCCGAAAATTGTCCCCTCTTGAAACTCCTCTTTACCAGACCCAAGCACAGACAGCTGCTTCTCCCTTGCGTCTCCGGCCCGAACCCGGTATGTTAAACAAAAATCTTTTGTCTTTTTACGCTGCCTGGGTCGCCGTCCAAGTTTTTTCCTTCTGCTTCCGAGAGAAGACAACCATCGCAGCAAGGCCTACAGGACGTACCAGACTGACCCAGCCAAACAAAGTGTTTCTCTCCGACAAGGACAAGCAAGAGATTCTCGAGGAGATGAGAGCGAAAGCTCGCAGCCATGGTATTCCTTGGTGGACGAAGAAGAGACCGAGTTGGAACTCCCTACCAAGGCGATGGAGGCTTGGAAACGGTTGATGGCGAAGGTAACAGAGGTGGAAAACCACTACCTCTCCCGTTCTCAGGACGCCCGAAAGTTGTCCCCTCTTGTAACTCCTCTTTACCAGACCCAAGCACAGACAGCTGCTTCTCCCTTGCGTCTCCGGCCCGAACCCGGTATGTTAAACACAAATCTTTTGTCTTTTTACGCTGCCTGGGTTGCCGTCCAAGTTTTTTCCTTCTGCTTCCGAGAGAAGACAACCATCGCAGCAATGCCTACAGGACATACCAGACTGACCCAGCCAAACAAAGTGTTTCTCTCTGACAAGGACAAGCAAGAGATTCTCGAGGAGATGAGAGCGAAAGCTTGCAGCCATGGTATTCCTTGGTGGACGAAGAAGAGACCGAGGTGGAACTCCCTACCAAGGCGATGGAGGCTTGGAAACGGTTGATGGCGAAGGTAACAGAGGTGGAAAACCACTACCTCTCCCGTTCTCAGGACGCCCGAAAGTTGTCCCCTCTTGTAACTCCTCTTTACCAGACCCAAGCACAGACAGCTGCTTCTCCCTTGCGTCTCCGGCCCGAACCCGGTATGTTAAACACAAATCTTTTGTCTTTTTACGCTGCCTGGGTTGCCGTCCAAGTTTTTTCCTTCTGCTTCCGAGAGAAGACAACCATCGCAGCAATGCCTACAGGACGTACCAGACTGACCCAGCCAAACAAAGTGTTTCTCTCCGACAAGGACAAGCAAGAGATTCTCGAGGAGATGAGAGCGAAAGCTTGCAGCCATGGTATTCCTTGGTGGACGAAGAAGAGACCGAGGTGGAACTCCCTACCAAGGCGATGGAGGCTTGGAAACGGTTGATGGCGAAGGTAACAGAGGTGGAAAACCACTACCTCTCCCGTTCTCAGGACGCCCGAAAGTTGTCCCCTTTGTAACTCCTCTTTACCAGACCCAAGCACAGACAGCTGCTTCTCCCTTGCGTCTCCGGCCCAAACCCGGTATGTTAAACACAAATCTTTTGTCTTTTTACGCTGCCTGGGTCGCCGTCCAAGTTTTTTCCTTCTGCTTCCCGAGAGAAGACAACCATCGCAGCAATGCCTACAGGACGTACCAGACTGACCCAGCCAAACAAAGTGTTCCTCTCCGACAAGGACAAGCAAGGGATTCTCGAGGAGATGAGAGCGAAAGCACGCAGCCATGGTATTCCTTGGTGGATGAAGAAGACAGCCCTCGCAAAAATGACTAATGATCTATTGCTAACGATGGATTCTGATGCGTCATCTATGTTGCTGCTTCTTGATCTTAGCGCCGCTTTCGATACCGTCGATCATAATATTTTATTAGAGCGTATCAAAACACGTATTGGTATGTCAGACTTAGCCTTGTCTTGGTTTAACTCTTATCTTACTGACAGATGCAGTGCGTCTCCCATAACAATGTGACCTCGGACTATGTCAAGGTAACGTGCGGAGTTCCCCAGGGTTCGGTTCTTGGCCCTGCACTCTTTAGTATTTACATGCTGCCGCTGGGTGACATCATACGCAAGTACGGTGTTAGCTTTCACTGTTATGCTGATGACACTCAACTCTACATGCCCCTAAAGCTGACCAACACGCCGGACTGTAGTCAGCTGGAGGCGTGTCTTAATGAAATTAAACAATGGATGTCCGCTAACTTTTTGCAACTCAACGCTAAGAAAACGGAAATGCTGATTATCGGTCCTGCTAGACACCAACATCTATTTAATAATACCACCTTAACATTTGACAACCAAACAATTAAACAAGGAGACTCGGTAAAGAATCTGGGTATTATCTTCGACCCAACTCTCTCGTTTGAGTCACACATTAAGAGTGTTACTAAAACGGCCTTCTTTCATCTCCGTAATATCGCTAAAATTCGTTCCATCTTGTCCACTAGCGACGCTGAGATCATTATTCATGCGTTCGTTACGTCTCGTCTCGATTACTGTAACGTATTATTTTCGGGCCTCCCTATGTCTAGCATTAAAAGATTACAGTTGGTACAAAATGCGGCTGCAAGGCTTTTGACAAAAACAAGAAAGTTTGATCATATTACGCCTATACTGGCTCACTTGCACTGGCTTCCTGTGCACTTAAGATGCGACTTTAAGGTTTTACTACTTACGTATAAAATACAACACGGTTTAGCTCCAGCCTATCTCGCCGATTGTATTGTACCATATGTCCCGACAAGAAATCTGCGTTCAAAGAACTCCGGCTTATTAGTGATTCCCAGAGCCAAAAAAAAGTCTGCGGGCTATAGAGCGTTTTCTATTCGGGCTCCAGTACTCTGGAATGCCCTCCCGGTAACAGTTAGAGATGCTACCTCAGTAGAAGCATTTAAGTCCCATCTTAAAACTCATTTGTATAATCTAGCCTTTAAATAGACCCCCCCTTTTTTAGACCAGTTGATCTGCCGTTTCTTTTCTTCTCTCCTCTTCTCCCCTGTCCCTTGCGAGGGGGAGTTGCATAGGTACGGTGGCCATGGATGAAGTGCTGGCTGTCCAGAGCCGGGACCCCGGGTGGACCACTAGCCTGTGCATCGGTTGGGGACATCTCTGCGCTGCTGACCCGTCTCCGCTCGGGATGGTTTCCTGTTGGCCCCGCTGTGGACTGGACTCCCGCTGATGTGTTGGATCCACTGTGGACTGGACTTTCACAATGTTATGTCAGACCCACTCGACATCCGTTGCTTTCGGTCTCCCCTAGAGGGGGGGGGGGGTTACCCACATATGCGGTCCTCTCCAAGGTTTCTCATAGTCATTCACCGACGTCCCACTGGGGTGAGTTTTTCCTTGCCCGTATGTGGGCTCTGTACCTAGGATGTCGTTGTGGCTTGTACAGCCCTTTGAGACACTTGTGATTTAGGGCTATATAAATAAACATTGATTGATTGATTGATTGAAGAGACCGAGGTGGAACTCCCTACCAAGGCGATGGAGGCTTGGAAACGGTTGATGGCGAAGGTAACAGAGGTGGAAAACCACTACCTCTCCCGTTCTCAGGACGCCCGAAAGTTGTCCCCTCTTGAAACTCCTTTTTACCGGACCCAAGCAAAGACAGCTGCTTCTCCCTTGCGTCTCTGGCCCGAACCCGGTATGTTAAACACAAATCTTTTGTCTTTTTACGCTGCCTGGGTCGCCGTCCAAGTTTTTTCCTTCTGCTTCCGAGAGAAGACAACAATCACAGCAATGCCTACAGGACGTACCAGACTGACCCAGCCAAACAAAGTGTTCCTCTCCGACAAGGACAAGCAAGGGATTCTCGAGGAGATGAGAGCGAAAGCACGCAGCTATGGTATTCCTTTGTGGACGAAGAAGAGACCGAGGTGGAACTCCCTACCAAGGCGATGGAGGCTTGGAAACGGTTGATGGCGAAGGTAACAGAGGTGGAAAACCACTACCTCTCCCGTTCTCAGGACGCCCGAAAGTTGTCCCCTCTTGTAACTCCTCTTTACCAGACCCAAGCACAGACAGCTGCTTCTCCCTTGCGTCTCCGGCCCGAACCCGGTATGTTAAACACAAATCTTTTGTCTTTTTACGCTGCCTGGGTCGCCGTCCAAGTTTTTTCCTTCTGCTTCCCGAGAGAAGACAACCATCGCAGCAATGCCTACAGGACGTACCAGACTGACCCAGCCAAACAAAGTGTTCCTCTCCGACAAGGACAAGCAAGGGATTCTCGAGGAGATGAGAGCGAAAGCACGCAGCCATGGTATTCCTTGGTGGACGAAGAAGAGACCGAGGTGGAACTCCCTACCAAGGCGATGGAGGCTTGGAAACGGTTGATGGCGAAGGTAACAGAGGTGGAAAACCACTACCTCTCCCGTTCTCAGGACGCCCGAAAGTTGTCCCCTCTTAAAACTCCTCTTTACCAGACCCAAGCACAGACAGCTGCTTCTCCCTTGCGTCTCCGGCCCGAACCCGGTATGTTAAACACAAATCTTTTGTCTTTTTACGCTGCCTGGGTGCCCTCCAAGTTTTTTCCTTCTGCTTTCGAGAGAAGACAACCATCGCAGCAATGCCTACAGGACGTACCAGACTGACCCAGCCAAACAAAGTGTTCCTCTCCGACAAGGACAAGCAAGGGATTCTCGAGGAGATGAGAGCGAAAGCACGCAGCTATGGTATTCCTTTGTGGACGAAAAAGAGACCGAGGTGGAACTCCCTACCAAGGCGATGGCGGAGGTAACAGAGGTGGAAAACTGCTAACTCTCCCGTTCTCACGACGCCCGGAAGTTGGCCAAGTTGTCCCTGCACCCGTGACTTTGGACTTGTTTTTTTTTCTTCTTCTTTGGGACGTCTGGTATGCGTATCTTAAGGGGGGGTACTGTCATGATCTGTTGCCCGGGTCATGTCTTGATTTATGTTTAGTACTTTTTTTCCTATGTTTTGGTCTGTTTCCGTTCTTTACTCTTTCCTTCCGTTTACTTTTGGTTCCTGTATTTTTCCTAGTTTAGGCCTTTTTTGCTATTCATCCTTGGCGAATATTAGGGTTTTTTTGGCTCCGTACTTGACTAGTATCTGAGTTTTAGTATTTGTTGTCCTGCCTTGAAGAATTAAGATAAGACTCCTACCTGCAAGCTGCTCCTGACACGTTCCTGCTTGTCCTTCTGCCTCCAAGAGAACACAACCATCGCAGCAATGCGTCCAGAACGTAACAGTTGCAACTACTAAAAACAACAGGACGTTGAGCTCCATTCATGCAGACCTCCTCAGGGGCAGCAATATGTTGCTCACTACAACACTAACATTGAAACAGGAGTTCAGAACAATCACAAAAAAAATGACTCAATGAAAATTAACATAACGTTAAAGGAAAACTTCCCATTTTTTAGAATGTTGCCCATCATTTACCATGCTTATGTGAGACAATTGAATGTGCCCGATATTACGTTAAATACCATACCTGTTACTACATTATTTACACACATTTTTGGATGGTTCTTAGAGCGCTTAATAGGCAAAATTGATTGTATTGTACCATATGTCCCGGCAAGAAATGTGTTCTAAGAACTCTGGCTTATTAGTGACTTACAGAGCCCCAAAACAAGTCTGCGGGCTTTAGAGCGTTTTCCATTGGGGCTCCAGTACTCTGGAATGTTCTAGCAGTAACAGTTAGGGATGCTACCTCACTAGAAGCACAAGTTAAGTCCCATCTTAAAACTTATTTGTATTCTCTAGCCTTTAAATAGACCCCTTTTTAAACCAGTTGATCTGTCATATCTCTTTTCTGCCCCCCTCTCCTGTGTGGAGAGGTTATCAGGTGACCACAGATGAACCGCTAGCTGTTCAAAGTCGGGAGTCCCCGGGGTGGACCACATATCTGTGCATCAGTTGGGGACGTCTCTGCGCTGCTGACCTGTCTCCACTCAAGATGATCTCTAAGATGAGCTGGCCCCACTATGGACTGGACTCTCACTATTATGTTGGATCCACTATGGACTGGACTCTCACACTATTATGTTAGATCCACTATCATACTTGCCAACCTTGAGACCTCCGATACCGGGAGGTGGGGGGTGGGGGCGCGAGGTCGGGGTGGGGCAGGGGTGTGGTTAATAGGGGAGTATATTTACAGCTAGAATTCAACAACTGAAGTATTTCATATACAGTATATATATATATATATACGTATGAAATACTTGACTTTCAGTGAATTCTAGCTATATATATATATATGTATAAATATTTATTTTATTATACATATAAATAAAATAAATACTTGAATTTCAGTGTTTCGGGGGCTATCCAGTAGATGGCAGTATTGTCCTGTTTAACTACTCCTCCGTTTATGACTCGGCCACCGTGTTCAATGGAGAAGTCTGTTTTACAAAATGTACAGGCAACATAATTACATACCCCTTCCCCTTCGAACTGTCCTGGATGAACTGAAATTCTTGTGTCCATTCGTCTTGGAACTTGCAAGCGTATTTCTTCATCTTGCTCGTCGACGGCGTCGCCATGTCTGTAACTTCCTCGTTCTTCTGCTTCGTCTCCTTGTTGTGTGCGCAGTTGTGCACTCTACTCTCTAAAAGCCCTAGATGTTATGACGTCATTGGGCAAGCAAGCTGTTTATATTGTGGGAAAGCGGACGTGAGAACAGGCTGTCCCCACTCAGGTCCGCATTGAGCTGGAGGGGGCGTGGCCTCCAGCTCCGGCTGAATACCGGGAGTTTGTCGGGAGAACATTTCTGCCGGGAGGTTATCGGGAGAGGCGCTGAATACCGGGAGTCTCCCGCTAAAAACAGGAGGGTTGGCAAGTATGTCCACTATGGACTGGACTCTCACTATTATGTTAAATCCACTATGGACTGGACTCTCAAACTATTATGTTAGATCCACTATGGACTGGACTCTCACACTATTATGTTAGATCCACTATGGACTGGACTCTCACTATTATGTTAAATCCACTATGGACTGGACTCTCAAACTATTATGTTAGATCCACTATGGACTGGACTCTCACTATTATGTTGGATCCACTATGGACTGGACTTTCACACTATTATGTTAGATCCACTATGGACTGGACTCTCACACTATTATGTTAGATCCACTATGGACTGGACTCTCACTATTATGTTAAATCCACTATGGACTGGACTCTCAAACTATTATGTTAAATCCACTATGGACTGGACTCTCAAACTATTATCTTAGATCCTTATATCCACTATGGACTGGACTCTCACGATTATGTTAAATCCACTATGGACTGGACTCTCAAACTATTATCTTAGATCCACTATGGACTGGACTCTCACACTATTATGTTAGATCCACTATGGACTGGACTCTCACACTATTATGTTAGATCCACTATGGACTGGACTCTCACTATTATGTTGGATCCACTATGGACTGGACTTTCACACTATTATGTTAGATCCACTATGGACTGGACTCTCACACTATTATGTTAGATCCACTATGGACTGGACTCTCACACTATTATGTTAGATCCACTATGGACTGGACTCTCACTATTATGTTAAATCCACTATGGACTGGACTCTCAAACTATTATGTTAAATCCACTATGGACTGGACTCTCAAACTATTATCTTAGATCCTTATATCCACTATGGACTGGACTCTCACGATTATGTTAAATCCACTATGGACTGGACTCTCAAACTATTATCTTAGATCCACTATGGACTGGACTCTCACACTATTATGTTAGATCCACTATGGACTGGACTCTCACACTATTATGTTAGATCCACTATGGACTGGACTCTCACTATTATGTTAAATCCACTATGGACTGGACTCTCAAACTATTATGTTAGATCCACTATGGACTGGACTCTCACTATTATGTTAGATCCACTATGGACTGGACTCTCACTATTATGTTAGATCCACTATGGACAGGACTCTCAAACTATTATCTCAGATCCACTATGGACTGGACTCTCACTATTATGTTAGATCCACTATGGACTGGACTCTCACACTATTATGTTAGATCCACTATGGACTGGACTCTCACACTATTATGTTAGATCCACTATGGACTGGACTCTCACACTATTATGTTAGATCCACTATGGACTGGACTCTCACTATTATGTTGGATCCACTTGACGTCGAGTTGAGTTTTTCCTTGCCCTGATGTGGGATCTGAGCCGAGGATGTCGTTGTGGCTTGTGCAGCCCTTTGAGACACTCGTGATTTAGGGCTATATAAGTAAACATTGATTGATTGAAGTGCATTTCTAACATAAAATGCAGAGTTTTGCTCTAAGTGCTTTAGTGAGATGGAATACAAACTCAGCAGAAACAAAGACGGTAGAGAATAAATATTAACTCACTATTATCGGAGAATTTGGTCAAAACATGTCAAGTCTCTTCTCCTACCAATCGCACACGTCCGGTTGGCGTCTTCACAATAATAGCGCTACGCTTCACATCCGGTTTAATCAACAAAACAACGAAAAATTGTCTTACAGTAGCTATTCTGTTACTTACTCTGTGATATTTATATGGGAATAAATGTTTATGAAGTGTGTGGTGATGGCAGCGGCAATAATGGAGGAGGAAGAAAGACTATTTGAACGAACTCGTCTTCTTCTTCGCTCGCACTGAGACGAGGTTTAATACTGCCCTCTGCAGTCCACATTGGGTAATTACAGTTGACTGCAAAATATGACATTGTTATGGTTTATTTTGTTATAACCTGTTCTGATTGATAGTCTGTC
>NC_084746.1:10188492-10319090 GCF_033978785.1 Entelurus aequoreus
TAGATCACCTTGATTTGATCATTTGATAAATAGCTCACCTGCTACAAAAATGTGTTCACCCTTGGTCTACCATGTCTGACTTAAGTGCAGTCACCAATTACACTTTTATGATCATTACAATTAGTAATACTGTTTGTCATTTTATGGCGATTGATCACTAATACTTGTCATTATTACGTCCCTCCAAATATTGTTCAGTGACACACCTGAGAGCTGCGTGGCGATCAGCTGAGAGGATTATATTGATCAACTATATTTCTCAACTACATTCCTAAACTGCACCATGTTGCTCTCTCTGGAGCGGATTATCCTGCTTGGATTATGTTATAATTCCATGTTGTTATTACGTCATCGTCATCATGGAGGATGGAGGAGACACAAGATGGTTATGGAGGAGAACTATACATTTTGTCGGGAGGATGTGCTTGTCTACGTATTATTCATTCCAACGTCTTAACTCCCATTTTGGGGGGCGAAATACTCCCCAAGTGTACTTGCTGACCTGCGGGTGTTGTTGACGTTTCTCCGCCGCTGTCCCCCGTCGCGGCAGCCTGCTGGTCTGTGACGACACGTGACGGTCAAAGGAATACTTAAAACAACAACAAATACACAAAGAGTGGCGCGTACACACCTGTGTGCAGGCGCAGGCGCAGACCGAGGCAAGGGTCCTCCTCCATCCCGCCTTCTCCTCCCGCCTCCATGCCGGCTCCTCAGACGACGACCTCCATGGTGCCGATATTAAATAAGTTCCATGTGCGGAAAATATGAAGACTGGGTTTATTATGGGCGGCGAGAGAATCTGGCGCCGTGCGTCGTCTCACTGGCGACGTAGCACGCCGAGCGACGTCTCAGTCATGACGTCATCGCGGTGGTGACGTCAGAGGCAAGACAACCGGTGTGCTTTTTTGCACCGCACAGGAAAAAAATATGCATATTTAATTTGAGAATGTATTTTAAATCAAAGTGATGATTTTTTTTAAGTATATTTATGTAACGCTTTTATATACAATGCAGCTGAGATAGGCTCCAGCACCCCCTGCAACCCCAAAAGGGACAAGCGGTAGAAAATGGAAAAAAATATGCATATTTAATTTGAGAATGTATTTTAAATCAAAGTGATGTTTTTTTTTAAGTATATTTATGTAACGCTTTTATATACAATGCAGCTGAGATAGGCTCCAGCACCCCCTGCAACCCCAAAAGGGACAAGCGGTAGAAAATGGAAAAAAATATGCATATTTAATTTGAGAATGTATTTTAAATCAAAGTGATGATTTTTTTTTAAGTATATTTATGTAACGCTTTAATATACAATGCAGCTGAGATAGGCTCCAGCACCCCCCTGCAACCCCAAAAGGGACAAGCGGTAGAAAATGGATGGATGGATGGACTAGGGTTGTACGGTATATCGGTACTAGTATAGTACCCCAAAACTAATTAATCATATTCGGCGCTATACCGCCTGTAAAAAAGTACCAGTCGCCCACCACCACCGTCGTGACATTGCTGGTTTACGAGCAGAGGAGCATGTTTGGCAGCGCACACACACAGAGTACTTACAAGCAGACACAGCGTGTAGACAGAAAAAGGGAGAACGGACGCATGTTGGCGTAAAAAGTAAAGATAAAGGTGAGGTGCTTTAAGACATGGCGGCTAACATCCATCCATAGTGTTTTAGCTACTTCTATATCACATGGCGACAAATAAAGCAAGTTTCTTACAAGTATAGTTATCACTGGAGGACGAGGAATAGCTAAATATGCTTCACTACACACCGTAGCTCACCGGCGTCACAATGTAAACAAACGCCATGGGTGGATCTACACCTGACATCCACTGTAATGATACCAAGTACTAGAGTGTATCTGGTCGATATTACTGTGATTACATTGATATTTGTTATCATCACAAAATTCTTTAAATTCATATTATGTTTATAAAGTCAGTAAATACGTCCCTGGACACATGAGGACTTTGAATATGACCAATGTATGATCCTGTAACTACTTGGTATCGGATCGATACCTAAATGTGTGGTATCATCCAAAACGAATGTCAAGTATCAAAGAAGGGAAGAATAAGTGATTATTACATTTTAACAGAAGTGTAGATAGAACATGTTACAACAGAAAATAAGCAGATATTAACAGTAAATGAACAAGTGGATTAGTAATCCATTTTTTACAGTTTGTCCCTCATAATGTGTACAAAATAATAGGTGTATAAATGACACAATATGTTACTGCAGACTAATTAGGAGTCTTTGTTTACTTACTACTAAAAGACAAGTTGTCTAGTATGTTCACTATTTTATTTAAAGTTATGTAAGTTAAAGTAGCAATGATTGTCACACACACACTAGGTGTGGTGAAATTACCCTCTGCATTTGACCCATCACCCTTGATCAGCCCCCTGGGAGGTGAGGGGAGCAGTGAGCAGCAGCGGTGGCCGCGCCCGGGTAACATTTTGGTGATTTAACCCCCAAATCCAACCTTTGATGCTGAGTGCCAAGCAGGGAGGTAATGGCTCCCATTGTTAGTCTTTGGTATGACTTTGGTAAGGACTAAATTACAATAATAAACATATGTTTCATGTACACTAAGATTTTTTGTGGAAATAAAGACAATATTGACATTTGTTGTGGTCCCTTTATTTGGAAAAATATCTAAAAGTACTGAAAATATTGTTTGTTTACTTACTACTAAAAGACAAATTGTCTAGTATGTTCACTATTTTATTTAAGGACTAAATGACAATAATAAACATATGTTTTATGTACACTAACATTTGTTGTTACAATAAAGACAATAATGACATTTGTTGTGGTCCCCTTTATTTAGAAAAGTATTGAAAAGTATAGATTTTGGTACCGGTACCAAAATATTGGTATAGGGACAACCCTAATACACACTAAAAAATGCTGGGTTATTTTGATAACCCAATTTATGGGTTGTGAGTGTTGGGTTAAATTTTGAAGTTATTTTTATGAAGAGCAATCCATTTAAATGGTATTATTGTATCTCAATTTCTGGGTTTTCAAAGCTATGAACCATTGTTGGGTTGTTTTTCAATGAGTAACACATTTTTTGGGTAAAAGGCTTTTTTTTTAAATTAAAAATGTACTTTTTTCTTGAAGGGAATTTTATTAAGGATTAATCTCATTAAGATTATCTTTTGTACATGAACACATTGGAGCATGCTGTATAGAACTGCTATGAGCCCCTAGAAATGTTTGAAAGTGAAATATTTGATGTGGAGTATTGGACTCTTGAATAGTCAACATTTCATAACACTGATTTTGATTCATTATTATTTTTCAGCAATGACAGTTTTAAAGACAAAAAAATGTTACATTGAAACTTTTCCTCGCTACATTTCACTTGTTTGCTTTTCCTTATCCACTTTTTTAAATGTTTTTCCTTCTAACAGTATTTTTAGAATGTACCGAGGGGCCCTTAAAATGAGCCAGGGGCCACACTTTGGACACGTCTGTATGAAAGTGCTCTCTTTAAAGTTGACATGTTTGTATCATTTTGACGTTTGACTCCTATTTCACCAACTGGCATGAACCAAGTCATAAAATAAAACTAAAACAATGTTATACATTATATATATATATATATACAGTATATATATACAGTATATATATATATATATATATATATATATATATATATATATATACATATATATATATATATATATATATATATATATATATATATATATATATATATATATATATATATATATATATATATATATATATGTGTGTGTATATATATATGTATATGTATGTATTTATATATATAGATATATATACAGTATGTATATGTATGTGTATACATATGTATATATATCTATATATATATATATATATATATATATATATATAGATATATAGATGTATTTGTACATATGTATATATCTATATGTATATGTAGGTAAATATATATATATATATATATATATATATATATATATATATATATATATATATATATATATATATATATATATGTACACTACCGTTCAAAAGTTTGGGGTCACCCAAACAATTTTGTGGAATAGCCTTCATTTCTAAGAACAAGAATAGACTGTCGAGTTTCAGATGAAAGTTCTCTTTTTCTGGCCATTTTGAGCGTTTAATTGACCCCACAAATGTGATGCTCCAGAAACTCAATCTGCTCAAAGGAAGGTCAGTTTTGTAGCTTCTGTAACGAGCTAAACTGTTTTCAGATGTGTGAACATGATTGCACAAGGGTTTTCTAATCATCAATTAGCCTTCTGAGCCAATGAGCAAAAACATTGTACCATTAGAACACTGGAGTGATAGTTGCTGGAAATGAGTCTCTATACACCTATGTAGATATTGCACCAAAAACCAGACATTTGCAGCTAGAATAGTCATTTACCACATTAGCAATGTATAGAGTGTATTTCTTTAAAGTTAAGACTAGTTTAAAGTTATCTTTATTGAAAAGTACAGTGCTTTTCCTTAAAAAATAAGGAAATTTCAATGTGACCCCAAACTTTTGAACGGTAGTGTATATATGTACATATGTATACATATATATATATATATATATATATATATATATATATATATATATATATATATATATATATATATATATATATATGTGTATATATATATATGTGAGTGTGAATGTTGTCTGTCTATCTGTGTTGGCCCTGGGATGAGGTGGCGACTTGTCCAGGGTGTACCCCGCCTTCCGCCCGAATGCAGCTGAGATAGGCTCCAGCAGCCCCCGCCACCCCAAAAGGGACAAGCGGTAGAAAATGGATGGATGGATGTTAACTCTTGTCAAAGCTTCTTTGCTGTTTTAAGGACCTGCTAGTGCAGAATTACAGTCAAAGATCCTTTATATGACAATGGACCACTGTGCAGTTTTTAAAGACTTACTGCAATAACGCTTGTTAAAGATTATTTTTTATGATTTAAAGTTATTACCAAATGTAAAAGTTAGTACGCCACACACGTTCTTGATGGTTTAAGGAACTGGCTGCAAAAATGTCAATAATCATGGTCCAAATAGTCTAAACATAAAATTCTAAATATACTTCCATAAAATACACTTCAACGTAGGATTTGCACCGACCAAGTTAAGCTAATAGTTAAAGTGTGTTAACTCAGTGTTTTTCAACCTTTTTTTGAGCCAAGGCACATTTTTTGCGTTGAAAAAATGCGGAGGCACACCACCAGCAGACATCATTAAAAAAACAAACTCAGTTGACAGTAAAAAGTCGTTGTTGGATATGACTTTAAAGCATAACCAAGCATGCATCACTATAGCTCTTGTCTCAAAGTAGGTGTACTGTCACCACCTGTCACATCACACCCTGACTTATTTGGACTTTTGTGCTGTTTTCCTGTTTGTAGTGTTTTACTTCTTGTCTTGTGCTCCTATTTTGGTGGCTTTTTCTCTTGTTTTGGTATTTTCCTGTAGCAGTTTCATGTCTTCCTTTGAGCGATATTTCATTTTGTTTTAGCAATCAAGAATATTTCAGTTGTTTTTATCCTTCTTTGTGGGGACATTGTTGATTGTCACGTCATGTTCGGATGTACTTTGTGGATGCCGTCTTTGCTCCACAGTAAGTCTTTGCTGTCGTCCAGCATTCTGTTTTTGTTTACTTTGCACCCAGTTCGTTCTGCATAGCCTTCCCTAAGCTTCAATGCCTTTTCTTAGGGGCACTCACTTTGATGTTTATTTTTGGTTTAAGCATTAGATACCTTTTTACCTGCACTCTGCCTCCCGCTGTTTCCCACATCTACAAAGCAATTAGCTACCTGCTGCCACCTACTGATATAGAAGAGTATTACACGGTTAGTCTGCCGAGCTCTAGACAGCACCGACACTCAACAACAACACATCATGTCAGAGTAATTTTATGTATGTTATCACAAAAGTTTCCGTTTTCGGAAACTTCCGGCGAGCAGACAGAGGCTGTCTTTGTTGCACCAAGCCAAAGGCTTGTAAAATTCCATTGGGTACGATGGGAGGAGACGGGAGGGGTTATCTATTGTGATCCAAGACCTGCCCGAGCTCGATCCAGGACCAGCCCATGCCCAAGGCATATTTTTCTTTTGTGTTAATGTGACCGAAAACAATGGCTGTTTACATACCCCCCATTCCTTTAGAAACAGCTGTTGTTATGTAAACAGGGAAAGTCCAAATAAAAGAGGTGGCGTAGAATTCTCTAGCCAGAGCGTGGGTGACACTGTAAGAGGTTACAGGTCGACACGTTTCTCCTCAATTGAGCCAAATGGAATTCTGTCTCTGTTTAATTTCTTGCTTCTTGTCCTGTTTAATAGATGTCATCAGTGTTTGAACCTGACACATCATTTGCAGACTATAATTACTGGTTTGCTAAAAATATTTTTAACCCAAATAGGTGAGATTAGATCATCTCCAATGGCACACCAGACTGTATCTCGCGGCACACTAACAGTGGTTGAAAAACACTGCGTTAACTGTTATAATACTTGTGAGAACGTTAGCATGGTAACATCTTATGCTAACTTTCTTTGTGCTAATTTTGTATGATTGAACTGACAAATCATGGTTTGCGTTTCTCAGTTTCAGGTCAGCGTCAACTCTTCAACATTCAGACACTGCTACCACCATTCAAACAACTCCAACAGTCATTCTACATCCAATCAGCTTCAGCATTCACACGCCATTTCTACCAGAAATTACAAATTCTATTACCCCCGCGACACAGAAAGGGACAAGCGGTAGAAAATGGATGGATTACTATTTGACTTGCTGGTCTACGGTTGCCAATTAGCATGATTTTAGTTGGTCTATTGTCCTACGTTATCCTTACATAGTAGACGGTTCGAGCTGTCTTCCTGCTAACTTTGTTCAAACGTTACAGTCGTTACACTGGATGTCTCGTGACTCACTCCACGACCCAACGCTGCTTTTTCTGGGTAAAGCTCATCGCAAAAGTAAATAAAGCATGTATTTCTTTGATGAAGTTAAGTAAAAGTTAAAGTTAAAGTACTGTGGAGAATGCATATATGTTTAAGAGTTATTTCTGTATTCATAGTCATGTTTAAAGCAGCTAGTGTTTTTCCATTTGTACTCTTTCTATTTTGTATCTTATGTCCGCAAGTAAACTATGTGTCTTACCTTGAAGGCTCACACTGTAGGAGATGGAATACTACCTTTTGTCTTATCTGTAGTAGAACAATGAGGCGGTGTTCCTTTCCGGACAGGTGGGGGCTTTTCTTCGTGTGCAAGAAGTTGTATTGGTGTGGGCTGATCTCCTAAAGCTTCAGTAAAACTTGATACTATTCCTATTCTGTCTTGATGGTCCTTCTTACTCTGCATATACTGTATGTCAACTGAAAGAACTTGGGATTGACTAGTGACTTTACTTCCCTGGGAGGGAAGTCTGGTCTGATGCAACAGTACCAACGATAGTCACACACACACTAGGTGTGGTGGAAATGTGTCCTCTGCATTTGACCCATCACCCTTGTTCACCGCCTGGGAGGTGAGGGGAGCAGTGGGCACGGGAATCATTTTTGGTGATTTAACCCCCAATTCCAACCATTGATGCTGAGTGCCACGCAGGGATGTAACGGGTCACATTTTTATAATCTTTGGTATGACTCGGCCGGGGTTTGAACTCACAACCTACCGATCTCAGGGCGGACACTCTAACCACTAGGCCAGAAACAATATTGTAGTCATCCAAATGATGTTGATTTACTCTAACAAACGACAGCATGTCATTCTTAATTTATTTGATATACTTTAGTAGAAGACTTGCATGAATGGGAGCTAAATACATCACTGATAATCGCATCTAGCAATCATTCTGAAGTTCAGTGCAAACACAATCAGTAGTTTGGAGTTTGTGACATCTTACTACGAATCAAATGAGACTTTAACAAGAGATGTAATGCGTTCTAGAAAAAGAGGGAATGGCTTTGTAAAACGGTTGTGCCGGATCATTCAGGAATCTACTGGTATAGCATCAGAGGTTGGTGGACTAGGGAGTCTGAAGTTAAGTTGCACACTGAGTCATCAGGCCTGCCTTGCCCTAGTTCTGGGTTTACAGACAGGCCGTCATTGGTCCAGACCCCCACATGCCAAGAACCTCGAGTCCATACGATAGATCCTTGGACCACCGTGCACACAGGAGACGGTTGCACTACTTCAGGTAAGTTGGCAGATCCTTCTCCACCACCTGCAGAACACCCAGCAGGAGACAGTTAGCAATCCTACTCCAAAGTAAACGATAAAAACATCAACTTACTACAGGATCGTCTGTTGTGCCGTAACGCTTCACCACAAGTCCCTGTCTGTCAATTAGGAACTGTAACACAACACATTGGACTTCAGGGACTGTAGTCCTGGATTTAATAGCATTGGAGCTCTGAATATATGCAACACCCAGAAGCAGTGAAGTTGTCACCTTGGTAAATAAAAAGAAAATACAATGATTTGCAAATCCTTTTCAACTTATATTCAATTGAATAGACTGCAAAGACAAGATATTTCATGTTCACACTGAGAAACTTTATTTATTTTTGCAAAGAATCATTAAAGGCCTACTGAAAGCCACTACTAGCGACCACGCAGTCTGATAGTTTATATATCAATGATGAAATCTTAACATTGCAACACATGCCAATACGGCCGGGTTAACTTATAAAGTGACATTTTAAATTTCCCGCTAAACTTCCGCTTGAAAACGTCTATGTATGATGACGTATGCGCGTGACGTCAATGGTTGAAACGGAAGTATTGGGACACATTGTATCCAATACAAAAAGCTCTGTTTTCATCGCAAAATTCCACAGTATTCTGGACATCTGTGTTGGTGAATATTTTGCAATTTGTTTAATGAACAATGAAGACTGCCAAGAAGAAAGTTGTAGGTGGGATCGGTGTATTAGCGGCTGGCTGCAGCAACACAACCAGGAGGACTTTGACTTGGATAGCAGACGCGCTATCCGACGCTAGCCACTGACCACATCGATGATCGGGTGAAGTCCTTCGTCGCGCCGTCGATCGCTGGAACGCAGGTGAGCACGGGTGTTGATGAGCAGATGAGGGCTGGCGTAGATGGATAGCTAATGTTTTTAGCCTAGCTCTGTCGAGGTCCCGTAGCTAAGTTAGCTTCAATGGCGTCGTTAGCAACAGCATTGCTAGACTTCGCCAGGTTGGACAGCATTAACCGTGTGGTTACAGGTCCAGAGTTTGGTAGTATTATGTTGATCTTCTGTCTATCCTTCCAGTCAGGGGTTTATTTCTTTTGTTTCTATCTGCATTTAAGCACGATGCTATCACGTTAGCTCTGTAGCTAAAGTGCTTCACAGATATATTGTCGTGGAGATAAAAGTCACTGTGAATGTCCATTTCGCATTCTCGACTCTCATTTTCAAGAGGATATAGTATCCGAGGTGGTTTAAAATACAAATCCGTGATCCACAATAGAAAAAGGAGAAAGTGTGGAATCCAATGAGCCAGCTTGTACCTAAGTTACGGTCAGAGCGAAAAAAGATACGTCCTAGACTGCACTCTAATCCTTCACTCTCACGTCCCTCATCCACAAATCTTTCATCCTCGCTCAAATTAATGGGGTAATCGTCGCCTTCTCGGTCCGAATCTCTCTGGCTGCTGGTGTAAACAATGGGGAAATGTGAGTAGCCTTTCAACCTGTGACGTCACGCTACTTCCGGTACAGGCAAGGCTTTTTTTTATCAGCGACCAAAAGTTGCGAACTTTATCGTCGATGTTCTCTACTAAATCCTTTCAGCAAAAATATGGCAATATCGCGAAATGATCAAGTATGACACATAGAATGGATCTGCTATCTCCGTTTAAATAAGAACATTTCATTTCAGTAGGCCTTTAACTTTAATTTAATGACAGTAACACATTAAAAAAAGTAGTCGGAGGGGCATTTTTACCAGTGTGTTACATGGCCTTTCCTTTTAACAACACTCAGTAAAGGTTTGGGAACTGAGGAGATACATTTTTGAAGTGGAATTATTTCCCATTCTTGCTTGATGTACAGCTTAAGTTGTTCAACAGTCTCCCTTCTCATATTTTAGCCTTCACACATTTTCAATGTCTGGACTACAGGCAGGCCAGTCTAGTACCCGCACTCTTTTACTATAAAGCCACGCTGTTGTAACACGTGGCTTGGCATTGTCTTGCTGAAATAAGCAGGGGCGTCCATGATAACGTTGCTTGGATGGCAACATATGTTGCTCCAAAAGCTGTATGTACCTTTCAGCATTAATGGTGCCTTCACAGATGTGTAAGTTACCCATGTCTTGGGAACTAATACACCCCCATACCATCACACATGCTGGATTTTACACTTTGACCCTAGAACAGTCTGGATGGTTCTTTCCCTCTTTGTTCCGGAGTACACCACATCCACAGTTTCCAAAAACTATTAGAAATGTGGACTCGTCAGATCACAGAACACTTTTACACTTTGCATCAGTCCATCTTAGATGAGCTTGGGCCCAGCGAATTGTTTCTGGGTGTTGTTGATGAATGGCTTTGGCTTTGCATAGTAGAGTTTTAACTTGCACTTACAGGTGTAGCGACCAACTGTAGTTACTGACAGTGGTTTTCTGAAGTGTTCCTGAGCCCATGTGGTAATATCCTTTACACACTGATGTCGCTTTTTGATGCAGTACCGCCTGAGGGATCCAAGGTGACGGGCATTCAATGTTGGTTTTCGTAATATCATGGCTTACGTGCAGTGATTTCTTCAGATTCTCTGAACCTTTTGATGATATTACGGAGCGTATAGGATAAAATCTCTAAATTCCTTGCAATAGCTGCTTGAGAAATGTTGTTCTTAAACAATTTGCTCAGGCATTTGTTGACAAAGTGGTGACCCTCGCCCCGTCCTTGTGAGCATTTCATGGAAGCTGCTTTTATACCCAATCATGGCACCCACCTGTTCCCAATTAGCCTGTTCACATGTGGGATGTTCCAAATAAGTGTTTGATGAGCATTTCCCAACTTTCTCAGTCTTTTTTGCCACTTGTGCCAGCTTTTTTGAAACATGTTGCAGGCATCAAATTCCAAATGAGCTAATATTTGCAAAAAATAACAAAGTTTACCAGTTTGAACATGAAATATCTTGTCTTTGCAGTCTATTCAATTGAATATAAGTTGAAAAGGATTTGCAAATCATTGTATTCTCTTTTTATTTACCATTTACACAACGTGACAACTTCACTGCTTTTGGGGTTTGTAGAAAAAAAACATAGCGCAAAGCTGCAATGTAAAATAACATTACCTTGGCGAAATTCCATTTGATTGCACTGCGAAGAAAGAAAATAAGACAATTCCGGTAAAGAACATCACTAACTTCAAAGAGAGATGGCGGTATTGACTTCTTATTTTTTTAAAGATCTACTGTATTTATTAAATGCTCGGGGTGCAATGGTGCAAGTGACCCGAGCTACGGTCTGGTTCGTGTGTTGGTGTAGGCCCATGGTTTTCAGTTCTGTTTCGGTGCGAAAGGACAACTTTAGTTCCTCCCAAAGTTGAAAGTAAAAAAATAAAAAAATTAAAAAAATGTCAGGAACAAAAATGGTTCCACAAAACCAAAAATTATTTGAATAAAAATTGTAGTTTTTTTAGTACGTGTTATATCTGAGAAGTGATATCAGCACAAACATATAAACAAAAAGTGTGATTCAAAAATATGTTGACATAAAAAGGGCAGATCAAACACCATTGCACCCATACACTGTAATAATATTAATGTACTGTTACACACGGGATACCTCATTAGGTACATATTCATTAAATAAATCGTCAATTTTGTTTTAAATAACTTACTTTACCAGGAAACCCTTTCCTTTAGGCTGAGCCTTCATCCACTTCCAAAGAGGGTGAGCTTTGTCTCCGTTCACATCAATTTTACTGAAGAGGTCAAACTCGACATTGAAGCCTTTGGCAAACTCTTTAATCTCTGCTTCAGTTCCGGGCTCCTAGGAGCCAGAAATACATACATTATTGTACAGTAGTGTTGTCCCCATACTAATATGTTGGTACCGCTACCAAAATGTATTTCAATACTTTTCTAAATAAAAGGGGACCACAAAATGTTTTATTATTGGCTTTATTTGAACATAAAATGTTAGTTTACATGAAACATATGTTTATTATTGTCATTTAGTCCTTAAATAAAATAGTGAACATACTAGACAACTTGTCTTTTAGTAGTAAGTAAACAAACAAAGACTCCTAATTAGTCTGCAGTAACATATTGTGTCATTTATACACCTATTATTTTGTACACATTATGAAGGACAAACTGTAAAAATGGATGATTAATCTACTTGTTCATTTACTGTTAATATCTGCTTATTTTCTCTTTTAACATGTTCTATCTACACTTCTGTTAAAATGTAATAATCACTTATTCTTCTCTTCTTTGATACTTTACATTAGTTTTGGATGATACCACACATTTAGGTATCGATCTGATAACAAGTAGTTACAGGATCATACATTGGACATATTGAAAGTCCTCCTGTGTCCAGTGTTTTAAAATATGCATTTAAAAAAAAAAAAGGAAAAAAGTTTTTGTGATGATAAAAAATATTGATGTAATCATAGTAGTATCGACTAGTATCGATTGTTTTGATCTCCAGTAGTTTCTGTTTTTTGGTGCACTCTTGTTTGTTTTGGTTGCCATGGTGGCATATGATTTTCACCTGTTTGGACGCTCACCTGGCTCTAATCAAGAGACTATTTAAACCGCCTTTGCCAGTCAGTCGGTCTGGCAACATTGCTCGTTTCATGCCACAGATTCATGCGATACCACAGTTCATGTTGCTCGTTTCCATAGTTAAAGCTATTTGTTTCATGTCACAGTTTAGTGCGGGTTTCATGTCTTTAATTTAATGTTTTATGTCCTAAGTTATTGCTTTAGCTTCCAAGTGCGATAGGCACACTTGCCTTCGGGTTGTTTTCAGTTTTTTTGTACTTCGTTGAGTTTTAGATTATAATTAAAAAATGTTCCTACCTTCCTACCTACTACGGTGTGTAGTGAAGCATGTTTAGCTATTCCTTGTCCTCCAGTGATAATGCTACTTGTAAGAAACTTACTTTATTTGTCGCCACGGAGGCCAGGATTAGTGAGGGTGTTTCAGTGTTATAACTTCACCTTTATCTTTTTACACCAAAATGCGCCCGACAAACAAAAAGCGAGCACTTTCATTTGGTATTGGACAGAAAAGGAGGACTTTTTTTTTCTCCTCCTTTTGAAAATGTGGACGTTCTCTTCACTACTGTCTGATTCCAATCAATGCAAGTCATCACAATCACACCAACTTATATTCTTGTCTTCATGACAGAAGACAAGAATTATTATTTAAACACATTTAACTTGTTAACCTCTCTTTCATAATTAAATCAATATAAATGATATATATATATATGAATTGATCTCCTCCACTTGGTCCGCTGAAAAGTAGCTCGCCTGCAGAAAAAAGTGTGGGCTCTAGGGGTGTAACGGTACGTGTATTTGTATTGAACCGTTTCAGTACGGGGGTTTCGGTTCGGAGTACCGAACGAGTTTCCACACGGACATATAAAGTAGCCGCCTGAGCTAAAGTCTTAACAAGCTGCTCCGCTTCTTTCTGCCTGTCTGTCAGTCCTCTACACAGCACCCAGCATTGTCCCACCCACACAACCATCTGATTGGTTACACGCAGAGCGGTAACAGCCAATCAGCAGTGCGTATTCAGAGCGCATGTAGTCAGTGCTTAGCGTTTAGCAGGTAATCATCAAGCCGCGGACTCTCCCCAAATGATAATAAACACCTCCCAGTCAACTACTAGTAACATCACTATGAGCCCGTTGACCTTCTAGAAATATAAACGGCAGCTCAGCTCGCTCGCAGTCCTGGCTTGAGGTGAAGGCTAATTCGCTTTTAGCGTAACGTTAGCTCATTTCGCGGTGTGTGTGTGTGTGTGTTACGGACAGCAAAGCCCTGTCTGTCTGTTATTTCACTTGACCTTTTTCCGTGTTGATTGAGCTGTGTTGAAGCAGGACATTATGTTAAATGAAGAGTTTCTGTCTCTGATAGTTGATATAATAATGCATCATTAAGCCTACATGAACTCCATGGTGTTCAGGGATGAATAGTCTCTCCTATTGCTATCAGTGTTTCCCACACATTCATTTATTTGTGGCGGCCCGCCACGAAATAATTACGTCCGCCACAAATAAAAAACCATTAAAAAAAATGTTGTTTTTTTGTCCTGTCCAGCTTCTCAGGCAAATCATATAGTTGATGTAGATGCCCATATAGGCTGTTCAGATTTACTTTACAAAAGAGAAGTGTAGGATACTTCTCTTGTTGCCTTATTTGTGTTTGACCACTACTGTTTTCTGTTTATTTGTTACTGACTGAGGCAGGACACCTCTGCCTCTGTTTCACTTTATGTTGCTGGTAAATAATATGGTTGTAGTAGTAGGCTAAAGTTAAATTATTTAGTATGCACTAATTAAAGGGGCAGAGCTTTAAGAGAAATTTTAGCTTTTATATTTTATAAGATATATTTTTTGTAAGAACCACAATTAATAAATATATTTCAGTGAATAACTTATTGTTCAAATCTGTATATAAATATGTACATAAAGTGTTGTAATTATATTGTAAAATGGATGGATGGATGGACGTTTAAAACAAAACTGTTATTATTAATTAGTAAGTATACATTTTTTGAGCCTTTTTAGAGAAAATCATATCATTGTAGTAAATAATGCAAATGACTCGATGATGTCATGGTGACCACGCCCATAGCCACGCCCCCACCGCCACAGGTATCTTGGCAGTTTATGGGAAACACTGGCTATTGTACTATTTTTTCAGCTATAGTTACATGAATCATTAGTAATGGAGCAGCCTAGTTTTGAATGGCAGGGTCCCTGCTATCACATGTTGATAAAAAATATAACATTTACATAATAAAAATCAACTACAGGCTTCCCAAATGCTGTAATAAATTAAGCATGATGAGTTGACTTGAAACTGTTTAATGTTGCACTTTTTATGTGTAGAAGAAAAGTTTTGTCATTTTATTTAATCTGAGCAACAACTTGAGGCAGTTTAATGTTGATTAACGTGGGCAGAATTATTATAGTGTTCCCAATGTTAAAAGGATAAAGCCATGGTTTACACATTTGGTAAATAAATAACCAAAAAATTTATATTTTGTTGTTTTCTTACTGTACCGAAAAAAAAACGAACCGTGACCTCTAAACCGAGGTACGTACCGAACCGAAATTTTTGTGTACCGTTACACCCATAGTGGGCACCCATGCTTTAAAGTAACCAGTGTGCAACTTGGGATTTGGCCACATGAGGGCCACATGTCCATTTTTTGCTCAATACGAGTCCCAAAAATACAACAGACCAGCAAAATTCAGGTCACAATTGTAAATGTAGTATTGTTGGTGGTTTTTGGATGTTTCTTTTAGAGGGTTTCATGGGCGGAATAGTGTACTACCATTAGCTGCATGGTGCATTTTACTAGTTAGAAAGCATAAAAAAAAAAGAAAAACATGTGTTTGTGTCTCACATTGTGACTGATAGGCATATTTCATGATACTAGCTCAAGTTACCTGTCCTCCAAACTGATTACATGGGAATCCCAGGATGCGCAAACCAGCCTCAGCATAGGAAGTGTGCATTTTCGCCAGCTGAGTGTAGTTCACTGCGGTCTTTCCTCACTTGGAGGCCACATTTACAATGATGCAGACATAACCCCTGTTAGGGAAAACACAAAGACATACTCAAATCAATCTTTTTTTTTTTTTTTGTCCTGTCCAGCTACTTAGGCAAATCATATTTTTGATGTAGAGGGTAGATGCCCATATCCTCTGTACACATTTACTTTACAAAAGAGAAGAGTGGGATACTTCTCTTGTTGCCTTATTTGTATTTGACTTCATTAAATGGATTTTTATTATCATTTGGCGCAGCCGGGCCGGAGCAGGAGGGGATTGGAAGAGAAAAAAAGGCAGACAGGGGGGGAAATTGTGGGGACAAGAGGGGGATAAGACAGAGAGGCAAGAACAACAACAACAACAACAAATAGGATATGTACAAATATGATAGTAAAAGTGATATCAAAGAAGCAGTTAATGAAATAAATAATAATACAGAAATGACAATGAACATTATTACACTACAATTGGATCAATACAAATACCAATAGAAATATCACTATTGATAATGAATAATAACAACAATTTACCTCTATTATCAACAATACAGTTGTTCAACTGCAGCAATACATATATGTAATCAGTGTTTCCCATAAACTGCCAAAATACCTGTGGCGTTGGGGGCGTGGCTATGGGCGTGGTCACCATGACATCATCGAGTAATTTGCATAATTTACTACAATGATATGATTTTCTCTAAAAAGGCTCAAAAAATGTATACTTACTAATTAATAATGACAGTTTTGTTTTAAACGTCCATCCATCCATTTTACAATATAATTACAACACTTTATGTACATATTTATATACAGATTTGAACAATAAGTTATTCACTGAAATATATTTATTAATTGTGGTTCTTACAAAAAATATATCTTATAAAATATGAAGGCTAAAATGTCTCTTAAAGCTCTGCCCCTTTAATTAGTGCATACTAAATCATTTAACTTTAGCCTACTACTACAACCATATTATTTACCAGCAACATAAAGTGAAACAGAGGCAGAGGTGTCCTGCCACAGTCAGTAACAAATAAACAGAAAACAGTAGTGGTCAAATACAAATAAGGCAACAAGAGAAGTATCCTACACTTCTCTTTTGTAAACAGCAGTTGAGCAGCCTATATGGGCATCTACATCAACTATATGATTTGCCTGAGAAGCTGGACAGGACAAAAAAATATATATATATATATATTTTATTTTTTTTATTTGTGGCGGACGTAATTCTTTCGTGGGGAGCCGCCACAAATAAATGAATGTGTGGGAAACACTGGTAGGTATGTACTGTGTTTGTGTATGTATCTGAGCGTAGTAATAAGTGTCAGATCAATAGGACAGGTTGCATCATGCAAACTGACCACAACTTACTTGTATTTCTCCAGTGACACCTCGTTGCCGTCGATATCTCTGGCAGTGAAGTCATAGATTGACTTGGCAGATTGCCAGTCGTTCGCGCTTGCACACTGCGTGAAAGTGAAGAAATGTGAGTGTGCGTTCGAGGACATGGGTGAAAGTTCAAGAAGGGCCAGGCAGAGCAGAAGCAAAGCGCAATAACTGTTGCGTAACTAAACACGGATACGAAAAGCCAGCAGAGGAATGGTTTCTCTTTTTACTTTTAAGTGCATTTGAACCCCAGCTACGTTGCCACCTGTCATTTTGACAACGAATAAATAACTATCCATCCATCCATCCATTTTCTACCAATTCTTATTTGTTATCTTTATTACTTATGTGATTTATTTTTATTACACATTTGTTTCCACTACCGCACCTTAAATTGGAGTCCTTAATCTCGTTATATGCAAATATAATGACAATAAAGTCCAGTCTATTCTATTCTACCGCTTGTCCTCACCCCCGCAAGGGACAAGCGGTAGGAAATGGATGGATGGAATAAATAACTATGTCATAATAGACTAGACTTAGACTTCCTTTTTATTGTCATTCAAATGTGTACTTTACAGCACAGATAATAATAATAATACAGCTGAGATAGGCTCCAGCACCCCCCGCGACCCCAAAAGGGACAAGCAGTAGAAAATGGATGGATGGATAATAAATCCAAATTAATTATCGAAAAATAACATTTGTACAGCTTTACCGGAAGTGAATTGTAATACATGGCTAATAATTAAATGGGGCAGGAACACGAAGCTATCTTAAAAAGATAACAACCCAAATCCCGACGTTAGAGACACCAGCAAATCTTTTACATTTATAAAACAACTGCACAATAAGACACCATGTGCCACACTTAATACGGAAAATGTCTAATATTGATCGGCCGAGCGCTACCGTATTAGCGTCGGACGCATTTTGGTGTAACACCACCTTTAAAAATAGCTTAGTTGTTGTTAAGCGCTCGGACATCAGCTGGTAAGTTAAACGCGTAAATATATATATATACACATTTTAAAAAAAAAAGATCCACACGACGTTTAAATGACGTACCATGGTTCTCAGCAGTCCTTTGCTCCACAACACGCCCAACAACACAGAAGACTGGAAGGACCGCCGGAGCCACATGACTGGTGAAACCATTGCTGTTACGTCACGTAATAGGCCACGCCCACAACCACCTACTGCGCATGTGCAGGACTGACGCAACGCATGACTTTTGAAATTCCTAGGAAAGATCACAAATACAATGGCTCTGCTGTCATCTATGTACATTTTAAAAGCAAGACGAATCAAATATGGTTTGGCCGGAACGAATACGAATTTAAAATGGCACTTAAAGAACAGTAACGCTGTTGACAGAATGAAAGGATGTCCCTTGTAGTTCTGCCTTTTGTCCAGCAGAGAGCGCCATCATATTGTAGGAAAGATGGCTGTTTTTGCCCTTGATGTACTTCAACTGCACCTTGAAACATCACGAGAATATATTCAAATAATTGCAATAGGAATGCAGTTAAATGTTATAATAATTACAGCTAAAATGTAAAAATTATTATAGAATTAATACACTTTTTTATCACAATATGCATGACACACGTGCTTAAAAAGACCACAAACCAGTAAAAATGTGCCTGTTACTGCGTTACATACAGTCCTGGTCAAAAGTGTACATACACTTGTAAAGAACATCATGTCATGGCTGTCTTGAGTTTACAATCATTTCTACAACTCTTTTTTTTTTTTGTGATGTAGTGATTGGATCACATACTTGTTGGTCACAAAAAACATTCATGAAGCTTGCTTCTTTTATGAATTTATTATGGGTCTACTGAAAATGTGAGGGTCAAAAGTAAACATACAGCAATGTTAATATTTGCTTACATGTCCCTTGGCAAGTTTCACTGCAATACGGCACTTTTGGTAGCCATCCACAAGCTTCTGCTTGAATTTTTGACCATTCCTCTTGACAAAATGGGTGCAGTTCAGCTAAATGTGTTGCTTTTCTGACATGGACTTGTTTCTTCAGCATTGTCCACACGTTTAAGTCAGGACTTTAGGAAGGCCATTCTAAAACCTTCATTCTAGCCTGATTTAGCCATTCCTTTACCACTTTTGAGGTGTGTTTGGGGTCATTGTCCACCCAACTGCGCCCAAGACCCAACCTCCGGGCTGATGATTTTAGCTTGTCCTGAAGAATTTGGAGCTAATCCTCATTTTTCATTGTCCTATTTAAAGCAGCAGTTCCATTGGCAGAAAAACAGGCCCAGAGCATAATACTACCACCACCATGCTTGACGGTATGCATGGTGTTCCTGGGATTAAAGGCCTCACCCTTTCTCCTCCAAACATATTGCTGGGTATTGTGGCCAAACGGCTAATTTTTTGTTTCATCTGACCACAGAACTTTCCTCCAGAAGGTCTTATCTTTGTCCATGTGATGTCAGATTACTGTGTTACATGTATACTTACAGCATGCATGCAAAATGTTGTTAGCGTTTTTTTTAGAGGGCTTTTTGGGTGGAATAAATAGTTCACCAGCTTTGTTATAAGCATTGTATTTTTCCGATTTTGAATGCACAAAAAAAACAAAGACATAAATGTTTATGTTTCACATAAGGATTGTGAATGATAGGCAAAATTCCCCCCCAAAAAATGCAGTTCCCCTTTAATACACGTTTTAAGATCACATCTACTGCATTTGGAGAAATGGAGAAATAGCGTAATTAATTCTACAGGAACAAAATGTAACATATTTCAAAACCCCAGTCAAACAGTGGAAAGAGAAAGCTGAAGTAGAATGAAGCAACAGGATGGGTATGACACAGTGTATTGAATTCTAGTTCTTACAAAGACATATGTCAGTACATATCCTTTTGACAAGAATATGTTATACAAATGAAACTTGAATATACTTTAGAGTAGTCAGTGTACAGCATGTGTACAAGTACATATTTACCACTCACAGGTCTTTGCCTGCATGAGGGCTGCCGGCATTGGGGTAAACAGGAATTCTAACATGGTAACATTCCCTTCTCGAGAAATTGAACAGCGGACCGCATCTTTAGATGGAAACGAGTCCAAACACACCTCCAAGGTGGTGCGCTACTGAGGAAGCTGTAGGTGATAGTCACCAAGTGTGTCTACATACCACAACTTAGTTGAGCACCTTTGGGGCATACTCATCAGAAGGATAGGGTAGGATAGGATAGGACTTTATTGTCATTGCACAGGTACAACAAAACTATGTTTTCAGCACAAACCCGTTCAAGATGAGACAAACAAACAGTGTACAGGGTTACAGAACAGGACCGCTGATGGGTCACCAAAGGCGCCCCATAAAAGATAAGAAAAAGGTAAAACGCTGGGGATGAAGATGAGTAAAAAAAAAAACAATCTAGACTGGGCTCCTAAGGGGGCCTAGTCTGGAGTGGGAAAAAAACCTCCATGCAATGCACACCTAAACACGTTACATTTAATCACGACAAACTCGCAACAGAGGGGCGGGGAGTTGGGACCATGGAGGTCGACTGCTGCTATGAAGCGCTGCCGGCCGACCATCATCCCGAGGGGAAACAAGCGGTGGTGAAGGCGTGTGGTGGGTTTGGGGGGGGTGTGCGCGTGTGCCCAAATGTCTTGGGTGTGATGATGTAATGTTTTTTATAGACTGAGGCCAATCCGCAAAAGTTCGACTCCAGGTGTCGTTGAGGAGGGAGGCAGGTCAAAAGCGTCCATCATTGAGGTGTCCTCGGGGGTGTTTTTCAGAACAGCCTGGTCCAGTTTTCACAGCGTCAACGCCATTCGAGGGAGTCAAATCGTAGATTAGGATGTTTGTTTTCCGCGAGCAGACAAAACAATGACTTGTCTGTTCTATCCGTCCATGCTGGGTGCTCTCAAATTCAATTAAATTGTCCTTTTCAAGCTTCTCCATGATGTGATCCATCCTGCGATTCAGTTCAGAAATCGCCACAGTCTGTGTTCCCACAGCCCTGCCCAAACCATCCGTTGCGACGAACAGCCTTTGGGCTCCTTGATTGGCTGCCATCGTCTTACAAATTTGACGATACACCAGAGCAATGCCCAGCCCAATCGGCAGGTGCCCCGCGATCACGGTTCCAAATAGGTAGATGTTTTCCACGTCCTCGAAGGAAAGAACTGAAAGGCACATGATTCTCCATTTGTTCCAGGAATCTCTCACGTACCCCGCAGCAATGGTTCCATCAGGGCAGCCAGGCTCCCCAGAACCTCTTTTCCTCGTCGAAAAGATTTTGTTAATTGAGTCGAGAGTCCAGCTAATCAATTCCATGTCTGATGTTTAGATTTGAAGGACAGCGCAAAGAAAGAGGCTTCAAAAAAAGTTTTGACAAGCCAAGACAAAAGAGAGCAAGCAAGGAAAAGACGGGAGGAGAAAAAAATGTGACCGCCCTCACCAGAGGCAAGATAGAAAAGTTATATATACGTTACTTATTATATATATATATATATATATATATATATATATATATATATATATATATATATATATATATATATATATATATATATATATATATATATATATATATATATATATATATATATATATATATATATATATATATATATATATACTACCGTTCAAAAGTTTGGGGTCACATTGAAATGTCCTTATTTTTGAAGGAAAAGCACTGTACTTTTCAATGAAGATAACTTTAAACTAGTCTTAACTTTAAAGAAATACACTCTATATCACATATGTCAGAGTCAAGGCCCGCGGGCCATATCCGGCCCGCGAGAAGGTTTTTTACGGCCCTTGGGATGATCTTGATTTATTATTAGAACCGGCCCGCAGACCGCAGATCTTTTACACGCACCAATACTACATTTCCCACAATGCAACGGTGACGCACCGAGCAGTAGGCTGCTTCATTTCAATATTTATTGGCACAGCAGTCGTCAGCATCACAGTAAAATTAACTTTCAGATACCCATCAAAAATGGCAAAACGGAAGGTGGACACTGAGAACCGGGGGTTTCAAACAAGGTGGGAGTCGGAGTATATGTTTTTGGAGGTAGCTGGAAAACCTGTGTGTCTTCTGTGTGGAGAAAGTGTGGCGGTACTGAAAGAGTATAATCTGAGACGACATTATGAAACGAAACACGCGGACAAAAACAAGAATATGGACATGGAACAAAGGCTACAAAAGGCAGAGGAATTAAAACGAGGCCTCAAATCTCGACAGGCTCTGTTCAAAAAAGCCAAATCACAAGGCCAGGCTGCTGTCAAGGCCAGTTTTATTTTGGCAGAAGAGATCGCTAAATCAGCCCGGCCATTTACGGAGGGAGATTTCATCAAAAACTGCATGATTAAAGTTTGTGACGAAGTTTGCCCAGAAAAAAGGCAACTCTTTTTAAATGTGAGTCTGAGCAGAAACACCATTGCCGAGAGAGTAGACCAGTTGTCCATCAATCTAAAAGAGCAGCTTGTGAAAAAGGGAAAAGATTTCATTGCATATTCCTTGGCTGTGGATGAGAGCACCGACATTTCTGACATTGCCCAGTTGTCAATTTTCATCCGCGGAGTGGACTCCAGCCTAAGCGTGACAGAGGAGTTTTTGGCTTTACGTCCTATGCATGGCACAACTACGGGGCAAGATTTGTATGAAGAGGTGTCAAGATGTGTAAATGAGATGGAGCTGCCTTGGGAAAAACTCGTGGGTTTGACAACCGACGGAGCACCTGCGATGTGTGGACACAGGAGCGGACTGGTAGCGAAGATACGGGAAAAGATGCAAGAGGAAAACGCGACAGGTGAGCTGACAGCTTATCATTGTATCATACACCAGGAAGCGTTGTGCGGTAAAGCCTTGAAAATGGAGCATGTAATGAGCATCATCACGCGCACAGTTAACTTTATCAGAGCCAAAGGTTTGAATCACCGCCAGTTCAAGGCATTTCTGACGGAGTTAGAAACGGAGCATGGTGATTTGCCTTATCACACAGAGGTGCGATGGCTAAGCCAGGGAAAGGTGCTTCAAAGATGTTTCGAGCTTCGTGAGGAGATTTGTCTGTTCTTGGACAGCAAAGGGAAAAACACAACACAACTCCGAGACGAAATGTTTCTGTGTGAAATGGCTTTTCTGTGTGACATTACGAGTCATCTGAATGCAATGAACTTGCAGCTGCAGGGTCGGGATCATGTCATCTCTGATATGTACAGTACAGTGAAGGCATTTAAAACCAAACTGACTCTGTGGGAGACGCAGATGCGGAAAGAAAATTTGACCCACTTTTCCAGCTGCCAGACCATGAAAGAGAAGCTCTCTACCAGTGCATTCCCGAGCGCACAGTTGGCTAATAAAATAAGTATGCTTGCCGCTGACTTTCGACGCCGATTTGCTGACTTTGAAGCACAAAAAAGTAGGTTGGAACTGCTCGGTAACCCGTTTGCTGTTGACGTGGAAAGCTCACCACCAAACCTTCAAATGGAGTTGATTGACCTCCAATGCAATGATGCACTGAGGGCAAAATATGCGGCAGTGGGTGCTGCGGAGTTCGCCCGTTTCCTCCCCGACACAATGCCCCAGCTGCGCATCCAGGCTGCTCAAACGTTGTCTATGTTTGGCAGCACATACCTGTGTGAACAACTGTTTTCTTTGATGAACCTGAACAAAACATCACACAGAAGTCGACTTACTGCTGAACACCTCCATTCAATCTTGAGGATTTCCTCAGCTCAGAGCCTTACCCCGAACATTGATGAACTTGTGGAAAAGATGGGACACCACCAAGTATCACCCTCAACCTCAAACAAGTGAACATTACTGTGCAATCACATATTTAGAGTTTTTACTCAATTCAAGTTTAAAAGTTAAAGTTTAATATTTGTTTTCACTGCATGTTACTTCTCCTTAAACAAAGTGTTGTTTTTGATTTATAGATTTTTGCACTTTATTTTATTGTATTTCAATTTAATTATATTTTAAAAATATTTCAGTTGAGTGGATGATAGAAAATTGCTATTATTGTTTTTTTCTTTGAAGTAAATTTAGCCCACTTTTGCTAAAATAGAAAATATAGGCTACTGATGGTGCCTTGAATACCGGTTTCTTTCATTTAATGTTCATGTTATGGGGATTTTTATATAAAGGAAATTTGTCTTTTGTGTCTGTTGAAAATTAAAGATTACTGACAGAGCCATAAGAAAATATTGCTTTATTTATCTGATCATATTGGAATATATTTGTTAGGTTTTCAGTAGGTTCAATTAGGTTCACTAGACTATATGCGTCATTTAAAAATTTTTCAATGAACATTCGAACAGTCCGGCCCTCGGCTTGTAGCTAAATTTTTTATTTGGCCCTCCGTCCATTTGACTTTGACACCCCTGCTCTATATCAATCAATCAATCAATGTTTATTTATATAGCCCTAAATCACAAGTGTCTCAAAGGGCTGTACAAGCCACAACGACATCCTCGGTGTCGAGTGGGTCTGACATAATATTGTGAAAGTCCAACACATCAGCGAAAGTCCAGTCCATGGTGGGGCCAGCGGGAACCATCCCGAGCGGAGACGGGTCAGCAGCGTAGAGATGTCCCCATCCGATGGACAGGCTAGCGGTCCACCCCGGAGCAGAGTAGAAAAGAAAAGAAAAGAAACGGCAGATCAACTGGTCTAAAAAGGGAGTCTATTTAAAGGCTAGATTATACAAATGAGTTTTAAGATGAGACTTAAATGCTTCTACTGAGGTAGCATCTCTAACTTTTACCGGGAGGGCATTCCATAGTAATGGAGCCCGAATAGAAAACGCTCTATAGCCCGCAGACTTTTTTTGGGCTCTGGGAATCACTAATAAGCCGGAGTTCTTTGAACGCAGATTTCTTGCCGGGACATATGGTACAATACAATCGTCAAGATAGGCAGGAGCTTGACCGTGTAGTATTTTATACGTAAGTAGTAAAACCTTAAAGTCGCATCTTAAGTGCACAGGAAGCCAGTGCAGGTGAGCCAGTATAGGCGTAATATGATCAAACTTTCTTGTTTTTGTCAAAAGTCTAGCAGCCGCATTTTGTACCATCTGTAATCTTTTAATGCTAGACATAGGGAGGCCCGAAAATAAAACGTTACAGTAATCGAGACGAGATGTAACGAACGCATGAATAATGATCTCAGCATCGCTTGTGGACAAAATGGAACGAATTTTAGCGATATTACGGAGATGAAAGAAGGCCGTTTTAGTAACACTCTTAATGTGTGACTCAAACGAGAGAGTTGGGTCGAAGATAATACCCAGATTCTTTACCGAGTCGCCTTGTTTAATTGTTTGGTTGTCAAATGTTAAGGTGGTATTATTAAATAGATGTCGGTGTTGAGCAGGACCGATAATCAGCATTTCCGTTTTCTTAGAGTTGAGTTGCAAAAAGTTAGCGGACATCCATTGTTTAATTTCATTAAGACACGCCTCCAGCTGACTACAGTCCGGCGTGTTGGTCAGCTTTAGGGGCATGTAGAGTTGGGTGTCATCAGCATAACAGTGAAAGCTAACACCGTATTTGCGTATAATGTCACCTAGCGGCAGCATGTAAATACTAAAGAGTGCAGGGCCAAGAACCGAACCCTACATTGCTAATGTGGTAAATGACTATTCTAGCTGCAAATGTCTGGTTTTTGGTGCAATATCTACATAGGTGTATAGAGGCCCATTTCCAGAAACTATCACTCTAGTGTTCTAATGGTACAATGTGTTTGCAGAATTGGCTCAGAAGGCTAATTGATGATTAGAAAACCCTTGTGCAATCATGTTCACACATCTGAAAACAGTTTAGCTCGTTACAGAAGCTACAAAACTGACCTTCCTTTGAGCAGATTGACTTTCTGGAGCATCACATTTGTGGGGTCAATTAAACGCTCAAAATGGCCAGAAAAAGAGAACTTTCATTTAAACTCGACAGTCTATTCTTGTTCTTAGAAATGAAGGCTATTCCACAAAATTGTTTGGGTGACCCCAAACTTTTGAACGGTAGTGTATATACTGTATATATATATATATATATATATATATATATATATATATATATATATATATATATATATATATATATATATATATATATATATATATATATATATATATATATATATATATATATATATATATATATATATATATATATATATATATATATATATATATATATATATATATATATATATATACACACACCTATGCTTGAGAAGGAACAGGATGAAGGAAATCTTGTATTTCCTGCCCCCTTCAAAATAATAAGTAGTCTTACTTCATGGATAGCTCAGATTCACAAGCATACAAACCTAACAAATACATCCAAATATAATGAAAACAAACAAAAAACACACACAAAAATAAACAACCAACAAGTGCAAAACTTCATGAAGTACAAACCGAACAAAAAAAGTAGTATACACCTCATGGGATGATACAAAACAAATACAAAATCAGACAAAAAAATGAGTAAAAAAATAAATATAAAGCAAAATGTAGACACTTACGGCTGTCCATAGTATCTTATTGTTCTGTCTTTATATATTTTTTTCAATTGGAATATATTTCTACAATATTTGATCTCATTTTAAAGAGAGTTCCATAGTTTAATAGTCGATACTACTATGATTACATCAATATCTTTTAGCATCACAAAATCGTTTTAAAAAAAATTTATATTACGTTTATAAACTCAGTAAATACGTCCCTGGACACATGAGGACTTTGAATATGACCAATGTATTAAGATTAAGATTAAAGATTAAAGTACCAATGATTGTCACACACACACTAGATGTGGTGAAATTTGTCCTCTGCATTTGTCCCATCCCCTTGGGGAGCAGTGGGCAGCAGCGGCGCCGCGCCCGGGAATCATTTTGGTGATTTAACCCCCAACTCCAACCCTTTGTTGCTGAGTGCCAAGTAGGGAGGTTATGGGTCCCATTTTTATAGTCTTTGGTATGACTCGGCTGGGATTTGAACTCCAACCTACCGATCTCTTGATCCTGTAACTACTTGGTATCGGATCGATACCTAAATGTGTGGTATCATCCAAAACTAATGTAAAGTATCAAAGAAGAGAAGAATAAGTGATTATTACATTTTAACAGAAGTGTAGATAGAACATGTTACAACAGAAAATAAGCATATATTAACAGTAAATGAACAAGTAGATTAATAATACATTTTTACAGTTTGTCCCTCATAATGTGTACAAAATAATAGGTGTATAAATGACACAATATGTTACTGCAGACTAATTAGGAGTCTTTGTTTGTTTACTTACTACTAAAAGACAAGTTGTCTAGTATGTTCACTATTTTATTTAAGGACTAAATTACAGGGAAGCACGGTGGCACAGGGGTTAGTGCATGTGCCTCACAATACGAAGGTCCTGAGTAGTCCTGAGTTGAATCCCGGGCTGGGGTTTTTCTGTGTGGAGTTTGCATGTTCTCCCCGTGACCGCGTGGGTTCCCTCCTGGTTCTCCGGCTTCCTCCCACTTCCAAAGACATGCACCTGGGGATAGGCCCCTCCCACCTCCAAAGACATGCACCTGGGGATAGGCCCCTCCCACCTCCAAAGACATGCACCTGGGGATAGGTCAGGGGTCGGCAACCCGCGGCTCCGGAGCCGCATGCGGCTCCTTGACCACTCTGATGCGGCTCAGCTACATACATGCCGACCCCCCCGATTTTCCCAGGAGATTTATGGATGTCAGTGTCGCTCATAGATTACTCCCAGGGAAAAAATAATCCTATTTACACTCTAATTACTAAATAAAGGGCGTGCCCTAATTGCACTGCAGTAATTGTCCTCTATAGCATTTACATACAGCGTGCCAGTCCAGCCACATGTTGCATGTTGTTATTACTTGCACACACAGGAGACAGCAAAGCATACTTAGTCATCAGCCACACAGCTTACACTGACGGTAGCCGTATCAAACAACTTTAACATTGTTACGTTACAAATATGCGCCACACTGTGAACCCACACCAAAAAAGAATGAAAAACACATTTCTGGAGAACATCCCACCGTAACACAACATAAACACAACACAACCATTACCCAGAATCCCATGCAGCCCTAACTCTTCCGGTCTACATTATACACCCCCCGCTACCACCAAATCCCCCCACACATCAACCCCCCCCCCCCTCTCCGTGCGTTGATTGAGCGGAAGAGTTAGGGCTGCATGGGATTCTGGGTATTGGTACCGTCAGTGTAAGATGTGTGGCTGCTGAGTTAGTACGCCTTGCTGTCACTTACGTGAGCAAGCTGAAATTGCATTCTACGTGTGGTCGTACAGGTACACTGTTAGGGCAGACTGTAGAGGGCGCCAAATGCAGTGTCAACACGCTCTGATATTCGGGAGTCTCCCGGGAAAAATGAGAGGGAAAACTCACGGGCTGCACTAACATCAAATTTCCACATTAAAGTGCGTGCCGGTGTGTGTGTCGGAGACCCCTAGTTAACATAGCACAAAGCGTTTAAGCTTTGTATGCGGTGTTTTTCATTTTAAAATTTTTTTTGTGGCTCCCATTATTTTCTTTAATTTGTGAAACTTGCCAAAATGGCTCTTTGAGTGGTAAAGGTTGCCGACCCCTGGGATAGGTTGATTGGCAACACTAAATGGTCTCTAGTGTGTGAATGGCAGTGTGAATGTTGTCTATCTGTGTGGTGGCGACTTGTCCAGGGTGTACCCTGCCTTCGACCCGAATGCAGCTGAGATAGGCTCCAGCACCCCCCGCCACCCCAAAAGGGACAAGCGGTAGAAAATGGATGGTTGGATGGACATTGAACCCAATGATTGGCTCTTCTGACATCCCACTAGCAGCTCTAACTGTTTGACCTCTTTGGGATAGAGCTTGAACTTCATTTTAACCCACCCAGAGAAGGGAATTGGTGTTTGGTTCACTGCCCTCCCTTCCAGAGTCTTAGGACCTAAGAGCTCCGAACATGTTGTTTACGCCACCCTTTGTTTACGAGGCATACCTACGCTTGATAGGGATACGTTATACAAAGGAAACTTGAATATACTTTAAGTTCAAGTTAAAGTACCAATGATTGTCACACACACACGAGGTGTTGCAAAATTATTCTCTGCATTTGACCCATCACCCTTGATCGCCCCCTGGGAGGTGAGGGGAGTAGTGAGCAGCAATCATTTTTGATGATTTAACCCCCAATTCCAACCCTTAATGCTGAGTGCCAAGCAGGGAGGCAATGGGTCCCATCTTTAAAGTCTTTGGTATGACTCAGCCGGGGTTTGAACTCACAACCTACCCATCTCAGGGCGGACACTCTAACCACTAGGCCACTGAGTAGGTTTAGGGTAGTCAGTGTATAGCTTGTACAGAAATATTTACTATCCACTAAAAATGACTCAACCCATACTCTAACCATTATTTCTACATTTGTTGTCTGACAGATCGAGCACAGGAAGTGAACAAACAAACTCGCAATTGCTCTGAAACATAGCAACTCCTTTTCGATTCACTTTGAATTGGAATTTTGGACCATTTAATGCACCGTATTGTAACCGTGTGCATGTTTGAAGTAAACACAGACTAAAACATAACTATAACTGTTATAGTCTAAAGGGCAAACGAGTACCAAGATAAAGTACTGCCTGCAGTAAAGGTGGTGGTGGCAGAGGTGAGGTCTTTAGCTACGTGAGGGCTGCCGGCAATGGGAAAGACATGAATTCCAACAACATGCGGTTCCCTTTCTTGGGAAACTGGGAGGAAAGGCAGTTTCGCAACATGGAAACGAGTCCGAACACACCCTCTCAGATGGTGTGTTGCTGAGGATGCGGAAGGTCATAGTCACCTGGTGTGTTGCTTGGAATTCTGGGCCCCCTGAAAGGATATCGGTGTGGGCCCCTCTAACCCATTCATTGCCACCGTCAGTTTTCTTGTTTACCAGACGGTTCCTGGTGTAATACACCCAATTTGTTTCCTTTTTTTTACGACTTAACAAGTCAGTGCATTAAATAAATTATTAGTTGTCTTATTCTCATTTCACTGATTTGCAACACTTTTGATACACCTTAGATTGCAAATACATTTTCAATTAACCACTCAAAAAATAAGTATAGTTGCTATTTATTTTATTCAATCAATCAATGAATGTTTATCAATCAATCAATCAATCAAAATGTATTTATACAGCCCTAAATCACAAGTGTATCAAAGGGCTGCACAAGCCACAACGACGTCCTCGGTACAGAGCCCACATAAGTAACATAATAGTGAGAGTCCAGTCCATAATGGATCTAACATAATATTGTGAGAGTCCAGTCCATAGTGGATCTAACATAATAGTGAGAGTCCAGTCCATAATGGATCTAACATAATATTGTGAGAGTCCAGTCCATAGTGGATCTAACATAATAGTGAGAGTCCAGTCCATAGTGGATCTAACATAATATTGTGAGAGTCCAGTCCATAGTGGATCTAACATAATAGTGAGAGTCCAGTCCATAATGGATCTAACATAATATTGTGAGAGTCCAGTCCATAGTGGATCTAACATAATAGTGAGAGTCCAGTCCATAGTGGATCTAACATAATATTGTGAGAGTCCAGTCCATAGTGGATCTAACATAATAGTGTGAGAGTCCAGTCCATAGTGGATCTAACATAATATTGTGAGAATCCAGTCCATAGTGGATCTAACATAATAGTGAGAGTCCAGTCCATAGTGGATCTAACATAATATTGTGAGAGTCCAGTCCATAGTGGATCTAACATAATAGTGTGAGAGTCCAGTCTATAGTGGATCTAACATAATAGTGAGAGTACAGTCCATAGTGGATCTAACATAATAGTGAGAGTCCAGTCCATACTGGATCTAACATAATAGTGTGAGAGTCCAGTCCATAGTGGATCTAGCATAATATTGTGAGAGTCCAGTCCATAGTGGATCTAACATAATATTGTGAGAGTCCAGTCCATAGTGGATCTAACATAATAGTGAGAGTCCAGTCCATAGTGGATCTAACATAATATTGTGAGAGTCCAGTCCATAGTGGATCTAACATAATAGTGAGAGTCCAATCCATAGTGGATCTAGCATAATATTGTGAGAGTCCAGTCCATAGTGGATCTAACATAATATTGTGAGAGTCCAGTCCATAGTGCATCTAACATAATAGTGTGAGAGTCCAGTCCATAGTGGATCTAGCATAATATTGTGAGAGTCCAGTCCATAGTGGATCTAACATAATATTGTGAGAGTCCAGTCCATAGTGGATCTAACATAATAGTGAGAGTCCAGTCCATAGTGGATCTAACATAATATTGTGAGAGTCCAGTCCATAGTGGATCTAACATAATAGTGAGAGTCCAGTCCATACTGGATCAAACATAATAGTGTGAGAGTCCAGTCCATAGTGGATCTAGCATAATATTGTGAGAGTCCAGTCCATAGTGGATCTAACATAATATTGTGAGAGTCTAGTCCATAGTGGATCTAACATAATAGTGAGAGTCCAGTCCATAGTTGATATAACATAATAGTGTGAGAGTCCAGTCCATAGTGTATCTAACATAATAGTGAGAGTCCAGTCCATAGTGGATCTAACATAATATTGTGAGAGTCCAGTCCATAGTGGATCTAACATAATAGTGTGAGAGTCCAGTCTATAGTGGATCTAACATAATAGTGAGAGTCCAGTCCATAGTGGATCTAACATAATAGTGAGAGTCCAGTCCATACTGGATCTAACATAATAGTGTGAGAGTCCAGTCCATAGTGGATCTAGCATAATATTGTGAGAGTCCAGTCCATAGTGGATCTAACATAATAGTGTGAGAGTCCAGTCCATAGTGGATCTAGCATAATATTGTGAGAGTCCAGTCCATAGTGGATCTAACATAATATTGTGAGAGTCCAGTCCATAGTGGATCTAACATAATAGTGAGAGTCCAGTCCATAGTGGATCTAACATAATATTGTGAGAGTCCAGTCCATAGTGGATCTAACATAATAGTGAGAGTCCAATCCATAGTGGATCTAGCATAATATTGTGAGAGTCCAGTCCATAGTGGATCTAACATAATATTGTGAGAGTCCAGTCCATAGTGCATCTAACATAATAGTGTGAGAGTCCAGTCCATAGTGGATCTAACATAATATTGTGAGAGTCCAGTCCATAGTGGATCTAACATAATAGTGAGAGTCCAGTCCATAGTGGATCTAACATAATATTGTGAGAGTCCAGTCCATAGTGGATCTAACATAATAGTGAGAGTCCAGTCCATAGTGGATCTAACATAATATTGTGAGAGTCCAGTCCATAGTGGATCTAACATAATAGTGAGAGTCCAGTCCATACTGGATCTAACATAATAGTGTGAGAGACCAGTCCATAGTGGATCTAGCATAATATTGTGAGAGTCCAGTCCATAGTGGATCTAACATAATATTGTGAGAGTCTAGTCCATAGTGGATCTAACATAATAGTGAGAGTCCAGTCCATAGTTGATATAACATAATAGTGTGAGAGTCCAGTCCATAGTGGATCTAACATAATAGTGAGAGTCCAGTCCATAGTGGATCTAACATAATAGTGTGAGACTCTAGTCCATAGTGGATCTAACATAATAGTGTGAGAGTCTAGTCCATAGTGGATCTAACATAATAGTGAGAGTCCAGTCCATAGTGGATCTAACATAATAATGTGAGAGTCTAGTCCTTAGTGGATCTAACATAATAATTTGAGAGTCTAGTCCATAGTGGATCTAACATAATAGTGTGAGAGTCCAGTCCATAGTGGATCTAGCATAATATTGTGAGAGTCCAGTCCATAGTGGATCTAACATAATAGTGTGAGAGTCCAGTCCATAGTGGATCTAGCATAATATTGTGAGAGTCCAGTCCATAGTGGATCTAACATAATAGTGAGAGTCCAGTCCATACTGGATCTAACATAATAGTGTGAGAGTCCAGTCCATAGTGGATCTAGCATAATATTGTGAGAGTCCAGTCCATAGTGGATCTAACATAATAGTGTGAGAGTCCAGTCCATAGTGGATCTAGCATAATATTGTGAGAGTCCAGTCCATAGTGGATCTAACATAATATTGTGAGAGTCCAGTCCATAGTGGATCTAACATAATAGTGAGAGTCCAGTCCATAGTGGATCTAACATAATATTGTGAGAGTCCAGTCCATAGTGGATCTAACATAATAGTGAGAGTCCAATCCATAGTGGATCTAGCATAATATTGTGAGAGTCCAGTCCATAGTGGATCTAACATAATATTGTGAGAGTCCAGTCCATAGTGCATCTAACATAATAGTGTGAGAGTCCAGTCCATAGTGGATCTAACATAATATTGTGAGAGTCCAGTCCATAGTGGATCTAACATAATAGTGAGAGTCCAGTCCATAGTGGATCTAACATAATATTGTGAGAGTCCAGTCCATAGTGGATCTAACATAATAGTGAGAGTCCAGTCCATAGTGGATCTAACATAATATTGTGAGAGTCCAGTCCATAGTGGATCTAACATAATAGTGAGAGTCCAGTCCATACTGGATCTAACATAATAGTGTGAGAGACCAGTCCATAGTGGATCTAGCATAATATTGTGAGAGTCCAGTCCATAGTGGATCTAACATAATATTGTGAGAGTCTAGTCCATAGTGGATCTAACATAATAGTGAGAGTCCAGTCCATAGTTGATATAACATAATAGTGTGAGAGTCCAGTCCATAGTGGATCTAACATAATAGTGAGAGTCCAGTCCATAGTGGATCTAACATAATAGTGTGAGAGTCTAGTCCATAGTGGATCTAACATAATAGTGAGAGTCCAGTCCATAGTGGATCTAACATAATAATGTGAGAGTCTAGTCCTTAGTGGATCTAACATAATAATTTGAGAGTCTAGTCCATAGTGGATCTAACATAATAGTGTGAGAGTCCAGTCCATAGTGGATCTAGCATAATATTGTGAGAGTCCAGTCCATAGTGGATCTAACATAATAGTGTGAGAGTCCAGTCCATAGTGGATCTAGCATAATATTGTGAGAGTCCAGTCCATAGTGGATCTAACATAATAGTGAGAGTCCAGTCCATAGTGGATCTAACATAATATTGTGAGAGTCCAGTCCATAGTGGATCTAACATAATAGTGAGAGTCCAGTCCATAGTGGATATAACATAATAATGTGAGAGTCTAGTCCATAGTGGATCTAACATAATAGTGTGAGAGTCCAGTCCATAGTGGATCTAACATATTAATGTGAGAGTCTAGTCCATAGTGGATCTAACATAATAATGTGAGAGTCTAGTCCATAGTTATTGTATTTAACAATGAAGAACTGATATGTAAAAAAACAAAGACAACGTTTACACTGCAAGCCAAGCGCGCACAGGCCCCAATGTGGCCCCAATGTGTCCCCAATGTGTCCCCAATGTGACTTCAATGTCACTTGCATGCGCAGTTCGATAAAGTGAAAACAAAGGAAGTGAACAAGGAAGTTGCTACCACTACTACAAAATAAAACAGGTCGCCAAACTTTAAAAAAATAGTGTTTTTTTTACGTAACAATAAATAAAAGTAATATAATGTATGAATGGATGGACATGGTGCAATATATTTGGGAGGGTTGTAATCTTGTTACGGTTGTTAAGTAGAGGAGACACAGACATCAGCGTGGATCTTCGGTAGCTTTAACAACATAAGCTAGCTGAATTCTTATACACTGTGGAAAATACTTTGGAAAGTTGGCGCCCTCTAGGCATGTGTGTAATTATCGCAAACAGCCCCTTTAATACACCATGTGAACGTCCTCACGCTGCAAGTGTCTACATGTTTATTGCCAGAGAACACTGATATACATCAGAATTATAAAAACATGGGGAACTGTTGACTACTAAGTTGGTACAGTAAACCCCCCCCCACAAAAAAACACATTGCTATGTCTAGAGTAGCGGTTCTCAAATCTTTTTCACCAAGTACCAGCTCAGAAAACACTTGACTCTCCAACTAAATAATGACCAACATTGAAATACAGTAGCGTAGTAGGCTTAAGTATTCATTAAAAACAAGGCAGAGTTTTTATTTAAAAAGTATATTTAATACCGTTGGTTACTGTAACGTTACACACGCACAGTTTGAACAGTCACACTGTGTTTGCATGTAGGAAAATAAAACACTGTACTTTAATCAACTGATTCTCTGGCATACCACTAGGATAGGATAGGATAGGATAGGGTAGGATAGGACTTTATTGTCATTGCACAAGTACAACAAAACTTGTGCAATGAGATGAGACAAACAAACAGTGTACAGGGTTACAGAACAGGAACGCTGATGAGTCGCCACAAGGCGCCCCGTAAAAGATGGGGAAAAGGTAAAACGCTGGGGAAAAAGATGAGTAAAAAAAATACAAGTCTGGAGTGGGAAAAAACCTCCATGCCATGCACACATAAACATGTTACATAGAATCACGACAACTCGCAACAGAGAGGGGGAGAGTTGGGGCCCTGGAGGTCGACTGCTGCTATAAAGCGCTGCCAGCCGTCCATCACCCCGAAGGGGAATCAAGCGGAGGTGAAGGCGTGGGGTGGGGGTGGGGGTGTGTGTGTGTATATGCCCATTGCCTTGGGTGTGTCGATAGGCCTGGGGCCGTTCTGCATGCAAGCAAAAGTTCGACTCCAGGTGTCGTTGAGGAGGGAGGGAGGTCAAAAGCATCATTGAGGAGTCCAACGGGTGATGTTTTCAGAACAGCCTGCTCCTGTTGCCTGTTGTTGCATCAAGGCCATTCGAGGGAGTGAATAGATGAACAGCCTGAGACAGAGACTGGTGCATCCTAAAGACCGGACACCCCACACCCACAAAAACCATCTGGTGTATGCTATCCAGTGTGTGATTCATGTGTTGGGCAAACAAAACAACCACTAAGCCGACACGTGGCACAGCACGGACGGGCAAAGTCCTCAGGTCTAGACTCAGATGTCTACCTGCACCTCAGGGAGGAACAGCACTCATTTGACAACAAACATGTACACATTCTGGACAGGGAGGACGGATGAAAAACCAGAGGTGGTGGTCTGTGACACCACCTGTCTCCCACATACAACACTGTCCTTTCAACCATTCCTAAAATACTCTGCACTTTAGCCTCCAACAAATAACAGGAGTCATCTGTGCCATTTGTTTACAACTGACTGAAAAGCTAATGTGGGGGATTCCGACTATTTTGGACTGGTAGTAGTGGATCCACAGCCATGGTTCCGCCACACAATACCTCAATGCTAACGAGGGTAAATTACACTTCAACCACTGTCCTTGGCTTTGGCAGTAGTATTGTTTGCATCTCAACAGTTGTTTTTCTCACTACCATAGGGCGAAACCATCCTTGCCCAGGCACACACTCCTGGTTTTTGGAGTATAAATATTTGGGGTTTTGGCACCAGCCGCTAGACTAGATCTAAGTCTAAGACTAGATCTGACCTATTAAAGTCTAAGACTAGATCTGACCAATCAAAGTCTAAGACTAAATCTGACCAATCTAAGACTAGATATGACCATTCTTAGTCCAAGACTAGATCTGACCAATCTTAGTCTATAACTAGATCTGACCAATCTAAGTCTAAGACTAGATCTGGCCAATCAAGTCTAAGACTAGATCTGACCAATCTAAGTCTTAGACCAGATCTGACCAATCTAAGTCTAAGACCAGATCTGACCAATATAAGTCTAAGACCAGATCTGACCAATATAAGTCTAAGACCAGATCTGACCAATCTAAGTCTAAGACCAGATGTGACCAATCTAAGTCTAAGACTAGATGTAACCAATCTAAGTCTAAGACTAAATGTAACAATTTAAGTCTATGAAGTGATGAAATCTACTCAGATGAGTCCAGTTGTGATGATTGAACACCCTGGGACCACAAAGACCTGAGACTACAATGCCCTGAGACTACAATGACCTGAGACTACAAAGATCTAAGACTACAACGACCTGAGACTACAAAGACCTGATGAATGACAACATTCCTGCCACTTCATTTGACACATTATACTATTTTTTTGACCAATCTAAGTCTAAGACTAGATCTGACCAATCTAAGCCTAAAACTACATCTGACCAATCTAAGTCTTAACCAGATAGATTAGAATAGATAGAATAGAAAGTACTTTATTGATCCCTGGGAGAAATTCAGCACCACAGTTCACTCACAATAGACAATAAACACTTAGGTATTTTTTACATGTGAATAATATAAATACAGTCTATTATACAGCATTATTCACATGTGAATAATATAAATACAGTCTATTATACAGCATTATTCACATGTGAATAATATAAATACAGTCTATTATACAGCATTATTCACATGTGAATAATATAAATACAGTCTATTATACAGCATTATTCACATGTGAATATTATAAATACAGTCTATTATACAGCATTATTCACATGTCAATGATATAAATACAGTCTATTATACAGAATTATTCACATGTTGATAATATAAATACAGTCTACTATACATCATTATTCACATGTTGATAATATAAATACAGTCTACTATACAGCATTATTCACATGTGAATATTATAAATACAGTCTATTATACAGCATTATTCACATGTCAATAATATAAATACGGTCTATTATACAGCATTATTCACATGTCAATAATATAAATACAGTCTACAGCATTATTCACATGTCAATAATATAAATACTGTCAACGTTTTTTGGTGACGAACCCCAAGATGCAGAGACGGCAGGCATTGAACGGGAAAACATGATTTAATTAAACACTATAGCAAAAACAAACAAAAGGGAACAAACAAAAGGCGCGCACAAGGCGGAGAACAAACTAGGCTACGAACTAAAATAGCACAAAGGCTAACTGTGGACAAGAAACAAAAACACTTACTGTGACACGAATAAACAAAACTCACGTGGCAAGAAACGAGCAGGATGAACTATGATAGGAACAGAGTGGACAGAAGTAGACAGAGCTACAACAACAAGTATAAATGACAATAATCCAGCAGTGACTGGAGGGCAGGACATGTTTAAATAGCAGCTGGCTGATTGGCACCAGGTGTGGCCACGTGCCAATCAGCCACAACTGAGGGGACAAAGCACTCAGGGAGATAATCAGGAAATAACCAAAATAAGAGTGCTGACAGGAACTAAAAACAGGAAACCAAGACAAACGCAGAGGAAAACTAAAACTGGACCAAACTGTCAGGGACAACCCTGACAAATACAGACTATTATATAGCATTATTCACATGTGAATATTATAAATACAGTCTATTATACAGCATTATTCACATGTCAATAATATAAATACAGTCTATTATACAGCATTATTCACATGTCAATAATATAAATACAGTCTATTATACAGCATTATTCACATGTCAATAATATAAATACAGACTATTATATAGCATTATTCACATGTCAATAATATAAATACAGTCTATTATACAGCATTATTCACATGTGATTAACATAAATACAGTCTATTATACAGCATTATTCACATGTGAATAATATAAATACAGTCTATTATACAGCATTATTCCCATGTGAATAATATAAATACAGACTATTATACAGCATTATTCACATGTCAATAATACAAATGCAGTCTATTATACAGCATTATATGACCAATCTAAGTCTAAGACTAGATGCAACAATCTAAGTCTAAGACTAGATGTAACATGAAGTCACCAAGACCAGATGTAACAATCTAAGTCTATGAACATGAAGTCTATTTAGATGAGAGGTGAAACATCTTCTAAGACAAACTAAACAGTCCAGTTGTGATGATTGAACACCCTGAGACTACAATGACCTGAGACTACAAATACATCTGATGAATGACAACATTCCTGCCACTTCATTTGACACATTATACTATTTTTCTGACCAATCTAAGTCCAAGACTAGATCTGACCAATCTAAAACTAGATATGACCAGTCTTAGTCTAAGACTAGATCTGACCAATCTTAGTCTATAACTAGATCCGACCAATCTTAGTCTATAACTAGATCTGACCAAACTTAAACTATGACTAGATCTGACTAATCTTAGTCTAAGACTAGATCTGACCAATCTAAGACTAGATATGACCATTCATAGTCTAAGACTAAATCTGACCACTCTTAGTCTATAACTAGATCTGACCAATCTTAGTCTATAACTAGATCTGACCAATCTTAGTCTATGACTAGATCTGACCAATCTAAGTCTAAGACTACATCTGACCAATCTAAGTCTAAGTCTAAGACTAGATGTAACAATCTAAGTCTGTGAACATGAAGGGATGAAGGCTACTCAGATGAGAGGTGAAAGATCTTCCAAGACAAACCAAACAGTCCAGTTTTGAGGATTGAACACCCTGAGACTACAAAGACCTGAGACTACAAAGACCTGAGACTACAATGACCTGAGACTACAATGACCTGAGACTACAATGCCCTGACATTACAAAGACCTAAGACTACAATGCCCTGAGACTACAATGACCTGAGACTACAATGACCTGAGATTACAATGCCCTGAGACTACAATGACCTGAGACTACAAAGACCTGAGACTACAATGACCTGAGACTACAATGCCCTGACATTACAAAGACCTAAGACTACAATGCCCTGAGACTACAAAGACCTGAGACTACAAAGACCTGAGACTACAATGACCTGAGACTACAAAGACCTGATGAATGACAACATTCCTGCAACTTCCATTTGACACATTATACTATTTTTTATCAAGCCTTTTTTTGCCAATTCCACAATAATATGGTACCGTGGCCTTAATACCGTTCAAATATCGCACCGTGACATTATTATTACATCCCTACTGATCCCAAAATAAGAGGATGTCCCATGTAGTTCTGCCTTCTGTCCCACAGAGGGCGCTGTCTCACTGCAGGGAAGAAGGCCATTTGCCCCTCTGAAGTACTGTACTTTGATAAGATGTTCACATAATTGCAGTAGTAATGCAGTTAATTACGTCACATTGTCATTGTATGCACATTATTGGAACTAAGTTGTAAAATTTCCTGAATTTAACATTTTAAACTGTGCATTATTTCAGTTGGGTCAAGGACTACTTGTCCAAGCTTTGTTCTCAGACATTGAGTGTGTTTAAATCAGGGGTCACCAACGCGGTGCCCGCGGGCACCAGGTAGCCCGTAAGGACCAGATGAGTAGCCCGCTGGCCTGTTCTAAAAATAGCTCAAATAGCAGCACTTACCAGTGAGCTGCCTCTATTTTTTAAATTTTATTTATTTATTAGCAAGCTGGTCTCGCTGTGCTCGACATTTTTAATTCTAAGAGATTCAAAACTCAAATAGAATTTGAAAATCCAAGAAAATATTTTAAAGACTTGGTCTTCACTTGTTTAAATAAATTCATAATTTTTTTTTACTTTGCTTCTTATAACTTTCAGAAAGACAATTTTAGAGAAAAAATACAACCTTAAAAATGATTTTAGGATTTTTAAACACATATACCTTTTTACCTTTTAAATTACTTCCTCTTATTTCCTGACAATTTAAATCAATGTTCAAGTAAATTTATTTTTTTTATTGTAAAGAATAATACATAAATTTTAATTTAATTCTTCATTTTAGCTTCTGTTTTTTCGACGAAGAATATTTGTGAAATATTTCTTCAAACTTATCATGATTAAAATTCAAAAAAATTATTTTGGCAAATCTACAAAATCTGTAGAATCAAATTTAAATCTTATTTCAAAGTCTTTTGAATTTCTTTTAAATTTTTGTTCTGGAAAATCTAGAAGAAATAACGATTTGTCTTTGTTAGAAATATAGCTTGGTCCAATTTGTTATATATTCTAACAAAGTGCAGATTGGATTTCAACCTATTTGAAACATGTAATCCAAATTCTAAAATTAATCTTAATCAGGAAAAATTACTAATGATGTTCCATAAATTATTTTTTAAATTTTTTCAAAAAGATTCGAATTGACTAGTTTTTCTCTTCTTTTTTTCGGTTGAATTTTGAATTTTAAAGAGTCGAAATTGAAGATAAACTATGTTTCAAAATTTAACTGTCATTTTTTTCGTGTTTTCTCCTTTTTTAAACCGTTCAATTAAGTGTAAATATTATTAATTATTAATAATAACATATAGTTAAAGGTAAATTGAGCAACTTGGCTATTTCTGGCAATTTATTTAAGTGTGTATCAAACTGGTAGCCCTTCGCATTAATCAGTACCCAAGAAGTAGCTCTTGGTTTCAAAAAGGTTGGTGACCCCTGGTTTAAATAGACTTGAGTACTCTCGATATCGTAAAGTGACACACCAAAACAAAAACTTGCCTCTTTTAAAAGTAGCAGTATGGAAAAAGAAATTGCCTCAGTATTGAAGCTATCATCATATATTTATCTGATTTAAGACACCAAAAGACGTCCAAAGTTTGCAAATACCGTAATTTCCGGACTATAAGCCGCTACTTTTTCCCCTCGTTCTGGTCCCTGCGGCTTATACAAGGGTGCGGCTTATTTACGGCCTGTTCTTCTCCGACACCGACGAAGAGGATTTCGGTGGTTTTAGTACGCAGAAGGAAGACGATGACACAATGATTAAAGACTGACTTTTCATATACCGGTAGGCTGGTTATTTTGATAACGTACAGGCGAGCACTTTGTATTACTATGTATTATTTGTACTCTGCACGAATGCTGTTCGCCATGTCAAAGATGTGAAAGTTTGATTGAATGATTGAAAGATTTATTGTTAACAAGTGGGACGCTTTGCGTTCCCAAACAGTCATCTCTGTCCCGACAATCCCCTCCGTGGTAGCAGGAACCCCTATATACTACGGTAATTACACATCAAAACCCTGCGGCTTATAGTCGGGGGCGGCTTATATATGAGCAATCTGTATTTTCCCCTAAATTTGGCTGGTGCGGCTTATAGTCAGGTGCGGCTTATAGTCCGGAAATTACGGTAAGTAGATATGATCAAAATAGTATCAATCTCACGGAGTCTCCCCAGACCCCCAGACTTCCCTCTCCAGAGCAACATTTGCGACTTCCTCCTGGGGAATCCCGAAGCGTTCCCAGGCCAGAGAGGTGATGTGTTGGATCCACTGTGGACTGGACTTTCACAATATTATCTGTATATATATATATATATATATATATATATATATATATATATATATATATATATATATATATATATATATATATATATATATATATATATATATATATATATATATATATATATATATATATATATATATATATGATGCTGACATGCTTAGACAGAGAAGAATGCTGTATGTCCAAGTCAATATGCTGGTGAGAAAATATCACTATTGTTCTGATGAAGCGAAAGTGTACTTGTTTAGAGTGTACTGCACTCCTATTTACACAACACCCCTCTGGGTGAGCTTAAAAAAAAAAGAGAGAAACTCCAGCTTGCATGTAATGACTCTCAGAATCCTGCTCACAAAGCCCAGGGGTAGAAGTGCCAGCAAGCTTTTTTGTGACTTAGGGATAAACACTTTCTACGCCACCCTGACAAAACTAATGTTTAAAAATGTATATGTCGACTGCTGGGGTCCAATAATGATCTTATTATACAGATAACCAATACTCGGTGTAGTTCTGTTAGGTACCAATCCTATATATGGAAACACTGGTATCTCTGCCTTTTATATAATATGTAGGCACATTTTTTAAGTATATATATTTGTTTTATTGCTGCTTTTATTTATTTATTAGATGCCTTTTACTGAATCTGCACAAGCACTGTTTTTAATAGTACGTGATAATGCTTTTTATACTGTATTTAGTTAGTTGTATGTATTGTATGTCTACCTGGACGTTGGAGTCTGCAATAAAGCTTGATATATATATATATATATTTCAAAAATAAAAATATTATGCGTATTGTCTATTCAGCAATATCATTTTATGATTTTATAGCTGCTGGATATTTTAACGGGCTGAAAAAAACAAATTCAATTATTGTGTTCTGGTGTTTTTTTTTTGATGACGTTTGTGTGATGTTATAAAAAAAAAACTTTTCTGCGCCCGGACCACACCATGGCACGCTGGCAGTTAGTGCCACCGTCACCCATGAGCGCACAATCTGCTGAAGAGGAGGACTGCTTCAAAAATGCCCATAAAAAGTGGTAATATGAAGGTCTGCTGCATGTTTCACAACATAGCAAAACGCCACAGGTTGGAGCATGAAAACATGCAGTAAATGAGTGTCCTCATTTAAATAACGCTGTCCGCACCAATTATACATTTTATATGTAGTCTTAGGAGATCACATGGCCACTGACAACACCCGCCATTGTATTGTGAGGTGCTATTTTTTATCTTAGTAGATCAGGCCCTCACTGGTACTGTACGCAATGTCAAGATGAATAAGGTTGTTGTGCATTTCATGAAAATGTCAGGAGACTGCTTTAAAAGCTTTGACACGTGGAACATGAGGGAAACCACCGCCTGGGATGATTAAAAGGCATCCTTCAAATGAGCGCCCCCACTAGTGCAGGCATAGGAGACCTTTAAAGAGGACTCTACCACCTGGAACATCCACTTCAAAGACACCAATTAAACATATAGATAGCCAACTAGAACCCAATTGCAGTAAGAGGGTTTCACTGTAATACTGCAGACGTGGGTTCTACGGGATATAGCACTGTTGCATGTTTATTTGTGCAATGTAACGAATGGTGCGCTATATTCTTGTTACACAATGTAAATGGTAAATAAAAAGAGAATACAACAAATCCTTTTCAACTTATATTCAATTGAATAGACTGCAAAGACAAGATATTTCATGTTCACACTGAGAAACTTTGTTGTTTTTTGCAAATAATCATGAACTTAGAATTTAATGGCAGCAAAAAAGTTGCCAGAGGGGCATTTTTACCAGTGTGTTACATGGCCTTTCCTTTTAACAACACTCAGTAAAGGTTTGGGAACTGAGGAGACACATTTTTGAAGTGGAATTCTTTCCCATTCTTGCTTGATGTACAGCTTAAGTTGTTCAACAGTCTCCCTTCTCATATTTTAGCCTTCACACATTTTCAATGTCTGGACTACAGGCAGGCCAGTCTAGTACCCGCACTCTTTCACTATGAAGCCACGCTGTTGTAACACCTGGCTTGGCATTGTCTTGCTGAAATAAGCAGGGGCGTCCGTGATAACGTTGCTCGGATGGCAACATATGTTGCTCCAAAAGCTGTATGTACCTTTCAGCATTAATGGTGCCTTCACAGATGTGTAAGTTACCCATGTCTTGGCCACTAATACACGCCCATACCATCACACATGCTGGCTTTTACACTTTGCACCTAAAACAGTCCGGATGGTTCTTTTCCTCTTTGGTCCACAGTTTCCAAAAACAATTTGAAATGTGGACTTGTCAGACCACAGAACACGTTTCCACTTTGCATCAGTCCATCTTAGATGAGCTCGGGCCCAGCGAATCGTTTCCGGGTGTTGTTGATAAATGTTTTTGGCTTTGCATAGTAGAGTTTTAACTTGCACTTACAGATGTAGCGACCAACTGTAGTTACTGACAGTGGTTTTCTGAAGTGTTCCTGAGCCCTTGTGGCGATATCCTTTACACACTGATGTCGCTTTTTGATGCAATACCGCCTGAGGGATCCAAGGACACGGGCATTGCCGCTTACGTGCAGTGATTTCTCCACATTCTCTGAACCCTTTGATGATATTACGGAGCGTAGATGGTGAAATCCCTAAATTCCTTGCAATAGCTTGGTTGAGAAATGTTGTTCTTAAACAATTTGCTCAGGCATTTGTTGACAAAGTGGTGACCCTCGCCCCGTCCTTGTTTGTGAATGACTGAGCATTTCATGGAAGCTGCTTTTATACCCAATCATGGCACCCACCTGTTCCCAATTAGCCTGTTCACCTGTGGGATGTTCCAAATAAGTCTTTGATGAGCATTCCTCAACTTTCTCAGTCTTTTTTGCCGCTTTTTTGAAACACGTTGCAGGCATCAAATTCCAAATGAGCTAATATTTGCTAAAAATAATAAAGTTTCTCAGTTCGAACGTTAAATATCTCGTCTTTGCAGTCTATTCAATTGAATATAAGTTGAAAATGATTTGTTGTATTCTCTTCTTATTTAACATTTACACAACGTGACAACTTCACTGCTTTTGGCTTTTGTATATATTATGATCTGAGATGGTGCAAAACAGCAATGTTCCACATGCCTAATATTCGGTCTTTATTGTGCTTAATTGACTGTGGCTTCAGAAAAAGAAATGGTAGTTAAAATTAGACTTCAGCAAAACATGCAGTCAAATAGAGCAACAATGTCACCATTTATTGGCTTCTAATAAGCCGACACGATAATGAATGTGGATACTTACTGTCTAAAGAAACACATGAGATTCATTATGAAAAATTGAACCACTGATCAGTAGCTCAAAAACATTGGCCTGCCATAAATAGAACCTCTCAAAACAGTAAATGGGTAAAATTGAAGACACGAAAAACTGCAGAAGAATTAATAAGCTTTGTATAAATATAAAAACAAAACAGTTGCCTAGAAACCACCTCTGCTAAACTTGACTCCCCCAACCCCCACAATGCACACACACACACACACACACACACACACACACACACACACACACACACACACACACACACACACACACACACACACACACACACACACACACACACACACACACACACACACGTTCTTGTATTTGTTACCTTCTTGAGACCTGAGAAAAATGCCTCCCTCTTTAGGACCAGCCTTTCTAGATATATAAAGAAGTGTATTTACAACATTAATAATATATACATACTATGCAAATATAAAAAAGCTTGTTGTGAAAAATTAGTTGGAATTTCACAAGAAAAAGGTCACAATTTCACAAGAAAAACTTAGAATGTTGGCAGTATTATAATAAAAGTCGTCATTTTACTCAACGCAAGTCCAAATTTTACAAGAAAAACTGAACTTGTGTGCAAAATTATGACAAAAGTTGTAATATTACTCAATAACAGTCGCAATTTTACGTGAAAAGCTCAACATTTTGGCAATTTTATGAAAAGAGTCGTAATTTTACTCGACAAAAGTCACAATTTCATAAGAAAACTGACATTTTGGCAATGTCATAACAATAATAATCGTAATTGTACTCTGCAATATGATGACAAAAGTCATAATTTTGCTCACAAAATGTCACTATTTTACAAGAACAAAAACATTGGCAATATTGTGAAAAGTCAGAATTTTATATGACAAATGTCACCATTTTGCATTAAAAAGTCAGAATTTTACGTAAAAAGTCATAATTTTGCGAGAAAATATTGAAATATTACAGAAACAGAAAGAATTTTATAAGAAAAAAGTCGACACATTGTGACAAAGACTGATTTTAGTAAAAAAAAAAATGTGTTAAATGTTTTGTTTGTAAATGGTTTTTAATCTTCATTTTTTACTTACAAGTTATTACAGAATGTGTCTGTATACATATTTATATATATATTTTAAAAAATTATAATTTTGGCCCCAAGGGGGCGCATTTACATTTTTTACACACACTTGATATTTTATATGTTGACCAGAGGGGGAGCACTTTTAAAAGCGACACACAGTCAATTTGAAAAATCCCTCCTTTTTGGGACCACCCTCATTTTGATAGATGTCACCACCAGGGGTGCAAATGAGATTTCTATTTTTTGTTTTTTTTGTAAAGTGCTTAAGGCCGATGACAAAGGAGTCAGGGACCACAGATGGCCCCTGTGCCGCACTTTGGGCAACCCAGCTGTAGAAGCTAACTGTTAATGGCCACTATAGTCTTAGTAGTGTAGTGTATTTGTTCATCCTATGGTCACATATGGGTTGTCTTACGTCAGCACCGGAAGTGGTAAAATCAGCCGTTCACCTGGCGGGGATGAATAGGAAAGTCCTTTTTTTATCTTGTTTGATCATATATTAGACCTGTCAATGTTTACTTTTCTATGCACATTAAATCAACAACAAATCCTGACTTTGGAGCAATGTTCACAGACTCTAGTATTTGGCTGTCTATTAGATGCAATGGTTTTGGTATTGGGACCATGATTTCGGTCCTAACTTATTCACACCTTGATGTCTCAAGAAGGGTAGAAATACAAGCACACACACACTTGTTTGATCATACATTGCACCTGTCAATGTTTACGTTTGTATGCACATTAAATCAACAACAAAAAATCCTGACTTTGGAGCAATGCTCACGGACTCTAGCATTTGGCTCTTTATTAGATGCAATGGTTTTCCGTATTGGGACCATGATTTATGTCCTAACTTGTTCACACCTCCTCATATGGAAGCTACTTTTTCTTGTTGATGTCTCAAGCAGGGTAGAAATAAAAAAAATCCTGACTTTGGAGCAATGTTCACGGACTCTAGTATTTGGCTCTCTATTAGGTGCAATGGTTTTCCGTAATGGGACCATGATTTCGGTCCTATATGGAAGCTACTTTTCCTTGTTGATGTCTCAAGAAGGGTAGAAACAAAAAAAAATCATAACTTTGGAACAATGTTTATAGACTCTAGTATTTGGCTCTCTATTAGATGCAATGGTTTTCCGTATTGGGACCATGATTTTGGTCCTATATGGAAGCTACTTTTCCTTGTTGACGTCTCAAGAAGTGTTATGTATCAATAAGGGGAGGTAACGGCAACTGACACCAGTGGGCAGTAATATTGGATAATTTATTTATATATATATATATATATATATATATATATATATATATATATATATATATATATATATATATATATATATAATAAAAAAAAAAATATATATATATAATAATAACAAACAATACAACTAAACTATAGAAATGGAGTGTGTGACCAAAATACAAGAGTGAGTGGTGTAAGACTACTGTATGTGTGTAGATATCTGAAGTGTGTGTTACCAAGTGTTGATGAGGAAGCAGATAAGTCCAAAGAGGGCAAGGAAAAAGGGGTCCAAGATCCGCGAGGTGTCCGTGGGGCAGAGAGAGACGTCAGAGTCCAGGGGAGAGCGAAGAGTCGGGAAACGAGGAAGGCAGTCCAAAACACCGCGAGATCTCAAAGAGGGAAGACTCGGGAAGGCAGGTACACAAAGAGGTAGCTAAGTTCCCGTGTCGATCCTTGGTCCACTGGTCCTTTATACAGCTCGCCCTCATCAGTCCCAGGTGTGCAAATTGGAGATCATGTGCAGGCTTGTCGCTGCGTGGGCGTGCTGCGCTCAGCGCGAGCAGGGGCATGTCAGAGCGCGCTGTCAGCGGATCCTCCAAGTGCTCCCGCAGAGGAGGGAGAAGCAGACTGCGCGTGCGCCATAAGAAGAAGGGTAGAAACAAAAAAATCCTGACTTTGGAGCAATGTTCACAGACTCTAGTATTTGGCTCTCTATTAGATGCAAAGGTTTTCCGTATTGGGACAATGATTTCGGTCCTATATGGAAGCTACTTTTCCTTGTTGATGTCTCAAGAAGGGTAGAAACAAAAAAATCCTGACTTTGGAGCAATGTTCACAGACTCTAGTATTTGGCTCTCTATTAGATGCAAAGGTTTTCCGTATTGGGACAATGATTTCGGTCCTATATGGAAGCTACTTTTCCTTGTTGATGTCTCAAGAAGGGTAGAAACAAAAAAATCCTGACTTTGGAGCAATGTTCACAGACTCTAGTATTTGGCTCTCTATTAGATGCAAAGGTTTTCCGTATTGGGACAATGATTTCGGTCCTATATGGAAGCTACTTTTCCTTGTTGATGTCTCAAGAAGGGTAGAAACAAAAAAATCCTGACTTTGGAGCAATGTTCACGGACTCTAGTATTTGGCTCTCTATTAGATGCAATGGTTTTCCGTATTGGGACCATGATTTCGGTCCTATATGGAAGCTACTTTTCCTTGTTGATGTCTCAAGAAGGGTAGAAACAAAAAAATCCTGACTTTGGAGCAATGTTCACGGACTCTAGTATTTGGCTCTCTATTAGATGCAATGGTTTTCCGTATTGGGACCATGATTTCGGTCCTATATGGAAGCTACTTTTCCTTGTTGATGTCTCAAGAAGGGTAGAAACAAAAAAAATCCTGACTTTGGAGCAATGTTCACGGACTCTAGTATTTGGCTCTCTATTAGATGCAATGGTTTTCCGTGTTGGGACCATGATTTCGGTCCTATATGGAAGCTACTTTTCCTTGTTGATGTCTCAAGAAGGGTAGAAACAAAAAAATCCTGACTTTGGAGCAATGTTCACGGACTCTAGTATTTGGCTCTCTATTAGATGCAATGGTTTTCCGTATATTGGGACCATGATTTCGGTCCTATATGGAAGCTACTTTTCCTTGTTGATGTCTCAAGAAGGGTAGAAACAAAAAAAATCCTGACCTTGGAGCAATGTTCACGGACTCTAGTATTTGGCTCTCTATTAGATGCAATGGTTTTCCGTATTGGGACCATGATTTCGGTCATATATGGAAGCTACTTTTCCTTGTTGATGTCTCAAGAAGGGTAGAAACAAAAAAATCCTGACTTTGGAGCAATGTTCACGGACTCTAGTATTTGGCTCTCTATTAGATGCAATGGTTTTCCGTATATTGGGACCATGATTTCGGTCCTATATGGAAGCTACTTTTCCTTGTTGATGTCTCAAGAATGGTAGAAACAAAAAAAATCCTGACCTTGGAGCAATGTTCACGGACTCTAGTATTTGGCTCTCTATTAGATGCAATGGTTTTCCGTATTGGGACCATGATTTCGGTCCTATATGGAAGCTACTTTTCCTTGTTGATGTCTCAAGAGTGGTAGAAACAAAAAAAATCCTGCCCTTGGAGCAATGTTCACGGACTCTAGTATTTGGCTCTCTATTAGATGCAATGGTTTTCCGTATTGGGACCATGATTTCGGTCCTATATGGAAGCTACTTTTCCTTGTTGATGTCTCAAGAAGGGTAGAAACAAAAAAATCCTGACTTTGGAGCAATGTTCACGGACTCTAGTATTTGGCTCTCTATTAGATGCAATGGTTTTCCGTATATTGGGACCATGATTTCGGTCCTATATGGAAGTTACTTTTCCTTGTTGATGTCTCAAGAAGGGTAGTACTACAAGAACACACACACACACACACACACACACACACACACACACACACACACACACACACACACACACACACACACACACACACACACACACACACACACACACACACACACACACACGAGCAGCACCAGGGGGGGATTAGATCAGCTTTAGAAAAAGTTTGGGTTATATCTCACTGTTCCTAAGCAACAAGTTTGCCATCACATATTGCTGTTGGATCTGCTGGTGATTATTAGTCAGAAAATACAGTACATTTTTCATCAAATTGACCGCAAAACTTTACTAGTTCCTCCAGTTGAACACGCTTTTAATTTGAAAGTTCAAAAATCAACAAAAGAAAGGGCGAGTTTTGTTGTCTTTCTTTCGTAAAGGACGAGCCCCACGCTCTTCGCTTCCATGCGGAAAAAAATCAAAGGTTCTCCCGACGGAGAGGATCTGAGAAGATCTAACACTTACACCCGCGTTCTTCTTGAAGAAGTCGCAACAAAGAAAAGTCACCGAAACAGATGGCAACCTATTTTTGCATTGGCAGGGAATCGTTTGCGTGTAACCCCTCGCACTCGAAGAGACTCGGTTGGCAAGGCAACAGAATGTGCAGTCCGTTTCCCCTGACTGAGCCTCAGTGGTCCACATCAGCCTCTTATCTCCCGCCTTTCCTGCAGACCTGCTGTGACAAGACAGGCGTGTCGCGTTCAGATCTTTACCATTTCAGCTGACAGGTCATTGGCAGACCATTGACTTTATCACCAAATCTTTCCCTAAAATCAATGTGGAAACCTGCAGCCTAGGAAATCTATGTTTGAAAAAATGTTCCTTCTAATTTTTCACGGGTCTGAGCACAAAAACTTCCAGAGCACAGTGTGAACAGACTGTGGCCACACCAGCGTCACACCTGTCCCAAACCTGACTTCATAACACGTTAAATCTTTTGTTATGATACTCAAATGACGGCAGTCATTTTCATGAGATTATTTACTAATTCACGTGATTTACGATTAAAATAAAATCTTGTTTTTCATGAGCTATGTACCAGCGTGTCTGGGTGGGGGTCCTACTTTGGGAAGAACTTGTACCCCTTTCAGAGGTCTCATTTAATTCCCCTCAAAACATTCACATGTTGCACAATGAGATGTAAAAATAGGATAGAGTATAAACATGACTGTAACTTTGTCTGTAAAATATATATTTTTATGAGCATTTCATGATTAATATCCGTAAATTAACATTCTTAATAATGACCTGGCATTTACACTTTATGTAGTGTTGGAGTTGTCCCACTTTTTGTGTGGCCCTAAACGCATCAGTGGCTGATATGACAAAGAGTTGGTCTTGACCCAGTTTGTACGGCACAAAATGACCAGTTTTGCTGAATAGTCGTTTTTTTACTCATATTTTTGTTGTGGTTACGACCGACAATAAAACATTTTTTGCTCAGTAAAAGTGATGGATGGAATTGATGTCCTCTTTAAAGCATCTAGAAAGACGTCGCAAGAACAGTGTTGACCATCATTGTTTTATTATGATACTCAAATGACAGCTGTCATTTTCATGAGATTATTTTCTAATTTACGTGAATTACGATTAAAATAAAATCTTGTTTTTCATGAGCTATGTACCAGCGTGTCTGGGTGGGGGTCCTACTTTGGGAAGAACTTGTACCCCTTTCAGAGGTCTCATTTAATTCCCCTCAAAACATTCACATGTTGCACAATGAGATGTAAAAATAGGATAGAGTATAAACATGACTGTAACTTTGTCTGTAAAATATATATTTTTATGAGCATTTCATGATTAATATCCGTAAATTAACATTCTTAATAATGACCTGGCATTTACACTTTATGTAGTGTTGGAGTTGTCCCACTTTTTGTGTGGCCCTAAACGCATCAGTGGCTGATATGACAAAGAGTTGGTCTTGACCCAGTTTGTACGGCACAAAATGACCAGTTTTGCTAAATAGTCGTTTTTTTACTCATGTTTTTGTTGTGGTTACGACCGACAATAAAACATTTTTGCTCAGTAAAAGTGATGGATGGAATTGATGTCCTCTTTAAAGCATCTAGAAAGACGTCGCTATAACAGTGTTGACCATCATTGTTTTATTATGATACTCAAATGACAGCAGTCATTTTCATGAGATTATTTACTAATTCACGTGATTTACGATTAAAATAAAATCTTGTTTTTCATGAGCTATGTACCAGCGTGTCTGGGTGGGGGTCCTACTTTGGGAAGAACTTGTACCCCTTTCAGAGATCTCATTTAATTCCCCTCAAAACATTCACATGTTGCACAATGAGATGTAAAAATAGGATAGAGTATAAACATGACTGTAACTTTGTCTGTAAAATATATATTTTTATGAGCATTTCATGATTAATATCCGTAAATTAACATTCTTAATAATGACCTGGCATTTACACTTTATGTAGTGTTGGAGTTGTCCCACTTTTTGTGTGGCCCTAAACGCATCAGTGGCTGATATGACAAAGAGTTGGTCTTGACCCAGTTTGTATGGCACAAAATGACCAGTTTTGCTAAATAGTCGTTTTTTTACTCATGTTTTTGTTGTGGTTACGACCGACAATAAAACATTTTTGCTCAGTAAAAGTGATGGATGGAATTGAAGTCCTCTTTAAAGCATCTAGAAAGACGTCGCAATAACAGTGTTGACCATCATTGTTTTATTATGATACTCAAATGACAGCAGTCATTTTCATGAGATTATTTTCTAATTTACGTGAATTACGATTAAAATAAAATCTTGTTTTTCATGAGCTATGTACCAGCGTGTCTGGGTGGGTGTCCTACTTTGGGAAGAATGTGTACCCCTTTCAGAGATCTCATTTAATTCCCCTCAAAACATTCACATGTTGCACAATGAGATGTAAAAATAGGATAGAGTATAAACATGACTGTAACTTTGTCTGTAAAATATATATTTTTATGAGCATTTCACGATTAATGTCCGTAAATTAACATTCTTAGTAATGACCTGGCATTTACACTTTATGTAGTGTTGGAGTTGTCCCACTTTTTGTGTGGCCCTAAACGCATCAGTGGCTGATATGACAAAGAGTTGGTCTTGACCCAGTTTGTACGGCACAAAATGACCAGTTTTGCTGAATAGTCGTTTTTTTACTCATATTTTTGTTGTGGTTACGACCGACAATAAAACATTTTTTGCTCAGTAAAAGTGATGGATGGAATTGATGTCCTCTTTAAAGCATCTAGAAAGACGTCGCAATAACAGTGTTGACCATCATTGTTTTATTATGATACTCAAATGACAGCAGTCATTTTCATGAGATTATTTACTAATTTACGTGATTTACGATTAAAATAAAATCTTGTTTTTCATGAGCTATGTACCAGCGTGTCTGGGTGGGGGTCCTACTTTGGGAAGAACTTGTACCCCTTTCAGAGATCTCATTTAACTCCCCTCAAAACATTCACATGTTGCACAATGAGATGTAAAAATAGGATAGAGTATAAACATGACTGTAACTTTGTCTGTAAAATATATATTTTTATGAGCATTTCATGATTAATATCCGTAAATTAACATTCTTAATAATGACCTGGCATTTACACTTTATGTAGTGTTGGAGTTGTCCCACTTTTTGTGTGGCCCTAAACACATCAGTGGCTGATATGACAAAGAGTTGGTCTTGACCCAGTTTGTACGGCACAAAATGACCAGTTTTGCTGAATAGTCGTTTTTTTACTCATATTTTTGTTGTGGTTACGACCGACAATAAAACATTTTTGCTCAGTAAAAGTGATGGATGGAATTGATGTCCTCTTTAAAGCATCTAGAAAGACGTCGCAAGAACAGTGTTGACCATCATTGTTTTATTATGATACTCAAATGACAGCAGTCATTTTCATGAGATTATTTTCTAATTTACGTGAATTACGATTAAAATAAAATCTTGTTTTTCATGAGCTATGTTCCAGCGTGTCTGGGTGGGGGTCCTACTTTGGGAATAAGTTGTACCCCTTTCAGAGATCTCATTTAATTCCCCTTAAAACATTCACATGTTGCACAATGAGATGTAAGCATGGGATAGAGTGTATACATTCCTGTAACTTTCTGTCTGTAAAATATATCTTTTTATTCGTATTTCTGTACTCTAGTAACAGCATTTCGTGATTAATATCCATAAATTAACATTCTTAATAAATGAGAGTAGAATAAGCACACATGTGATTGAGGAGTCATAGTGTAACCACCTGGCATTTACACTTTATGTGTAGTGTTAGAGTTGTCCCACTTTTTGTGTGGTCCTAAACGCATCAGTGGCTGATATGACAGAGTTGGTCTTGGCCCAGTTTGTACGGCACAAAATGCCCAGTTTTGCTAAATAGTCGACACATGCCAATACGGCCGGGTTAACTTATAAAGTGCAATTTTAAATTTCCCGGGAAACTTCCGGTTGGAAACGTCTATGTATGATGACGTATGTGCGTGACGTCACAACGGCAACGGAAGTATTCGGACCCAATGTGTCACCGTACAAACTGCTCTGTTTTCATCGAAAAATTCCACAGTATTGTGGACATCTGTGTTGGTGAATCTTTTGCAATTTGTTTAATGGACAATGGAGACTGCAAAGAAGAAAGTTGTAGGTGGGATCGGTGTATTAGCGGCTGGCTGCAGCAACACAACCAGGAGGTTGTGTTGTGTTTGAGCTGGATAGCAGACGCACTACCGTGAGTATAGTTTGGCTTCCAAACATTTGATCGCTTGCCCATACATGCGTGGAACTATGTGCATGTCACGTACGTAACTTTGGGGAAATATATGTTTCTTGCCGACTCTGATGGCCGGGGTGTCGTCGAAAGCTACAACGCCCGCCGCCGCTCCGTAGCTAAGTTAGCTTCAATTGTTAAGCTTCGCCAAGCTGGAAATTATTAACCGTGTATTTACATGTTCATGGTTTAATAGTATTGTTGATCTTCTGTCTATCCTTCCAGTCAGGGTTTTTTTTAAAATTTTGTTTCTATCTGCATTTGAGCCTGATGCTATCACGTTAGCTCTGTAGCTAAAGAGCTTCACCGATGTATTGCCGTGGAGATAAAAGTCACTGTGAATGTCCATTTTGCGTTCTCGACTCTCATTTTCAAGAGGATATAGTATCCGAGGTGGTTTAAAATACAAATCTGTGATCCACAATAGAAAAAGGAGAAAGTGTGGAATCCAATGAGCCAGCTTGTACCTAAGTTACGGTCAGAGCGAAAAAAGATACACACTGCACTACACTCTAGTCCTTCACTCTAACGTTCCTCATCCACAAATCTTTCATCCTCGCTCAAATTAATGGGGTAATCGTCGCTTTCTCGGTCCGAATCTCTCTCGCTGCATTGCAAACAACGGGTAATTGTGAGGAATCCTTCCTCCTGTGACGTCACGCTACTTCTGGTACAGGCAAGGCTTTTTTTTTTATCAGCGACCAAAAGTTGCGAACTTTATCGTCGTTGTTCTCTACTAAATCCTTTCAGCAAAAATATGGGAATATGGCGAAATGATCAAGTATGACACATAGAATGGATCTGCTATCCCCGTTTAAATTTAAAAAATTCATTTCAGTAGGCCTTTAAGTCAAAACATTTACGTTTAACAATACATTTTATTCAATTGAATTGAAATGTCGTCAATCGCCACTAAGAGTCTACTTACAACGTGCAGTAGGATCAAAAGTTGTTCAAAACCTGAGGACCAACTGTATTATTCTTGTCCCACGTTACTAAATTGTAGGGCAACTTAAAATTTTTTTTTAATAAAAATCGAATTTTTGAGTGATTTCAATTGAGCAAGTCCAAGATAACAAAAAAAGAGATAAATATTTTCATAAAATTAATTAAATATTAAGATTAATATTTCTGGTCCTGATTGCGTTTAAAAGCAGACTGGAATGATTCAGACTGTTTACGCCTTCTCTGAAAAACCTCAAATGATTCCATTAATCAACACTGTTGATGCTGAGCAGGTACATAACATATTTCCTTGTTTATTTTCCCCCACACGCTTTCCCCTGCAGCCCTCCTACACAGCTGCTGTATAATTAGAGTACATATGTACATGCATATGTATTTCTGTCTGAGGGAGAAACTCAGAAATATGACAGATGGACATTGCAAGCTCATTTTTTCCTGAATTGTGCTTCCATCACACCAAGAAACGCGCAAAACCTAAATATCTAAATAAGAAACTGGTAATGCAAAAAAATGTTTGGAAAAAAAAACAAATATACATTTTTTTGCTTTCATGTTTTTGACACGTTTCGATATTAAAGGTGTTTGGCAAAAAGGTAAGGGTGTTGCCTTCGTCTTCTGTTGACATCACTGCAAGAGCCGTGGCTGCAACATCTTCATCAAAGTGGAGTCTCGCGGGATGAGATTTTTTTCAAGAATTATTGCCTCATGACGCAAAACATGAAATGAATGTACTTTGTCAAAATTTTATAAATATAGCGTTTATTTTCCAAAAAACTGCAATGGCAATGCACCTAATAATTGGATGGTACGATAAGGAAGATATTTTACATCGAAGTTCATAGTTTGTACTAGGGTTGTACGGTATCGATGTACTAATGAATCAAAAATGGTACTATACTCTGTTTGAAAAGTACCAGAATTTAGCTCAATGAGGAGAACGCATGGAGCTGCACACTTAGTCACAGATCCAAACTACGTTTTAAGGCACAGCCCACGTGTTCCTCTATTTATTTGGGAGATCCCTGGTCACATCACTGAGGCTGCTTATGAAGGGTAATTTCAGCAGCCCCAGTTGGACACGATATATGATTTTTCAGAAATGAAAAATGTGCTGACACTCGTGGTATCGCCCTGTCTCGGCTTTGTCTGCGTCGCGGCACTCGATGTTCTGGACACAAACACTGATACGAGACGACTCGCAATCTCGGATTGAAAAGTACAACTGCAGCACAATTGATAATAACTATAGCAACGACCTTTAAGCATAAGAGTTGTGTGATGAATTACACATAATTATTCTAACACCCCATTTATTTATTTATTTTTAAACAGGCATGACGGCGCGTCGTCACGTGGTGACATTGCTGGTTTTACGAGCAGAGGAGCATGTTGGGCAGCGCACACACACAGAGTACTTACAAGCAGACACAGCTTAGGCTGCTGCCGCCGCAACCCGACCTCGGATAAGCAGAAGAAGATGCATGGATGGGAAGAAAGTGGGTGTCAAGGACAGTGCTGAGAAGAAAAACTGGATGCTATTCATCGAAGAAATCATCAAAAACATAACCGATTACGTTTAAGCACTTTGAGCGTACTAGTCTGCCTCACACTCAAGCAAAATGAGTTTAACGCCAGCCAAAAATGTTAACATAATATCTAAACAGTGGACATTTATACATGAAAATATGGAGAAGCTGCTGATGTGTTTGACAGAGAAGCAGCCGGAAGGAGATACCGTGGAAGTCCACTCTCCAAGTTAAATGTTGCACATTGTTTTTACGTTACTTCACAAAACTGATGTAGTTAAAGGCCTACTGAAAGCCACTACTAGAGACCACGCAGTCTGATAGTTTATATATCAATGATGAAATGTTAACATTGCAACACATGCCAATACGGCCGGGTTAACTTATAAAGTGACATTTTAAATTTCCCGGGAAACTTCCGCTTGGAAACGTCTATGTATGATGACGTATGCGCGTGACGTCGCGACGGCAACGGAAGTATTCGGACCCAATGTGTCACCATACAAACTGCTCTGTTTTCATCGCAAAATTCCACAGTATTCTGGACATCTGTGTTGGTGAATCTTTTGCAATTTGTTTAATGAACAATGGAGACTGCAAAGAAGAAAGCTGTAGGTGGGATCGGTGTATTAGCGGCTGGCTGCAGCAACACAACCAGGAGGACTTTGACTTGGATAGCAGACGCGCTATCCGATGCTAGCCGCCGACTGCATCGTTGATCGGGTGAAGTCCAACGTTGCGCCGTCGATCGCTGGAACGCATGTGAGCATGGGTGTTGATGAGCAGATGAGGGCTGGCTGGCGTAGGTGGAAAGCTAATGTTTTTAGCATAGCTCTGTCGAGGTCCCGTAGCTAAGTTAGCTTCAATGGCGTCGTTAGCAACAGCATTGCTAGGTTTCGCCAGGCTGGAAAGCATTAACCGTGTATTTACATGTCCATGGTTTAATAGTATTGTTGATCTTCTGTCTATCCTTCCAGTCAGGGGCTTATTTCTTTTGTTTCTATCTGCATTTAAGCACGATGCTATCACGCTAGCTCCGTAGCTAAAGTGCTTCGCCAATGTATTGTCGTGGAGATAAAAGTCACTGTGAATGTCCATTTCGCGTTCTCGACTCTCATTTTCAAGAGGATATAGTATCCGAGGTGGTTTGAAATACAAATCCGTGATCCACAATAGAAAAAGGAGAAAGTGTGGAATCCAATGAGCCAGCTTGTACCTAAGTTACGGTCAGAGCGAAAAAAGATAGGTCCTGCACTGCACTCTAGTCCTTCACTCTCACGTTCCTCATCCACGAATCTTTCATCCTCGCTCAAATTAATGGGGTAATCGTCGCTTTCTCGGTCCGAATCTCTCTCGCTGCTGGTGTAAACAATGGGGAAATGTGAGGAGCCTTTCAACCTGTGACGTCACGCTACTTCCGGTACAGGCAAGGCTTTTTTTTATCAGCGACCAAAAGTTGCGAACTTTATCGTCGATGTTCTCTACTAAATCCTTTCAGCAAAAATATTGCAATATCGCGAAATGATCAAGTATGACACATAGAATGGATCTGCTATCCCCGTTTGAATAAGAAAATGTAATTTCAGTAGGTCTTTAATAGTACGTTCTAGTATGTTGTTTTTATACAAGATTTAACATCTAAAAGTTAGTTTTTCCTTTTTAAAAGTCACCTTACATTGTGCTGTTGTGCTTTTTGTAACTGTGTTTTTTTCCGCAGGGTTACGTTCGTCGTTTACCCAAGATGCAGAAGAGAGGAGGACGTGCAGGTAAGACGTACCGCTGGGAACGCACAAGATGCTCGAGGCTAGCTTCAGCTTAGCAAAGCCATGAAGAATGTTCATAGCACGGATGCAAAACAAACTAGAGAGCGTGTAGCCAAACAAATTGCCAGACTGGAGGAATAGTGAGGCAGGTGTGTATAGTTCTCTGATTAGTGATCAGGAACAAGCCAGCGTCCCGACCACCAATCAGAGGCAGGTGCAGGGATCAGCACCCATGGCAACAAACCAACACTAAATAGGGTGCTGAAAACGGCAAATGACAATAACCTGAGGATAAAACAAACTAATCATAACATGACTTGGACAACACATCATGACATTTTACCATTTGACCAACTATATTGACATGTCCTTGATTTGAGATGCGAGAGTGTTTTTAGTTAGGAGCGCCATCACAGAACAAATTCAACGTGTAGATTGAGGTGCTACTGTCACCGCCTGCTGCCACCTTGTGGTTTGCATTCAGTTTTCCTCTTTTGGTGAAGTTGACCTTGTATTCTTACTTCATTTCTCCTTCCCCTTGGAGTTCCTGTGTTCCCCTTGTGGGCGGAGTTGTGAGACGTGCTTCCAACGGATCCTGGTGCTACTTAAAGGCCTACTGAAATGATTTTTTTTTATTTAAACGGGGATAGCAGATCTATTCTATGTGTCATACTTGATCATTTCGCGATATTGCCATATTTTTGCTGAAAGGATTTAGTATAGAACAACGACGATAAAGATTGCAACTTTTGGTATCTGATAAAAAAAAAAGGCTTGCCCCTACCGGAAGTAGCGTGACGTAGTCAGTTGAACATATACGCAAAGTTCCCTATTGTTTACAATGATGGCCGCATGAAGTGAGAGAGATTCGGACCGAGAAAGCGACAATTTCCCCATTAATTTGAGCGAGGATGAAAGATTTGTGGATGAGTAAAGTGCAAGTGAAGGACTAGTGGGGAGTTGAAGCTATTCAGATAGGGAAGATGCTGTGAGAGCCGGGGGTGACCTGATATTCAGCTGGGAATGACTACAACAGTAAATAAACACAAGACATATATATACTCTATTAGCCACAACACAACCAGGCTTATATTTAACATGCCACAAATTAATCCTGCATAAAAACACCTGCGTGTTTGTTACGCTAGCTCCTAGCTCCTCTGCTAGCTCCTAGCTCCATAGAACACGCCAATACAATTCAAACACCTGATCAACACACACAATCACTCAGCCCAAAAGACCGTTCACCTAACCCAAGGTTCATAAAGCTTATATATTTAAAAAAAGTTACGTACATACGCAAAAAAAAGTTGCGCACATACGGTCAAGCGATCAAATGTTTAGAAGCCAAAGCTGCATACTCACAGTAGCACGTCTGCGTCTTTGTCATCCAAATCAAAGTAATCCTGGTAAGAGTCTGTGTTGTCCCAGTTCTCTACAGGCGTCTGTGTATCGAAGTCAAAAGTCCTCCTGGTTAGAGTCTCTGTTATCCGAGTTCTTCCATCTTGACTGCATCTTTCGGGAATGTAAACAAAGAAGCGCCGGCTGTGTACTGTTGTTGCTGACTACGTTCGAAAAATACGTCCATTTCGCACCGACAACTTTCTTCTTTGCTTGCTCAGCTTCCTTCTCCATAATGCAATGAACATGATTGCAACAGATTCACGAACACAGATGTCCAGAATACTGTGGAATTATGAAATGAAAACAGAGCTTTTTCGTATTGGCTTCAATGTGGAAGGCATACCCGTGTTCCCCGGGCTACGTCACGCGCATACGTCATCCTCAGAGGCGTTTCGAACCGGAAGTTTAGCGGCAAATTTAAAATGTCACTTTATAAGTTAACCCGGCCGTATTGGCATGTGTTATAATGTTAAGATTTCATCATTGATATATAAACTATCAGACTGCGTGGTCGGTAGTAGTGGGTTTCAGTAGGCCTTTAAGCGGCACCTTGGCAGCTGGACGGCACTCGGCGTTTCCACTCCTTGGCTCTCCATGCTTCGAGTTTTTTTGCTACTTGCTATCTTGGCCATTCCCAGTGCCATCCACCTTGGTGTTGTTTTTGTAGTGAACACGTCTCGCAACTCCGACCCAAGTTTTTGTACATAGTAGTTTTTGTTTGTTCCACGGTGCACATTTCTAAGTAAAAGAACTGTTTGACTCACCATCCGTCTGCATCCTCTGGTTCCTCTCAACCGTTTATTACAGCTACTGGACTCCAAATTGAGCTCACACCATTGTGTCATTTTTTTTTTTACCATACCACTGCAAGATGTAGGACAAACTGGCTTTCAAAGATGACTCCAGTAATTGCCTTTTTCTATCAATTGTAACTACAGTACCTGTAAAAGAAAAAAAAGATTTCAATGAATTCTGTCAGCTCTTCTTGCTTCAAAGTTGGCCCGAGTTCATTACTTTAGAACACGTCTCAGAGTCGAGCTTGTTAAAGCAGACAGCAAAGAGTTATGTGAGGCAGGCAAGAGGAATGTGGCGAAAAGTGCTTCAGTGGAAAATGGACAAGTGGACTGTGAAGTGGCACGGAGTGCGAATACAAAGTAAAAGTAACACTCACCTGCCTTGCAATAGGCAGTATCACCATTTGCAAATGGTGATACTGCCTGTTCCCGCGCATTCTTGCCAAGTCTACCATCTCACCCTGCTGTGGTGGACCGCCACGGTAGCAAAAACCGGAAAAAATGCCTTGTATACGTCAGCAGCCAAAAGAGAAACCTTTTTTACATACTAATAATGATTACATACACTAAACACAAAATATAAATGCAACACTTTTGTTTTTGCTCCCATTTTTCACGAGTTAAACCCAAAGATTTAAAACGTTTACGATATACTTCGCTTTATTATATATAAAAAAAAAAACTGTACTCATGTCAAGATCTCGATAAGGACGACGAGCATGCAGATGAGCTTCCCTGAGACGGTTTCTCACAGTTTGTGCAAAATGTCTTTGGTTATGCAAACCAATTGTTGCAGCAGCTGTCCGGGTGGTTAGTCTCAGACGATCATGGAGGAGCACCTGCTGAATGTGGAGGTCCTGGCCTGTTGTGGTTACACATAGCATGCGGCTGTGAGGCCGGTTGGATGTACCGCCAAATTCTCCGAAACGCCTTTGGAGACGGCTTAAGGTAGAGAAATGAACATTTAATTCACGAGCAACAGCCCTGGTGGACATTCCTGCAGTCAGCCTGCCGACTGCACGCTCCCTCAAAACCTGCGACATCTGTGGCATTGTGCTGTGTGATAGAACTGCACAATTCAATATCAATCAATCAATCAATCAATGTTTATTTATATAGCCCTTAATCACAAGTGTCTCAGGGGGCTGCACAAGCCACAACGACATCCTCAGTACAGAGCCCACATAAGGGCAAGGAAAAACTCACCCCAGTGAATGACTATGAGAAACCTTGGAGAGGACCGCGTATGTGGGTAACCCCCCCCCTCTAGGGGAGACCGAAAGCAATGGATGTCGAGTGGGTCTGACATAATATTGTGAAGGTCCAGTCCATAGTGGATCCAACATATCAGCGAAAGTCCAGTCCACAGTAGATCCAACATAATAGTGAGAGTCCAGTCCATAGTGGGGCCAGCAGGAAACCATCCCGAGCGGAGACGGGTCAGCAGCGCAGAGATGTCCCCAACCGATGCACAGGCGAGCGGTCCACCCCAGGTCCCGACTCTGGACAGCCAGCACTTCATCCATGGCCACCGGACCTGTGTAACTCCCCCTCCACAAGGGAGAGGGGGTCAGAGCAGAAAAGAAAAGAAACGGCAGATCAACTGGTCTAAAAGGGGGTCTATTTAAAGGCTAGAGTATACAAATGAGTTTTAAGATGGGACTTAAATGCTTCTACTGAGGTAGCATCTCTAACTGTTACCGGGAGCGCATTCCATAGTACTGGAGCCCCAATAGAAAACGCTCTATAGCCTGCAGACTTGTTTTAAGGCTCTGGGAATCACTAATAAGCCGGAGTTCTTTGAAGGCAGATTTCTTGCCGGGACATATGGTACAATATAATCGGCAAGATAGGCTGGAGCTAGACCGTGTAGTATTTTATACGTAATGGCCTCTTTTTGTGGCCAGCCTAATCAGCATCTTGATAATGCACACCTGTGAGGTGGGATACATTATCTTGGCAAAGAAACAATGCTCACTAACACAGATTTAGACAGATTTGTCAACAATAGGTCTTTTGTGTAAATAGTAAACATTTTCAATCATTCGCAGAGCTTGATGAGCATCGGACACTTCGGTCTACCTGGATTCTCCCGGGATTCCGGATTCTCGCTCATCCGGGCCAACCGGACATTGCCCGGAGGCTAGTGGGCAGCCTAGGACGGAGTAGGCTCTCTTTGTTGCGTTGTCGGGTATGTTCCTGTCTCTGGCCATGTTTGTTTGTCTCTGTTTAGTGCAGTCAAATGTGTGCAATATATATTATTTTTACTCGTTCCCGTGCATTCTTGCCAAGTCTACCATCTCACCCTGCTGTGGTGGACCGCCACAGTAGCGCGGCTTTCGTCAGGGAAGGTGATCCCAACGATCCCACAGGAAATTTGCCTAGCATTACCAAGTATCGAGGGACTGATATCCCTCCATGCTTTAACTTGGCAAATATCAACAATTCCCACAGGGCCTTTTCAGCATATGCTGCCTGTGACATTTTGGATTATACGCTATTTGTTTGCTAAGGAGTGATGATATTGTTTCATAAAAAAACTTGGAGAGTACTGTGCTACCTCGGTTTTCGCACACACCAATTTTTGTATTGCACTAAAACTGCCAGGTTATTTACTCTACCCAACCGCCGGGGTATGAAATGTTTGACCCATTATGCGTTATTTTATATGGTAGTTGGGTTGATTTCACGGGTGTCCCGATACAAGTTTTTCACAATAGACTTGAGTGTTGGCCGATACCGATATTATCCGATATGATTTTAGCAGGACTTATTTTACGTACTTTTATTTTGTAGTGTGGAATGCTAGAAAATGTTTAGTTAGGTGAAATTACTCTGAGAACAATGGTAGGTATGAAAACAATAACCTTATGGCAGATTTATGCTTTTGAAGTGGAGTGGTAATTTATGTTTTGGCGACACTTCTACACACACAATATTCCATGAAGGTAAACACAACGGAATACGTTGAATGATGCGGACACGTTTGTTAGTGGGGATTTTCTAATACACTTATGTTTGGAGACTTTGTATCTGTAGGTAATTTGCAACTTTAATTAGTGTATAGCGTAGTTTCCGGACTATAAAGAGCACCCACTACATTTTACAAGAACAAATATTTTTCAATGTACCGGATTATAAACCGCAGATATATACGTTGTGAAATGAGTTATTTACACATAAATATTTTGTAAATATTTATTTTAAAAATATTTCACCTTAAAGGGGAACTGCATTTTTTATTTTATTTTGACTATCATTTATAATCCTTAGAAGAGACAAGAACACTTGTTTTGGGGGGGGTTCTAAAGACAAAAATATACGCTTGTAGGATAACATTGTAGCCTTCAAAGCCCTCAAAACCAACTTCAAAACCCTCCAACATTTTGTATACGCACTGCAAGTATATATAATGTAGTAACAGACACCTTCATAACAATATGTAATATGTACAATATACACACTGCAAGTATATATATAATGTAGTAACAGACACCTTCATAACAATATGTAATATGTACAATATACACACTGCAAGTATATATAATGTAGTAACAGACACCTTCATAACAATATGTAATATGTACAATATACACACTGCAAGTATATATATAATGTAGTAACAGACACCTTCATAACAATATGTAATATGTACAATATACACACTGCAAGTATATATAATGTAGTAACAGACACCTTCATAACAATATGTAATATGTACAATATACACACTGCAAGTATATATATAATGTAGTAACAGACACCTTCATAACAATATGTAATATGTACAATATACACACTGCAAGTATATATATAATGTAGTAACAGACACCTTCATAACAATATGTAATATGTACAATATACACACTGCAAGTATATATATAATGTAGTAACAGACACCTTCATAACAATATGTAATATGTACAATACACACACTGCAAGTATATATATATAATGTAGTAACAGACACCTTCATAACAATATGTAAAATGTACAATATACACACTGCAAGTATATATATATATATATATATATATATATATAATGTAGTAACAGACACCTGCATAACAATATGTAATATGTACAATATACACACTGCAAGTATATATATATATATATATATATATATATATATATATATATATATATATATATATATATATATATATATATATATATATATATATATATATATATATATATATATATATAATGTAGTAACAGACACCTTCATAATATATATATATATATATATATATATATATATATATATATATATATATATATATATATATATATATATATATATATATATATATATATATATATATATATATATGTCATGTCTGGGATCATGTTTTGCTTCGGTTATGTTCTGTTTGGTTTTTAGACTATTTTAGTTCCTGCTTTTTCACTCCCTTGTCTTTTTTCCATGGTTACCCATTAGTTTCACCTGTTCCACGTTTGGACTCACATACCTGTCACCAATCATGTCACTGTTATTTAAAGCCTGTCTTTTTCTGTTGGTCGTCCTGGCGACATTAACTCTGTTTGACTTCTGCTACACATGTCACCCATGCTACCATAGTTCCATGCCAAGTGAGTTTTGTCTATTTTCATGTCACAGTAAGTGTTTTTTTTTGTTTTTTGCTCATAGTCTGCCTAAATGCTAGTTTTTGTTTCATTAGTCAAGTTTGTTCTCCGCCTTTGTGCGCGCCTTTAGTTTTGTACCTTTTGTTAGTGTTAAAATAAAATCATGTATTTACCTCCAAGCCATGTCCGATCCAACTTACTTGCATCTCGGGAAAACAAACAACCCAAAGTCCACGCCGTTATGACACTGGGTGACCGGTGCAATGGACGTCGAGTGGATCTAGCATAATATTGTAAAAGTCCAGTCCATAGTGGATCTAACATAATAGTGAGAGTTCAGTCCATAGTGGATCTAACATAATAGTGAGAGTTCAGTCCATAGTGGATCTAACATAATAGTGTGAGTCCAGTCCATAGTGGATCTAACATAATAGTGAGAGTTCAGTCCATAGTGGATCTAACATAATAGTGTGAGTCCAGTCCATAGTGGATCTAACATAATAGTGAGAGTTCAGTCCATAGTGGATCTAACATAATAGTGAGAGTTCAGTCCATAGTGGATCTAACATAATAGTGTGAGTCCAGTCCATAGTGGATCTAACATAATAGTGTGAGAGTCCAGTCCATAGTGGATCTAACATAATAGTGAGAGTTCAGTCCATAGTGGATCTAACATAATAGTGTGAGTCCAGTCCATAGTGGATCTAACATAATAGTGTGAGTTCAGTCCATAGTGGATCTAACATAATAGTGAGAGTTCAGTCCATAGTGGATCTAACATAATAGTGTGAGTCCAGTCCATAGTGGATCTAACATAATAGTGTGAATTTCAGTCCATAGTGGATCTAACATAATAGTGAGAGTTCAGTCCATAGTGGATCTAACATAATAGTGTGAGAGTCCAGTCCATAGTGGATCTAACATAATAGTGAGAGTTCAGTCCATAGTGGATCTAACATAATAGTGTGAGTCCAGTCCATAGTAGATCTAACATAATAGTGTGAGTCCAGTCCATAGTGGCTCTAACATAATAGTGAGAGTCAAGTCCATAGTGGATCTAGCATAATATTGTAAAAGTCCAGTCCATAGAGGATTTAACATAATAGTGAGAGTTCAGTCCATAGTGGATCTAACATAATAGTGTGAGAGTCCAGTCCATAGTGGATCGAACATAATAGTGAGAGTCCAGTCCAAAGTGGATCTAACATAATAGTGAGAGTCCAGTCCATAGTGGATCTAGCATAATAGTGTGAGAGTCCAGTCCATAGTGGATCTAACATAATAGTGAGAGTTCAGTCCATAGTGGATCTAACATAATAGTGTGAGTCCAGTCCATAGTGGATCTAACATAATAGTGTGAGTTCAGTCCATAGTGGATCTAACATAATAGTGAGAGTTCAGTCCATAGTGGATCTAACATAATAGTGTGAGAGTCCAGTCCATAGTGGATCTAACATAATAGTGAGAGTCCAGTCCATAGTGGATCTAACATAATAGTGTGAGAGTCCAGTCCATAGTGGATCTAACATAATAGTGTGAGAGTCCAGTCCATAATGGATCTAACATAATAGTGTGAGAGTCCAGTCCATAGTGGATCTAACATAATAGTGAGAGTCCAGTCCATAGTGGATCTAACTTAATAGTGTGAGAGTCCAGTCCATAATGGATCTAACATAATAGTGTGAGAGTTCAGTCCATAGTGGATCTAACATAATAGTGTGAGAGTCCAGTCCATAATGGATCTAACATAATAGTGTGAGAGTTCAGTCCATAGTGGATCTAACATAATAGTGTGAGAGTCCAGTCCATAGTGGATCTAACTTAATAGTGTGAGAGTCCAGTCCATAATGGATCTAACATAATAGTGTGAGAGTCCAGTCCATAGTGGATCTAACATAATAGTGAGAGTCCAGTCCATAGTGGATTTAACTTAATAGTGTGAGAGTCCAGTCCATAATGGATCTAACATAATAGTGTGAGAGTTCAGTCCATAGTGGATCTAACATAATAGTGTGAGAGTCCAGTCCATAGTGGATCCAACATAATAGTGAGAGTCCAGTCCATTGTGTATCTAATACAAAAGTGAGAGTGCAGTCCATAGTGGGGCCAGCAGGAGACCAACCAGTTAGCCGAGTCCCCAACCGATGCACAGATGAGTGGTCCACCCCGGGTCCCGACTTTGGACAGCCAGCACTTCATCCGTGGCCACAGAACCTGTGCCCCTCCCTCCATGAAGGAGAAGGGGGCAGAACAGAAAAGAAACGGCAGATCAACTGGTCTAAAAGGGGGGTCTATTTAAAGGCTAGAGTATACAAATGAGTTTTAAGATGGGACTTAAATGCTTCTACTGAGGAAGCATCTCTAACTGTTACCGCTACTCTCGCCTGTGGCTGTGGACCATAACCAAGCCATTGTTCACTACACTCGCCTATGGCTGTGAACTATAACCAAGCCATTGTTCACTACACTCGCCTGTGGCTGTAGACCATAACTAAGCCATTGTTCACTACACTCGCCTGTGGCTGTGGACCATAACCAAGCCATTGTTCACTACACTCGCCTGTGTCTGTGGACCATAACCAAGCCATTGTTCACTACACTCGCCTGTGGCTATGGACCATAACCAAGCCATTGTTCACTACACTCGCCTATGGCTGTGAACTATAACTAAGCCATTGTTCACTACACTCGCTTATGGCTGTGGACCATAACTAAGCCATTGTTCACTACACTCGCCTGTGGCTGTGGACCATAACCAAGCCATTGTTCACTACACTCGCCTGTGGCTGTAGACCATAACTAAGCCATTGTTCACTACACTCGCCTGTGGCTGTGGACCATAACCAAGCCATTGTTCACTACACTCGCCTGTGGCTGTGGACCTAAGCCATTGTTCACTACACTCGCCTGTGTCTGTGGACCACAACCAAGCCATTGTTCACTACACACACCTGTGGCTGTGGACCATAACCAAGCCATTGTTCACTACACTCGCCTGTGGCTGTGGACCATAACCAAACCATTGTTCACTACACACGCCTGTGGCTGTGGACCATAACCAAGCCATTGTTCACTACACACGCCTGTGGCTGTGGCCCATAACCAAGCCATTGTTCACTACACTCGCCTGTGGCTGTGGACCTAAGCCATTGTTTACTACACTCGCCTGTGGCTGTGGACCACAACTAAGCCATTGTTCATTACACTCGCCTGTGGCTGTGGACCACAACCAAGCCATTGTTCACTACACACACCTGTGGCTGTGGACCATAACCAAGCCATTGTTCACTACACTCGCCTGTGTCTGTGGACCATAACCAAGCCATTGTTCACTACACACACCTGTGGCTATGGACCATAACCAGGCCATTGTTCACTACACTCGCCTGTGTCTGTGGACCATAACCAAGCCATTGTTCACTACACACGCCTGTGTCTGTGGACCATAACCAAGCCATTGTTCACTACACTCGCCTGTGGCTGTGGACCATAACCAAGCCATTGTTCACTACACACGCCTGTGACTGTGGACCATAACCAAGCCATTGTTCACTACACACGCCTGTGGCTGTGGACCATAACCAAGCCATTGTTTACTACACTCGCCTGTGGCTGTGGACCATAACCAAGCCATTGTTCACTACACTCACCTGTGGCTGTGGACCATAACCAAGCCATTGTTCACTACACTCGCCTGTGGCTGTGGACCACAACCAAGCCATTATTCACTACACTCGCCTATGGCTGTGGACCTAAGCCATTGTTCACTACACTCGCCTGTGGCTGTGGACCATAACCAAGCCATTGTTCACTACACTCGCCTATGGCTGTGGACTTAAGCCATTGTTCACTACACTCGCCTGTGGCTGTAGACCATAACTAAGCCATTGTTCACTACACTCGTCTGTGGCTGTGGACCATAACCAAGCCATTGTTCACTACACTCGCCTATGGCTGTGGACCTAAGCCATTGTTCACTACACTCGCCTGTGTCTGTGGACCATAACTAAGCCATTGTTCACTACACTCGCCTGTGGCTGTGGACCATAACCAAGCCATTGTTCACTACACTCGCCTGTGGCTGTGGACCATAACCAAGCCATTGTTCACTACACTCGCCTGTGTCTGTGGACCATAACCAAGCCATTGTTCACTACACTCGCCTGTGGCTATGGACCATAACCAAGCCATTGTTCACTACACACGCCTGTGACTGTGGACCATAACCAAGCCATTGTTCACTACACTCGCCTGTGTCTGTGGACCATAACCAAGCCATTGTTCACTACACTCGCCTGTGTCTGTGGACCATAACCAAGCCATTGTTCACTACACTCGCCTGTGGCTGTGGACCATAACCAAGCCATTGTTCACTACACTCGCCTGTGTCTGTGGACCATAACCAAGCCATTGTTCACTACACACGCCTGTGACTGTGGACCATAACCAAGCCATTGTTCACTACACTCGCCTGTGTCTGTGGACCATAACCAAGCCATTGTTTACTACACACGCCTGTGATTGTGGACCATAACCAAGCCATTGTTCACTACACTCGCCTGTGTCTGTGGACCATAACCAAGCCATTGTTCACTACACTCGCCTGTGGCTGTGGACCATAACCAAGCCATTGTTCACTACACACGCCTGTGGCTGTGGACCATAACCAAGCCATTGTTCACTACACACGCCTGTGGCTGTGGACCATAACCAAGCCATTGTTCACTACACTCGCTTGTGGCTGTGGACCATAACCAAGCCATTGTTCACTACACTCGCCTGTGGCTGTGGACCATAACCAAGCCATTGTTCACTACACTCGCCTGTGGCTGTGGACCATAACCAAGCCATTGTTCACTACACATGCCTGTGACTGTGGACCATAACCAAGCCATTGTTCACTACACACGCCTGTGGCTGTGGACCATAACCAAGCCATTGTTCACTACACACGCCTGTGGCTGTGGACCATAACCAAGCCATTGTTCACTACAATCGCCTGTGGCTGTGGACCTAAGCCATTGTTTACTACACTCGCCTGTGGCTGTGGACCATAACCAAGCCATTATTCACTACACTCGCCTGTGGCTGTGGACCACAACCAAGCCATTGTTCACTACACTCGCCTGTGGCTGTGGACCATAACCAAGCCATTATTCACTACACTCGCCTGTGACTGTGGACCACAACCAAGCCATTGTTCACTACACTCGCCTGTGGCTGTGGACCATAACCAAGCCATTGTTCACTACACACGCCTGTGGCTGTGGACCATAACCAAGCCATTGTTCACTACACACGCCTGTGGCTGTGGACCATAACCAAGCCATTTTTCACTACACACGCCTTTGGCTGTGGACCATAACCAAGCCATTGTTCACTACACTCGCCTGTGTCTGTGGACCATAACCAAGCCATTGTTCACTACACTCGCCTGTGGCTGTGGACCATAACCAAGCCATTTTTCACTACACTCGCCTGTGTCTGTGGACCATAACCAAGCCATTGTTCACTACACTCGCCTGTGTCTGTGGACCATAACCAAGCCATTGTTCACTACACACGCCTGTGACTGTGGACCATAACCAAGCCATTGTTCACTACACTCGCCTGTGGCTGTGGACCATAACCAAGCCATTGTTTACTACACTCGCCTGTGGCTGTGGACCACAACCAAGCCATTGTTCACTACACACGCCTGTGGCTGTGGACCATAACCAAGCCATTGTTCACTACACTCGCCTGTGGCTGTGGACCATAACCAAGCCATTGTTCACTACACTCGCCTGTGGCTGTGGACCATAACCAAGCCATTGTTCACTACACACGCCTGTGGCTGTGGACCATAACCAAGCCATTGTTCACTACACACGCCTGTGGCTGTGGACCATAACCAAGCCATTGTTCACTACACACGCCTGTGGCTGTGGACCATAACCAAGCCATTGTTCACTACACTCGCCTGTGGCTGTGGACCATAACCAAGCCATTATTCACTACACACGCCTGTGGCTGTGGACCATAACCAAGCCTTTGTTCACTACACTCGCCTGTGGCTGTGGACCATAACCAAGCCATTGTTCACTACACACGCCTGTGGCTGTGGACCATAACCAAGCCATTGTTCACTACACTTGCCTGTGGCTGTGGACCATAAATAAGCCATTGTTCACTACACACGCCTGTGGCTGTGGACCATAACCAAGCCATTGTTCACTACACACGCCTGTGGCTGTGGACCATAACCAAGCCATTGTTCACTACACACGCCTGTGGCTGTGGACCATAACCAAGCCATTTTTCAGTACACTCGCCTGTGTCTGTGGACCATAACCAAGCCATTGTTCACTACACACGCCTGTGGCTGTGGACCATAACCAAGCCATTGTTCACTACACACGCCTGTGGCTGTGGACCATAACCAAGCCATTGTTCACTACACTCGCCTGTGTCTGTGGACCATAACCAAGCCATTGTTCACTACACTCGCCTGTGTCTGTGGACCATAACCAAGCCACTGTTCACTACACTCGCCTGTGGCTGTAGACCATAACTAAGCCATTGTTCACTACACTCGCCTGTGGCTGTGGACCATAACCAAGCCATTGTTCACTACACTCGCCTGTGGCTGTGGACCATAACCAAGCCATTGTTCACTACACTCGCCTGTGGCTGTGGACCATAACCAAGCCATTGTTCACTACACTCGCCTGTGGCTGTGGACCATAACCAAGCCATTGTTCACTACACTCGCCTGTGTCTGTGGACCATAACCAAGCCATTATTCACTACACTCGCCTGTGGCTGTGGACCATAACCAAGCCATTGTTCACTACACTCGCCTGTGGCTGTGGACCACAACCAAGCCATTGTTCACTACACTCGCCTGTGTCTATGGACCATAATCAAGCCATTGTTCACTACACTCGCCTGTGGCTGTGGACCATAACCAAGCCATTGTTCACTACACACGCCTGTGGCTGTGGACCATAACCAAGCCATTGTTCACTACACTCGCCTGTGGCTGTGGACCACAACCAAGCCATTGTTCACTACACTCGCCTGTGTCTATGGACCATAATCAAGCCATTGTTCACTACACTCGCCTGTGGCTGTAGACCATAACTAAGCCATTGTTCACTACACTCGCCTGTGGCTGTGGACCATAACCAAGCCATTGTTCACTACACTCGCCTGTGGCTGTGGACCATAACCAAGCCATTGTTCACTACACACGCCTGTGACATGTGCCATGCTTTTAATAAGGTTTGAGTGACGGGTTCAATGTTTCCTCAGAAGGAACACGCTACCTTACAGCGCTAATAGGAGGCGGCAGGTACATCGCCCTCAAGACTTGATGAAAGTGCGGTAAAAATATACCAGGGTGAAATACATCGGAATTAATTTCTACTTTTCAACAGCTGGCGTGAGATGAAAGAGCGGACAGATGGAGCTGGCTAGCAGGATGACATGTTGCCTCTGCAGCTTGGACACCTTCTGGTTTCACTTCAGTGGCTTTAAACGCTCAAGACATGTACTTGTTGCTTTAGCAACCGGGGAAAGGTCTGGAAGCATTTCTGAAATATCCCCATAGTTCACACTTTTTTTTTTTTTTGTTTAATACAAATGTGCGTCAAACAGTTAATTATGAGTGACAATCATTCAAAGAAACTATGCAATTTTTCGCGCTCCTCATTTTGTTTCCCTTTTTTCTACACCAAAATGAATCTATTTCTTCTTCTTCTTCTTCTCCTCCAGATTTTGGCGCGCTCTACCTTCCACATTTCTCATCCGATTCAAAACGTTCCAACTTCAAACTTTTCAGCCTATTAGGGAATCACGGGTTTTCCCTTGACTAATTCCAAAAATTCCCAGATTTCCCAGAATTCCAGGTTTTCCGGGACATTTTCCCCATTCAGAATGAATTGGCCTTTTTTCAAACTTCCACTATTTCCACATTTTTCAACCGATTCAAACCATTCCACCTTCAACATATTCCACTCATCCTGGACATTCCAACTATCTTTTTTTCCAAGTTCTAAAAAATTCCAGGAATTCACTTTTTTTCAAACCCTTTTTTGACCCTTTTTTCTGTCGACGACTCCTTCCACATTTTTCAACGCATTTCAATCGTTCCACCGTCAAAACATTCCTCTTAATCAGGACAAAAAACAAAGTTGTTTGTTGAACTGGAAAAATTCCCGTTTTTTCCGAAATTCCTGGAATTCCTTAATACCATTTCTCAATTAAAAATGTTACTACTTCAACATTTCTCGACCGATTTGAAAAGTTCTAACACCAACTATTTCAACTCATTCACAACATTCAAGTCTTTTAAAATGTTCCAAAAAATTCCCACTTTTCCCGAAATTCCCATTGAAAAGAATGGAACCTTTTTTAAAGTTCCACAATTCCCGCATTTCGTATCCGATTTAAACGGTTCCAAATCCAAAATATTCAGCATGTTCAAATTTGTGTGCTCTCCTTCAACAATTTTGAAAAATTCCCGGATTTCCAAGAATTCCCAGTTTTCATGGACATTTTTCCCATTTAAAATGAATTGGCCATTTTTCAAACTTCCACAATTCCCACATTTTGAGACTGATTCAAACCATTACACATTCAACATATTCCACTCATCCTGGACATTCCAACTATATTTTTTCCAAGTTCTAAAAAATTCCAGGAATTCACTTTTTTTCAAACCCTTTTTTGACCCTTTTTTCTGTCGACTACTCCTTCCACATTTTTCAACGCATTTCAATCGTTCCACCGTCAAAACATTCCTCTTAATCAGGAAAAAAACAAAGTTGTTTTTTGAACTGGAAAAATTCCATTTTTTTCCGAAGTTCCTGGAATTTCTTAATACCATTTCTCAATTAAAAATGTTACTACTTCAACATTTCTCGACCGATTTGAAAAGTTCTAACACCAACTATTTCAACTCATTCACAACATTCAAGTCTTTTAAAATGTTCCAAAAAATTCCCACTTTTCCCGAAATTCCCATTGAAAAGAATGGAACCTTTTTTAAAGTTCCACAATTCCCGCATTTTGTATCCGATTCAAACCGTTCCAAATCCAAAATATTCAGCATGTTCAAATTTGTGTGCTCTCCTTCAACAATTTTGAAAAATTCCCAGATTTCCAAGAATTCCCAGTTTTCATGGACATTTTTCCCATTTAAAATGAATTGGCCATTTTTCAAACTTCCACAATTCCCACATTTTGAGACTGATTCAAACCATTACACATTCAACATATTCCATTCATCCTGGACATTCCAACTATCTTTTTTCCAAGTTGTAAAAAATTCCAGGAATTCACTTTTTTTCAGACCCTTTTTTGACCCTCTTTTCTGTCGACTACTCCTTCCACATTTTTCAACGCATTTCAATCGTTCCACCGTCAAAACATTCCTCTTAATCAGGACAAAAAACAAAGTTGTTTGTTGAACTGGAAAAATTCCAGTTTTTTCCGAAATTCCTGGAATTTCTTAATACCATTTCTCAATTAAAAATGTTACTACTTCAACATTTCTCGACCGATTTGAAAAGTTCTAACACCAACTATTTCAACTCATTCACAACATTCAAGTCTTTTAAAATGTTCCAAAATTTTTTTTGGAACATTTTCCCGAAATTCCCATTGAAAAGAATGGAACCTTTTTTAAAGTTCCACAATTCCCGCATTTTGTATCCGATTCAAACCGTTCCAAATCCAAAATATTCAGCATGTTCAAATTTGTGTGCTCTCCTTCAACAATTTTGAAAAATTCCCGGATTTCCAAGAATTCCCAGTTTTCATGGACATTTTTCCCATTTAAAATGAATTGGCCATTTTTCAAACTTCCACAATTCCCACATTTTGCAACTGATTCAAACCATTACACATTCAACATATTCCACTAATCTTAAACATTCAAACGAGTAAAAAAAAAAAATCCAGGAATTTCCAGAACTCCCGTTTTTTCAAACCCTTTTTTCACCCTTTATTTTGTGGAATACTCCTACCACATGTTTCAACCCATTTCAACCGTTCCCCTGTCAATGCATTCCTCTTAATCAGGACGAGAAACAAAGTTGTTTTTTGAACTGGAAAAATTCCCGGTTTTCCCGAAATTCCAGGAATTCCGTAACACCATTTCTGCATTAAAAATGTTACTACAACATTTCTCTACCGTTTTGAAAAATTCCAACTCCAACCATTTTAACTCATTCAGAAAATTCATGTTTTTTACCATTAAAAAAAAAATCCCTCTTTTCCCAGGATTCCCAAATTTCCATGAAATGTCCATTAAAAAGAATGGGTTATTTTCCAAAGTTCCACAATGACCACATTCTTTATCCGATTCAAACCATTCCAAATGCAAAATGTTCAGCCTGTTCAAATTTGTGTGCTCTCCTTCAACAATTTTGAAAAATTCCCGGATTTCCAAGAATTCCCAGTTTTCATGGACATTTTTCCCATTTAAAATGAATTGGCCATTTTTCAAACTTCCACAATTCCCACATTTTGAGACTGATTCAAACCATTACACATTCAACATATTCCACTAATCTTAAACATTCAAACGAGTAAAAAAAAAAATCCAGGAATTTCCAGAACTCCCGTTTTTTCAAACCCTTTTTTCACCCTTTATTTTGTGGAATACTCCTACCACATGTTTCAACCCATTTCAACCGTTCCCCTGTCAATGCATTCCTCTTAATCAGGACAAGAAACAAAGTTGTTTTTTGAACTGGAAAAATTCCCAGTTTTCCCGAAATTCCAGGAATTCCATAACACCATTTAAAAATGTTACTACAACATTTCTCTACCGTTTTGAAAAATTCCAACTCCAACCATTTTAACTCATTCTGAAAATTCATGTTTTTTACCATTAAAAAAAAAAATCCCTCTTTCCCCAGGATTCCCAAATTTCCATGAAATTTCCATTAAAAAGAATGGGTTATTTTCCAAAGTTCCACAATAACCACATTCTTTATTCGATTCAAACCATTCCAAATGCAAAATATTCAGCCTGTTCAAATTTGTGTGCTCTCCTTCAACAATTTTGAAAAATTCCCGGATTTCCAAGAATTCCCAGTTTTCAGAGACATTTTTACCATTTAAAATGAATTGGCCATTTTTCAAAGTTCCACAATTACCACATTTTGCAACTGATTCAAACCATTCCACATTCAACATATTCCACTCATCTTAAACATTTAAACTATCATTTTTCCAAGTAAAAAAAAAATCCAGGAATTTCCAGAACTCCCGTTTTTTCAAACCCTTTTTTCACCCTTTATTCTGTGGAATACTCCTACCCCATTTTTCAACCCACTTCAACCGTTCCCCTGTCAATGCATTCCACTTAATCAGGACAAGAAACAAAGTTGTTTTTTGAACTGGAAACATTCCCGGTTTTCCCGAAATTACAGGAATTCCATAACACCATTTCTGAATTAAAAATGTTACTACTTCAACATTTCTCTACCGTTTTGAAAAATTCCAACACCAACCATTCAGAAAAGTCAAGTTTTTTTTAACCATTTTCAAAAAAAATCCCTCTTTTCCAGGATTTCCAAATTTCCATGAAATGTCCATAAAAAATAATGGGACATTTTTCAAAGTTCCACAATTACCACATCTTTTATCCGATTCAAGCCGTTCCAACTTCAAAATATTCAGCCTGTTCAGGAATTGTGTGCTCCCTTTCAACAATTATAAAAAAAAAAATCCCCGATATTTTTGAATTCACAGTTTTAGGGACATTTTATTCTCCATTCAAAATTAATTATCCATTTTTCAAACATCCGCAATTCCCACATTGGAAGTGGAGGTGCACCTGCTGGATGTGGAGGCCCTGGCTTTGTGTGGTTACCCGTGGTCTGCGGCTGTGAGGCTGGTTGGATGTACCGCCAAATTCTCCAAAATGCCTTTGGAGACGGCATAAGGTAGAGAAATTAACATTTAATTCTCGGGCAACAGCTCAGGTGGACAATCCTCCCTCAAAACAACAGTCCAGTTGCGATTATGAATGCCCTGAGACTACAATGACCTGTTGAATGACAACAATCATAGAAAATACTTATGTGCATGTGATTATTTTGTTTTTAATTCTTAATAAATTAGCTTTTTTTTTAAATAAACCTTTGCACGTTGTCATTATGGGGTATTGTTTGTGGAATTTTGAGGACAAGAATGAATTTATTTCATTTTGGAATCAAGCTGTAATATAACAAATTGTGGAAAAAGTGAAACGCTGTGAATACTTTCCGGATGCACGGTCTGTTTAAACTAGGAATATGTTTGCAATATTATGTCACAAGAAGCACCTTGTTATTTATTATTTGACTTTAGCTCACAACCATAACAACAGTTTTAAAAAGAAGACCAACAAAGTGTTCGTTAGTTCGAGTTTGCTGGCAGCCGCGTTCAGCTCGTCGGAGGCTGATCAGAGTCCAAGTGTAGTTGTAGGCGTGTTAACAATATAAATACACCAGCGTGTTGAGCTATTGTCTCACCACTTAAAGTCCACCTCCAGTCCTGACACCCTCATGCACTGCTGCCATTGTGCGCCTCCAAGGGTGGGCCCAAAGACAACAAAACTGGATTATTTCTTCATGTCATCAACGAGGTGGCCTATAAATCACGTCCAGTAATAACGAACTCAACGGTGGAGGAGTCAGTGGGTGTCAGAAGGCAGAGAGTGGAGTGGAAAATCATAAGAAAAAGCTGACAGCTCATTTGTCGAATGTGTTGAAGAAGTATTTGTAGTTTGTGTTGAAGAAGCATGCGGGCGGAAGGTGTCACACGTCTCACTTTTAGCATTTGCGCTAACACTAAGTAGCTTCACTTGGGTTTTTATGAAGTGAGATCTTTTACGATTTTACAATGCACTTATTTCAATGAAATTAAACACAACAATCACCACATTTAGACTTAGGCCATGTCTACGTTAAGCCTAAACCCCGTGTTGGCCGTACTAAACCATCGTTTAAGGTTTTCCTCCTTGGATAATTATTTACATGGGTAAGTCCATCCATCCATCCATCTTCTTCCGCTTATCCGAGGTCGGGTCGCGGGGGCAGCAGCCTAAGCAGGGAAGCCCAGACTTCCCTCTCCCCAGCCACTTCGTCCAGCTCCTCCCGGGGGATCCCGAGGCGTTCCCAGGCCAGCCGGGAGACATAGTCTTCCCAACGTGTCCTGGGTCTTCCCCGTGGCCTCCTACCGGTCGGACATGCCCGAAACACCTCCCTAGGGAGGCGTTCAGGTGGCATCCTGACCAGATGCCCGAATAACCTCATCTGGCTCCTCTCCATGTGGATGTGGATGGGTAAGTGCAACAAAAATGGAGCTGTTTGGCCACAATACCCAGCAATATGTTTGGAGGAGAAAAGGTGAGGCCTTTAATCCCAGGAACACCATGCCCACCGTCAAGCATGGTGGTGGTAGTATTATGTTGGCCGGAAGGGATAGAAAGAAGAAGAAAAAGAGGACAGAGGAAGTGTCTTAAGAACTTGTGGAAATGCAATTTTTCTTAAATTTTGCCAATCATTCACATTTGTATTTCTTTTTTTATGTATTCTTAATGTTAAACTAAAGGTGATCAAAAGTCTGCTTACATAGGAGCCTATGAGAGTTACTCTATGCTGCCTATAAAAGCCCTTAAAAGACATCCAAACACCTCCATTAAGGTTTAAATACACTTTGTAAGTATATTTGTAATGTAGTAACATTCATAATAACATGTAATATATACATGATTTAAGTATATATGGCATGTAGTAACATTCATAATAACATGTAATATATACATGATGTAAGTATATATGTCATGTAGTAACATCCATAATAACTTGTAATATATACATGATGTAAGTATATATGTCATGTAGTAACATTCATAATAACATGTAATATATACATGATGTAAGTATATATGTCATGTAGTAACATTCATAATAACATGTAATATATACATGATGTAAGTATATATGTCATGTTGTAACATTCATAATAACATGTAATATATACATGATGTATGTATATATGTCTTGTAGTAACATCCATAATAACTTGTAATATATACATGATGTAAGTATATATGTCATGTAGTAACATTCATAATAACATGTAATATATACATGATGTAAGTATATATGTCATGTTGTAACATTCATAATAACATGTAATATATACATGATGTAAGTATATATGTCATGTAGTAACATCCATAATAACTTGTAATATATACATGATGTAAGTATATATGTCATGTTGTAACATTCATAATAACATGTAATGTATACATGATGTAAGTATATATGTCATGTAGTAACATCCATAATAACTTGTAATATATACATGATGTAAGTATATATGTCATGTAGTAACATTCATAATAACATGTAATATATACATGATGTAAGTGTATATGTCATGTAGTAACATTCATAATAACATGTAATATATACATGATGTAAGTATATATGTCATGTAGTAACATTCATAATAACATGTAAAATATACATGATGTTAGTATATATGTCATGTAGTAACATTCATAATAACATGTAAAATATACATGATGTAAGTATATAAGTCATGTAGTAACATTCATAATAACATGTAATATATACATGATGTAAGTATATATGTCATGTAGTAACATCCATAATAACTTGTAATATATACATGATGTAAGTATATATGTCATGTAGTAACATTCATAATAACATGTAATATATACATGATGTAAGTATATATGTCATGTAGTAACATTCATAATAACATGTAATATATACATGATGTAAGTATATATGTCATGTAGTAACATTCATAATAACATGTAATATATACATAATGTAAGTATATGTGTCATGTAGTAACATTCATAATAACATGTAATATATACATGATGTAAGTATATATGTCATGTAGTAACATTCATAATAACATGTAATATATACATGATGTAAGTATATATGTCATGTAGTAACATTCATAATAACATGTAAAATATACATGATGTAAGTATATAAGTCATGTAGTAACATTCATAATAACATGTAATATATACATGATGTAAGTATATATGTCATGTAGTAACATTCATAATAACATGTAAAATATACATGATGTAAGTATATAAGTCATGTAGTAACATTCATAATAACATGTAATATATACATGATGTAAGTATATAAGTCATGTAGTAACATTCATAATAACATGTAATATATACATGATGTAAGTATATATGTCATGTAGTAACATTCATAATAACATGTAAAATATACATGATGTAAGTATATAAGTCATGTAGTAACATTCATAATAACATGTAATATATACATGATGTAAGTATATGTGTCATGTACTAACAAGCACATTTGTAATAATATTTAATGTTTACATATTTACTTTCTTTCAACAACATCACTGATTATTACTTACTATAGACTTTATGAGAGACAACAAACATGATAAATCATCACTTACTGTACAAGGTGTGCTGTCATTAGGATGCCAATTGATAGAATCTTGTTATAGTCAAACCAGGCATTTTTACGCGTCGTTCTGGCGATTCCCGGGTCTGAATTGGCTGTCAAAGTCTACCAAACCTTATCAGAATATGTCCTCATCCTTCTACTATCCAGGTGAGAGGCATGATTTATGATCGAGAATAAACTCACAGGGAGCAGGGAAGCGAGGAAGCAGCAGACCACTCCATGATGTAAACATAGACACACAGGAAGTGATCACGGCAATCGCTATAAATAATCCGTCTGAGTTAGCGTTTATAATAACAACATCACTAATACTTGTTAATAGTCAAGTCAGGAAATGTAAATGGGGTATTGTTGGCGCTTTTTGTATGGTTATTCATCAGGTTTTATGGGCGGAATAGAGGACATTATTATTATTATTATTTAGATGTATTTAATATTTAGAATGCATTTGGTGAGGGAAAGTGTGATCAGCGCGCCTGCAGGAGCAAAGGTCACCGCCCCCGTCAATAGTGTTGAGGGCGGAGCACCGCCGGATGGGGCGGGGCATGTGCTGACGGCGAGACACAGCTGGCAGGTGATTAGATTTCACAGGTGGTACGTGGTAATCTAATCATCTGTTGTCTTTAACAGTGAGCGGCCGGGAGCAGAGAGGGAGAGAGGATACGGACGTGGCTGAAAGGTCACGTTCTCCTGGAGAAAAAAACTAGTGTTAAAACAATTGAGCATTAAAGGCCTACTGAAATGACTTTTTTTTATTTAAACGGGGATAGCAGATCCATTCTATGTGTCATACTTGATCATTTCGCGATATTGCCATATTTTTGCTGAAAGTATTTAGTAGAGAACATCGACGATAAAGTTCGCAACTTTTGGTCGCTGATGAAAAAAGCCTTGCCTGTACCGGAAGTAGCGTGACGTCGCAGGTTGAAAGGCTCCTCACATTTCCCCATTGTTTACATCAGCAGCGAGAGCGATTCAGACCGAGAAAGCAACGATTACCCCATTAATTTGAGCCAGGATGAAAGATTTGTGGATGAGGAACGTGAGAGTGAAGGACTAGAGTGCAGTGCAGGACGTATCTTTTTTCGCTCTGACCGTAACTTAGGTACAAGGGCTCATTGGATTCTACACTTTCTCCTTTTTCTATTGTGAATCACGGATTTGTATTTTAAACCACCTCGGATACTATATCCTCTTGAAAATGAGAGTCGAGAACGCAAAATGGACATTCACAGTGACTTTTATCTCCATGACAATACATCGGCGAAGCACTTTAGCTACGGAGCTAACGTGATAGCATCGTGCTTAAATGCAGATAGAAACAAAAGAAATAAACCCCTGACTGGAAGGATAGACAAAAGATCAACAATACTATTAAACCATGGACCTGTAACTACACGGTTAATGCTTTCCAGCCTGGCGAAGCTTAACAATGCTGTTGCTAACGACGCCATTGAAGCTAACTTAGCTACGGGACCTCACAGAGCTATGCTAAAAACATTAGCTATCCACCTACGCCAGCCAGCCCTCATCTGCTCGTCAACACCCGTGCTCACCTGCGTTCCAGCGATCGACGAAGGACTTCACCCGATCATCGATGCGGTCGGCGGCTAGCGTCGGATAGCGCGTCTGCTATCCAAGTCAAAGTCCTCCTGGTTGTGTTGCTGCAGCCAGCCGCTAATACACCGATCCCACCTACAACTTTCTTCTTTGCAGTCTTCATTGTTAATTAAACATATTGCAAAAGATTCACCAACACAGATGTCCAGAATACTGTGGAATTATGAGATGAAAACAGAGCTTTTTGTATTGGATTCAATGGGGTCCGAATACTTCTGCTTCAACCATTGACGTCACGCGCATACGTCATCATACATTTTCAACCGGAAGTTTCCAGGGAAATTTAAAATGTCACTTTATAAGTTAACCCGGCCGTATTGGCATGTGTTGCAATGTTAAGATTTCATCATTGATATATAAACTACCAGACTGCGTGGTCGCTAGTAGTGGCTTTCAGTAGGCCTTTAAAACCTTGTAAAAACCTGCACGCTTGGCTCTTGTGCCGTGTCCGCAGTGGAGCTGCTAGGAAGCCACTTCCACAGCATTAAAGAAAAAAATCAATCCGTTTTGTCTTTAATAAAGATTGTAAACGATAGGCAAAATAAAAAAAAATTAAAAGTGCAGTCTCCCTTTAAGAAATTGCCTGTACAGTTATTAAATATTTCATGATGGTGAGAGTTTGACCTTATTTTCATTATTTCCTGTGGGAAATACAGTTTCGGATCACATTTGACCTTTGAGATTTCATTCAGCTTTTAATCACCTTTGGCGGTCATCATGAACACCATCTTAATATCATAAGAGCGATGTACAAGAGTCGGCGAGCATACAGTAGGTACAGGTTACTCAAAAATGGTTAATATTGTGCAAATGTTTGTTAATTCCAGCAATTCCATTTACAAGGTGAAATGAATATGTGACAAAGGCTCATAACATGCAAATCGAGATATTTCAAGCCTTCTTTTGATATCATTTTTGATGATTATGGCTCACAGCTTATGAAAACCTTTTGAAAAAATGTGAGGTTTTTCAAAAACTGTCAGCCATGATCATCAACATAACACCAAATAAAGACTTGCCACGTCTCACTTTGCATGTAATGAGTTTTTATGACGTACTAGTTTCACATTTGAAGTTCAACTGCTGACATGAATTAACCTTTGCTGGATATTAATTTTTTTTTTAGTAGATTTAGTAGATTGCACAGTGAAGTACATATTCCGTACAATTGACCACTAAATGGTAACACCCGAATAAGTTTTTCAACTTGTTTAAGTCGGGGTCCACTTAAATTGATTCATGATACAGATATACTGGATACGATCATCATAATACAGTCATCACACAAGATAATCATCAGAGTATATACATTGAATTATTCACATTATTTACAATCCGGGGTGTGGGATATGGAGGGGGGGGGGGGGTTATTGGGGGTTTAGGTTTGGTTGATATCAACACTTCAGTCATCAACAATTGCATCATCATTCGATAAGCCGATATGAATGTATTGGAGTGGGCTGGTCTCCTGAAGCTTTAGTAAAACTTGATAATATTCCTATTCTGTCTTGATGGTCCTTCTTACGCTGCATATATGTCATCTGAAAGAACTTGGGATTGACCAGTGACTTTCCTTCCCTGAGAGGGAATACTGGGCAGACGCAACAAGTTTTACAAGCCTTTTGATTGGTAAGATCAAAGACAGCTTTTGTCTGCTTGCTGGGAACTCATTGAAAGACAAAGTTTTGGTGATAACTTAGATAAAATTATTCTGACAGTAGTAACAATATTTAAAATGAAACTGAATTTGTATCACTTTGTGATGTTTGAACGGTGTTTTCACATACTTTGCAGAGTGTAAATACAATTGGATATGTTTAATGGATACAATGAAACACAACTGCACTGGCTTCCTGTGCACCTAAGATGTGACTTTAAAGTTTTACTATTTACGTATAAAATACTACACGGTCTAGCTCCAGCCTATCTTGCCGATTTTATTGTACCATATGTGCCGGCAAGAAATCTGCGTTCAAAGAACTCCGGCTTATTAGTGATTCCCAGAGCCCAAAAAAAGTCTGCGGGCTATAGAGCGTTTTCTATTCGGGCTCCAGTACTCTGGAATGCCCTCCCGGTAACAGTTAGAGATGCTACCTCAATAGAAGCATTTAAGTCCCATCTTAAAACTCATTTGTATACTCTAGCCTTTAAATAGACTCCCTTTTTAGACCAGTTGATCTGCCGTTTCTTTTCTTTTCTCCTCTGCTCCCCTCTCCCTTATGGAGGGGGAGTTGCACAGGTCCGGTGGCCACGGATGAAGTGCTGGTTGTCCAGAGTCGGGACCCGGGGTGGACCGCTAGCCTGTGCATCGGTTGGGGACATCTCTACGCTGCTGACCCGTCTCCGCTCGGGATGGTTTCCTGCTGGCCCCGCTATGGACTGGACTTTCGCTGATGTGTTGGATCCGCTGTGGACTGGACTTCCACAATATTATGTCAGACCCACTCAACATCCATTGCTTTCGGTCTACCCTAGGGGGGGTTACCCACATATGCGGTCCTCTCCAAGGTTTCTCCTAATCATTCACATTGACGTCCCGCTGGGGTGAGTTTTTCCTTGCCCGTATGTGGGCTCTGTACAGAGGATGTCGTTGTGGTTTGTACAGCCCTTTGAGACACTTGTGATTTAGGGCTATACAAATGTACATTGATTGATTGATTGATTGAAATAATCATATTAAGTCGACTTGCTGTTCCACTCCACTGGTACTTTAACAGGGTCTCGTCTCTCGTTTAACATTTCTCATTTGCAGAAGATGGCTTCCTCCTCCCCTCAGACTCGGCGTCGCCACTCGGGAGCCGACTGAAGGACCGCATGAAGAGTGAGAAATATAAATCATAAACAAGATGAAATATATTCCTGTGAAGAACAGCCATAATTATCCCGTCTTCCCAGGTAACCAAATAACGTCACTCAAAGGGGTGAAAAATATGGCGATGTTCAAAGTACTAAAGTGTCTCCTCTCTGACCGAGTCATCATGCGTCACACTTTACTCAGTGCTTGAGTCGTATTGATGATGATGATGATGATGATGATGATGATGATGATGGCTGCCAACACATCTGCAGCCGAGCATTACGCTCTTTTCTGATGTGAAGACTCCTGCTCGACACATTTGACTGTCAAAAAGCTGCCACACAAAATGCGTGAAAAATAAACAAAAAGGGAGGCGATCCCGAGACAACAGAGGGAGTTTTATCTTGTGGACTAGAGCGTCTTGATGGACAGCTTGAAACAATTCCGTTCCAGAGGGGACATGCACTTTTTAAAATGTTTAGATCAGGGATGTCAAACGTACGGCCCGAGGGCCGGATCAGGCCCGCGAACAGGTTTTATCCGGCCCGCAGGATGAGTTTGCTAAGTATAAAAATTAACCTGAAATTTTTGAATGGAAGAAACAGCTGTTCTAAATGTGTCCATTAGATGTCGCAATAGCAATTCTTTGTATCTTTGTAGATGATGCTACATATGTAAAAAGTAAACCACATGATGTGAGTACATCAGTCGAGGAAAATGATCAAACTACATAAATAACATCCTGTAATTTGATTTCGATATATTCTTTTTTTTTATCTTGATAGATTGAAAATTAACACCAATGAGTTGACTGATGAACTATCACATAATTTATTCAGAAAATATAAATAACAACCAAAAAAGTATATATACTATTAACCGCAACAGGTAATTGTAAAAAAAACAAAAACATTATGATTTGTACAATTTCAAAATGTGCTTGTTCTATTTTTAAACAAAGAATCTGAAGTTTTTTTTAAATTTTTATGTTATCATGCCTTGATTGTACCAGTCCGGCCCACCTGGGAGTAGATTTGTCTTCATGTGGCCCCCGATCTAAAATGAGTTTGACACCCCTGGTTTAGATCCATCATCCGCAATCTTTACGTGAGATAAAAACTCACATGTGGAGTGTGTGGATAGTCAGGTTGTACGGTATACTGGTGCTACGCAAATATGTCCCGGCAAGAAATCTGCGTTCAAAGACCTCCAACTTATTAGTGATTCCCAGAGACCAAAAAAAGTCTGCGTGCTATTGAGCGTTTTCTGTTAGGGCTCCAATACTATGGAATGTCCTCCGGGTAACAGTTAGAGATGCTACCTCAGTAGAAGCATTTAAGTCCCATCTTAAAACTCATTTGTATACTCTAGCCTTTAAATAGACCCCTTTTAGACCAGTTGATCTGCCGTTTCTTTTCTGCTCTGCCCCCTTCTCCTTCGTGGAGATGATGCCCTAGCTGTCCAAAGTCGGGACCAAGGGTGGACCACTCATCTGTGCATCGGTTGGGGACGTCTCTGTGCTGCTGACCTGTCCCCACTCAAGATGATCTCCTGCTGGCCCCACTATGGACTGGACTGTCACTATTATGTTAGATCCACTATGGACTGGACTCTCACTATTATGTTAGATCAACTATGGACTGGACTCTCACACTATTATGTTAGATCCACTATGGACTGGACTCTCACTATTATGTTAGATCAACTATGGACTGGACTCTCACACTATTATGTTAGATCCACTATGGACTGGACTCTCACACTATTATGTTAGATCCACTATGGACTGGACTCTCACTATTATGTTAAATCCACTATGGACTGGACTCTCAGACTATCATGTTAGATCCACTATGGACTGGACTCTCACTATTATGTTAGATCCACTACGGACTGGACTCTCACACTATTATGTTAGATCCACTATGGACTGGACTGTCACTATTATGTTAGATCCACTATGGACTGGACTCTCACACTATTATGTTAGATCCACTATGGACTGGACTCTCACTATTATGTTAGATCCACTACGGACTGGACTCTCACACTATTATGTTAGATCCACTATGGACTGGACTGTCACTATTATGTTAGATCCACTATGGACTGGACTGTCACACTATTATGTTAGATCCACTATGGACTGGACTGTCACTATTATGTTAGATCCACTATGGACTGGACTCTCACACTATTATGTTAGATCCACTATGGACTGGACTCTCACACTATTATGTTAGATCCACTATGGACTGGACTCTCACTATTATGTTAAATCCACTATGGACTGGACTCTCAGACTATCATGTTAGATCCACTATGGACTGGACTCTCAGACTATTATGTTAGATCCACTATGGATTGGACTCTCACACTATTATGTTAGATCCACTATGGACTGGACTCTCACACTATTATGTTAGATCCACTATGGACTGGACTCTCACTATTATGTTAGATCCACTATGGACTGGACTCTCACTATTATGTTAGATCCACTATGGACTGGACTCTCATACTATTATGTTAGATCCACTATGGACTGGACTCTCACAATATTATTTTAGATCCACTATGGACTGGACTCTCACACTATAATGTTAGATCCACTATGGACTGGACTCTCACACTATTATGTTAGATCCACTATGGACTGGACTCTCACACTATTATGTTAGATCCACTATGGACTGGACTCTCACACTATTATGTTAGATCCACTATGGACTGGACTCTCCCTCTATTATGTTAGATCCACTATGGACTGGACTCTCACTATTATGTTAGATCCACTATGGACTGGACTCTCACTATTATGTTAGATCCACTATGGACTGGATTCTCTCACTATTATGTCAGATCCACTATGGACTGGACTCCCACTATTATGTTAGATCCACTATGGACTGGACTCTCACACTATTATGTTGGATCCACTATGGACTGGACTCTCACTATTATGTTAGATCCACTATGGACTGGACTGTCACTATTATGTTAGATCCACTATGGACTGGACTCTCACACTATTATGTTAGATCCACTATGGACTGGACTCTCACTATTATGTTAGATCCACTGTGGACTGGACTCTCACAATATTATTTTAGATCCACTATGGACTGGACTCTCACTATTATGTTAGATCCACTACGGACTGGACTCTCACACTATTATGTTAGATCCACTATGGACTGGATTCTCACAATATTATTTTAGATCCACTATGGACTGGACTCTCACTATTATATTAGATCCACTATGGACTGGACTCTCACACTATTATGTTAGATCCACTATGGACTGTACTCTCACTATTATGTTAGATCCACTATGAACTGGACTCTCACAATTTTATGTTAGATCCAATATGGACTGGACTCTCCCACTATTATGTTGGATCCACTATGGACTGGACTCTCACACTATTATGTTAGATCCACTATGGACTGGACTCCCACTATTATGTTAGATCCACTATGGACTGGACTCTCACATTATTATGTTAGATCCACTATGGACTGGACTCTCAGTATTATGTTAGATCCACTATGGACTGGACTCTCACACTATAATGTTATATCAAGTATGGACTGGACTCTCACTATTATGTTAGATCTACTATGGACTGGACTCTCACTATTATGTTAGATCCACTATGGACTGGACTGTCACTATTATGTTAGATCCACTATGGACTGGACTGTCACTATTATGTTAGATCCACTATGGACTGGACTCTCACACTATTATGTTAGATCCACTATGGACTGGACTCTCACTATTATGTTAGATCCACTATGGACTGGAATCTCACAATATTATTTTAGATCCACTATGGACTGGACTCTCACTATTATGTTAGATCCACTATGGACTGGACTCTCACACTATTATGTTAGATCCACTATGGACTGGACTCTCACACTATTATGTTAGATCCACTATGGACTGGACTCTCACACTATTATGTTAGATCCACTATGGACTGGATTCTCACAATATTATTTTAGATCCACTATGGACTGGACTCTCACTATTATATTAGATCCACTATGGACTGGACTCTCACACTATTATGTTAGATCCACTATGGACTGGACTCTCACACTATAATGTTAGATCCACTATTGACTGGACTCTCACTATTATGTTAGATCCACTATGGACTGGACTCTCACACTATTATGTTAGATCCACTATGGACTGGACTCTCGCTATTATGTTAGATCCACTATGGACTGGACTCTCACACTATTATGTTAGATCCACTATGGACTGGACTCTCACTATTATGTTAGATCCACTACAGACTGGACTCTCACAATACTATTTTAGATCCACTATGGACTGGACTCTCACTATTATGTTAGATCCACTTTGGACTGGACTCTCACACTATTATGTTAGATCCACTATGGACTGGACTCTCACACTATTATGTTAGATCCACTATGGACTGGACTCTCACACTATTATGTTAGATCCACTATGGACTGGACTCTCACACTATTATGTTAGATCCACTATGGACTGGAATCTCACACTATTATGTTAGATCCACTATGGACTGGACTCTCACACTATTATGTTAGATCCACTATGGACTGGACTCTCACTATTATATTAGATTCACTATGGACTATACTCTCACACTATTATGTTAGATCCACTATGGACTGGACTCTCACACTATTATGTTAGATCCACTATGGACTGGACTCTCACACTATTATGTTAGATCCACTATGGACTGGACTCTCACACTATTATGTTAGATCCACTATGGACTGGATTCTCTCAATATTATTTTAGATCCACTATGGACTGGACTCTCACTATTATGTTAGATCCACTATGGACTGGACTCTCACACTATTATGTTAGATCCACTATGGACTGGACTCTCACACTATTATGTTAGATCCACTATGGACTGGACTCACACTATTATGTTAGATCCACTATGGACTGGACTCTCACACTATTATGTTAGATCCACTATGGACTGGATTCTCACAATATTATTTTAGATCCACTATGGACTGGACTCTCACTATTATGTTAGATCCACTATGGACTGGATTCTCACAATATTATTTTAGATCCACTATGGACTGGACTCTCACAATATTATGTTAGATCCACTATTGACTGGACTCTCACTATTATGTTAGATCCACTATGGACTGGACTCTCACACTATTATGTTAGATCCGCTATGGACTGGACTCTCACTATTATGTTAGATCCACTATGAACTGGACTCCCACAATATTATGTTAGATCCAATATGGACTGGACTCTCACTATTATGTTAGATCCACTATGGACTGGACTCTCACACTATTACGTTAGATCCACTATGGACTGGACTCTCACTATTATGTTAGATCCACTATGGACTGGACTCTCACACTATAATGTTATATCAACTATGGACTGGACTCTCACTATTATGTTAGATCCACTATGGACTGGACTCTCACTATTATGTTAGATCCACTATGGACTGGACTCTCACTATTATGTTAGATCCACTATGGACTGGAGTCTCACACTATTATGTTAGATCCACTATGGACTGGACTCTCACTATTATGTTAGATCCACTATGGACTGGACTCTCACACTATTATGTTAGATCCACTATGGACTGGACTCTCACACTATTATGTTAGATCCACTATGGACTGAACTCTCACACTATTATGTTAGATCCACTATGGATAGGACTCTCACACTATTATGTTAGATTCACTATGGACTGGACTCTCACACTATTATGTTAGATCCACTATGGACTGGATTCTCACAATATTATTTTAGATCCACTATGGACTGGACTCTCACTATTATGTTAGATCCACTATGGACTGGACTCTCACACTATTATGTTAGATCCACTATGGACTGGACTCTCACACTATTATGTTAGATCCACTATGGACTGGACTCACACTATTATGTTAGATCCACTATGGACTGGACTCTCACACTATTATGTTAGATCCACTATGGACTGGATTCTCACAATATTATTTTAGATCCACTATGGACTGGACTCTCACTATTATATTAGATCCACTATGGACAGGACTCTCACACTATTATGTTAGATCCACTATGGACTGGACTCTCACAATATTATGTTAGATCCACTATTGACTGGACTCTCACTATTATGTTAGATCCACTATGGACTGGACTCTCACACTATTATGTTAGATCCACTATGAACTGGACTCTCACAATATTATGTTAGATCCAATATGGACTGGACTCTCACTATTATGTTAGATCCACTATGGACTGGACTCTCACACTATTATGTTAGATCCACTATGGACTGGACTCTCACTATTATGTTAGATCCACTATGGACTGGACTCTCACACTATTACGTTAGATCCACTATGGACTGGACTCTCACTATTATGTTAGATCCACTATGGACTGGACTCTCACACTATAATGTTATATCAACTATGGACTGGACTCTCACTATTATGTTAGATCCACTATGGACTGGACTCTCACTATTATGTTAGATCCACTATGGACTGGACTCTCACTATTATGTTAGATCCACTATGGACTGGACTCTCACTATTATGTTAGATCCACTATGGACTGGACTCTCACTATTATGTTAGATCCACTATGGACTGGACTCTCACTATTATGTTAGATCCACTATGGACTGGAGTCTCACACTATTATGTTAGATCCACTATGGACTGGACTCTCACTATTATGTTAGATCCACTATGGACTGGACTCTCACACTATTATGTTAGATCCACTATGGACTGGACTCTCACACTATTATGTTAGATCCACTATGGACTGGACTCTCACACTATTATGTTAGATCCACTATGGACTGGACTCTCACACTATTATGTTAGATCCACTATGGACTGGACTCTCACACTATTATGTTAGATCCACTATGGACTGGACTCTCACACTATTATGTTAGATCCACTATGGACTGGACTCACACTATTATGTTAGATCCACTATGGACTGGACTCTCACACTATTATGTTAGATCCACTATGGACTGGATTCTCACAATATTATTTTAGATCCACTATGGACTGGACTCTCACTATTATGTTAGATCCACTATGGACTGGATTCTCACAATATTATTTTAGATCCACTATGGACTGGACTCTCACACTATTATGTTAGATCCACTATGGACTGGACTCTCACACTATTATGTTAGATCCACTATGGACTGGACTCACACTATTATGTTAGATCCACTATGGACTGGACTCTCACACTATTATGTTAGATCCACTATGGACTGGATTCTCACAATATTATTTTAGATCCACTATGGACTGGACTCTCACTATTATATTAGATCCACTATGGACAGGACTCTCACACTATTATGTTAGATCCACTATGGACTGGACTCTCACAATATTATGTTAGATCCACTATTGACTGGACTCTCACTATTATGTTAGATCCACTATGGACTGGACTCTCACACTATTATGTTAGATCCACTATGAACTGGACTCTCACAATATTATGTTAGATCCACTATGGACTGGATTCTCACAATATTATTTTAGATCCACTATGGACTGGACTCTCACTATTATATTAGATCCACTATGGACAGGACTCTCACACTATTATGTTAGATCCACTATGGACTGGACTCTCACAATATTATGTTAGATCCACTATTGACTGGACTCTCACTATTATGTTAGATCCACTATGGACTGGACTCTCACACTATTATGTTAGATCCACTATGAACTGGACTCTCACAATATTATGTTAGATCCAATATGGACTGGACTCTCACTATTATGTTAGATCCACTATGGACTGGACTCTCACACTATTATGTTAGATCCACTATGGACTGGACTCTCACTATTATGTTAGATCCACTATGGACTGGACTCTCACACTATTACGTTAGATCCACTATGGACTGGACTCTCACTATTATGTTAGATCCACTATGGACTGGACTCTCACACTATAATGTTATATCAACTATGGACTGGACTCTCACTATTATGTTAGATCCACTATGGACTGGACTCTCACTATTATGTTAGATCCACTATGGACTGGACTCTCACTATTATGTTAGATCCACTATGGACTGGACTCTCACTATTATGTTAGATCCACTATGGACTGGACTCTCACTATTATGTTAGATCCACTATGGACTGGACTCTCACTATTATGTTAGATCCACTATGGACTGGAGTCTCACACTATTATGTTAGATCCACTATGGACTGGACTCTCACTATTATGTTAGATCCACTATGGACTGGACTCTCACACTATTATGTTAGATCCACTATGGACTGGACTCTCACACTATTATGTTAGATCCACTATGGACTGGACTCTCACACTATTATGTTAGATCCACTATGGACTGGACTCTCACACTATTATGTTAGATCCACTATGGACTGGACTCTCACACTATTATGTTAGATCCACTATGGACTGGACTCTCACACTATTATGTTAGATCCACTATGGACTGGACTCACACTATTATGTTAGATCCACTATGGACTGGACTCTCACACTATTATGTTAGATCCACTATGGACTGGATTCTCACAATATTATTTTAGATCCACTATGGACTGGACTCTCACTATTATGTTAGATCCACTATGGACTGGATTCTCACAATATTATTTTAGATCCACTATGGACTGGACTCTCACACTATTATGTTAGATCCACTATGGACTGGACTCTCACACTATTATGTTAGATCCACTATGGACTGGACTCACACTATTATGTTAGATCCACTATGGACTGGACTCTCACACTATTATGTTAGATCCACTATGGACTGGATTCTCACAATATTATTTTAGATCCACTATGGACTGGACTCTCACTATTATATTAGATCCACTATGGACAGGACTCTCACACTATTATGTTAGATCCACTATGGACTGGACTCTCACAATATTATGTTAGATCCACTATTGACTGGACTCTCACTATTATGTTAGATCCACTATGGACTGGACTCTCACACTATTATGTTAGATCCACTATGAACTGGACTCTCACAATATTATGTTAGATCCAATATGGACTGGACTCTCACTATTATGTTAGATCCACTATGGACTGGACTCTCACACTATTATGTTAGATCCACTATGGACTGGACTCTCACTATTATGTTAGATCCACTATGGACTGGACTCTCACACTATTACGTTAGATCCACTATGGACTGGACTCTCACTATTATGTTAGATCCACTATGGACTGGACTCTCACACTATAATGTTATATCAACTATGGACTGGACTCTCACTATTATGTTAGATCCACTATGGACTGGACTCTCACTATTATGTTAGATCCACTATGGACTGGACTCTCACTATTATGTTAGATCCACTATGGACTGGACTCTCACTATTATGTTAGATCCACTATGGACTGGACTCTCACTATTATGTTAGATCCACTATGGACTGGACTCTCACTATTATGTTAGATCCACTATGGACTGGAGTCTCACACTATTATGTTAGATCCACTATGGACTGGACTCTCACTATTATGTTAGATCCACTATGGACTGGACTCTCACACTATTATGTTAGATCCACTATGGACTGGACTCTCACACTATTATGTTAGATCCACTATGGACTGGACTCTCACACTATTATGTTAGATCCACTATGGACTGGACTCTCACACTATTATGTTAGATCCACTATGGACTGGACTCTCACACTATTATGTTAGATCCACTATGGACTGGTATCTCACACTATTATGTTAGATCCACTATGGACTGGACTCACACTATTATGTTAGATCCACTATGGACTGGACTCTCACACTATTATGTTAGATCCACTATGGACTTGATTCTCACAATATTATTTTAGATCCACTATGGACTGGACTCTCACTATTATGTTAGATCCACTATGGACTGGATTCTCACAATATTATTTTAGATCCACTATGGACTGGACTCTCACTATTATGTTAGATCCACTATGGACTGGACTCTCACACTATTATGTTAGATCCGCTATGGACTGGACTCTCACTATTATGTTAGATCCACTATGGACTGGACTCTCACACTATTATGTTAGATCCACTATGGACTGGATTCTCACAATATTATTTTAGATCCACTATGGACTGGACTCTCACTATTATGTTAGATCCACTATGGACTGGATTCTCACAATATTATTTTAGATCCACTATGGACTGGACTCTCACAATATTATGTTAGATCCACTATTGACTGGACTCTCACTATTATGTTAGATCCACTATGGACTGGACTGTCACACTATTATGTTAGATCCGCTATGGACTGGACTCTCACTATTATGTTAGATCCACTATGGACTGGACTCTCACACTATTATGTTAGATCCACTATGGACTGGACTCTCACTATTATGTTAGATCCACTATGGACTGGACTCTCACACTATTACGTTAGATCCACTATGGACTGGACTCTCACTATTATGTTAGATCCACTATGGACTGGACTCTCACACTATAATGTTATATCAACTATGGACTGGACTCTCACTATTATGTTAGATCCACTATGGACTGGACTCTCACTATTATGTTAGATCCACTATGGACTGGACTCTCACTATTATGTTAGATCCACTATGGACTGGAGTCTCACACTATTATGTTAGATCCACTATGGACTGGACTCTCACTATTATGTTAGATCCACTATGGACTGGACTCTCACACTATTATGTTAGATCCACTATGGACTGGACTCTCACACTATTATGTTAGATCCACTATGGACTGGACTCTCACACTATTATGTTAGATCCACTATGGACTGGACTCTCACACTATTATGTTAGATCCACTATGGACTGGACTCTCACACTATTATGTTAGATCCACTATGGACTGGACTCACACTATTATGTTAGATCCACTATGGACTGGACTCTCACACTATTATGTTAGATCCACTATGGACTGGATTCTCACAATATTATTTTAGATCCACTATGGACTGGACTCTCACTATTATGTTAGATCCACTATGGACTGGATTCTCACAATATTATTTTAGATCCACTATGGACTGGACTCTCACTATTATGTTAGATCCACTATGGACTGGACTCTCACACTATTATGTTAGATCCGCTATGGACTGGACTCTCACTATTATGTTAGATCCACTATGGACTGGACTCTCACACTATTATGTTAGATCCACTATGGACTGGATTCTCACAATATTATTTTAGATCCACTATGGACTGGACTCTCACTATTATGTTAGATCCACTATGGACTGGATTCTCACAATATTATTTTAGATCCACTATGGACTGGACTCTCACAATATTATGTTAGATCCACTATTGACTGGACTCTCACTATTATGTTAGATCCACTATGGACTGGACTGTCACACTATTATGTTAGATCCGCTATGGACTGGACTCTCACTATTATGTTAGATCCACTATGGACTGGACTCTCACACTATTATGTTAGATCCACTATGGACTGGACTCTCACTATTATGTTAGATCCACTATGGACTGGACTCTCACACTATTACGTTAGATCCACTATGGACTGGACTCTCACTATTATGTTAGATCCACTATGGACTGGACTCTCACACTATAATGTTATATCAACTATGGACTGGACTCTCACTATTATGTTAGATCCACTATGGACTGGACTCTCACTATTATGTTAGATCCACTATGGACTGGACTCTCACTATTATGTTAGATCCACTATGGACTGGAGTCTCACACTATTATGTTAGATCCACTATGGACTGGACTCTCACTATTATGTTAGATCCACTATGGACTGGACTCTCACACTATTATGTTAGATCCACTATGGACTGGACTCTCACACTATTATGTTAGATCCACTATGGACTGGACTCTCACACTATTATGTTAGATCCACTATGGACTGGACTCTCACACTATTATGTTAGATTCACTATGGACTGGACTCTCACACTATTATGTTAGATCCACTATGGACTGGATTCTCACAATATTATTTTAGATCCACTATGGACTGGACTCTCACTATTATGTTAGATCCACTATGGACTGGACTCTCACACTATTATGTTAGATCCACTATGGACTGGACTCTCACACTATTATGTTAGATCCACTATGGACTGGACTCACACTATTATGTTAGATCCACTATGGACTGGACTCTCACACTATTATGTTAGATCCACTATGGACTGGACTCTCACACTATTATGTTAGATCCACTATGGACTGGACTCTCACACTATTATGTTAGATCCACTATGGACTGGACTCTCACACTATTATGTTAGATCCACTATGGACTGGACTCTCACACTATTATGTTAGATTCACTATGGACTGGACTCTCACACTATTATGTTAGATCCACTATGGACTGGATTCTCACAATATTATTTTAGATCCACTATGGACTGGACTCTCACTATTATGTTAGATCCACTATGGACTGGACTCTCACACTATTATGTTAGATCCACTATGGACTGGACTCTCACACTATTATGTTAGATCCACTATGGACTGGACTCACACTATTATGTTAGATCCACTATGGACTGGACTCTCACACTATTATGTTAGATCCACTATGGACTGGATTCTCACAATATTATTTTAGATCCACTATGGACTGGACTCTCACTATTATTTTAGATCCACTATGGACTGGACTCTCACACTATTATGTTAGATCCACTATGGACTGGACTCTCACAATATTATGTTAGATCCACTATTGACTGGACTCTCACTATTATGTTAGATCCACTATGGACTGGACTCTCACACTATTATGTTAGATCCACTATGAACTGGACTCTCACAATATTATGTTAGATCCAATATGGACTGGACTCTCACTATTATGTTAGATCCACTATGGACTGGACTCTCACTATTATGTTAGATCCACTATGGACTGGACTCTCACACTATTACGTTAGATCCACTATGGACTGGACTCTCACTATTATGTTAGATCCACTATGGACTGGACTCTCACACTATAATGTTATATCAACTATGGACTGGACTCTCACTATTATGTTAGATCCACTATGGACTGGACTCTCACTATTATGTTAGATCCACTATGGACTGGACTCTCACTATTATGTTAGATCCACTATGGACTGGACTCTCACTATTATGTTAGATCCACTATGGACTGGACTCTCACTATTATGTTAGATCCACTATGGACTGGACTCTCACACTATTATGTTAGATCCACTATGGACTGGACTCTCACTATTATGTTAGATCCACTATGGACTGGACTCTCACACTATTACGTTAGATCCACTATGGACTGGACTCTCACACTATTATGTTAGATCCACTATGGACTGGACTCTCACTATTATGTTAGATCCACTATGGACTGGACTCTCACTATTATGTTAGATCCACTATGGACTGGACTCTCACACTATTATGTTAGATCCACTATGGACTGGACTCTCACACTATTATGTTAGATCCACTATGGACTGGACTCTCACTATTATGTTAGATCCACTATGGACTGGACTCTCACACTATTACGTTAGATCCACTATGGACTGGACTCTCACACTATTATGTTAGATCCACTATGGACTGGACTCTCACTATTATGTTAGATCCACTATGGACTGGACTCTCACTATTATGTTAGATCCACTATGGACTGGACTCTCACTATTATGTTAGATCCACTATAAACTGGACTCTCACAATATTATGTTAGATCCAATATGGACTGGACTCTCACTATTATGTTAGATCCACTATGGACTGGACTCTCACACTATTATGTTAGATCCACTATGGACTGGACTCTCACTATTATGTTAGATCCACTATGGACTGGACTCTCACACTATTACGTTAGATCCACTATGGACTGGACTCTCACACTATTATGTTAGATCCACTATGGACTGGACTCTCACTATTATGTTAGATCCACTATGGACTGGACTCTCACTATTATGTTAGATCCACTATGGACTGGACTCTCACACTATTATGTTAGATCCACTATGGACTGGACTCTCACACTATTATGTTAGATCCACTATGGACTGGACTCTCACACTATTAACTAGAGGACAACATCATTTTTGTCTTTTAAAATTCATATTATGTTTATAAAGTCAGTAAATACGTCCCTGGACACATGAGGACTTTGACTATGACCAATGTATGATCCTGTAACTACTTGGTATCGAATCAATACCTAAATGTGTGGTATCATCCAAAACTAATGTAAAGTATCAAAGAAGAGAATAATAAGTGATTATTACATTTTAACAGAAGTGTACAACATGTTAAAACAGAAAATAAGCAGATATTAACAGTAAATGAACAAGTATTATTAATAATAAATAAATAATTTTACAGTTTGTCCCTCATAATGTGTACAAAATAATAGGTGTATAAATGACCCAATATGTTACTGCAGACTAATTAGGAGTCTTTGTTTGTTTACTTACTACTAAAAGACAAGTTGTCTAGTATGTTCACTATTTTATTTAAGGACTAAATGACAATAATAAACATATGTTTCATGTACGCTAACATTTTTTGTTACAATAAAGACAATATTGACATTTTTTTGTGATCCCCTTTATTTAGACAATTATCGAAATACATTTTGGTACCGGTACCAGCATATTGGTATGGGGACTATACTGTAATTGTACTGTGTTAACTAATTTACTAATAACCATACCATTATTTATATTTGGTAAGATTGGAATTTAGAACACCTCGGAGGTCCAGCAGTGTTACGGAACTACTCTAAGTTTGGCGTGACTTGTTGTGCATGATGTCATCATGACGATGACCATAAGACACTGGAAGGGCTGCGTTGTCAAATGTTGAATGATTATTGCACTCATCAGCCGTTCACTTGACACAATAAAACGCATCATAAAACCTAACAAGTCCTGAGTGAGAAACACGTTGCCTGTGAAGTTGAGACATAAATCCAAGGATTAGAGGTTCACTCCTAGTCGTGGACGCATGAATTGATGCATCATTTTAAGGCTTTAGAAAAGCTGCGATGACTTTTATCGATCTTTTGGCGGGCGGAGACCGTCTGGTTTGTGGCTGTAATGGCTGTTGTTTGGGGTCACCCAAACAATTTAGTGGAATAGCCTTCATTTCTAAGAACAAGAATAAACTGTCGAGTTTCGGATGAAAGTTCTCTTTTTCTGGCCATTTTGAGCGTTTAATTGACCCCACAAATGTGACGCTCCAGAAACTCAATCTGCTCAAAGGAAGGTCAGTTTTGTAGCTTCTGTAACGAGCTAAACTGTTTTCAGATGTGTGAACATGATTGCACAAGGGTTTTCTAATCATCAATTAGCCTTCTGAGCCAATTCTGCAAACACATTGTACCATTAGAACACTGGAGTGATAGTTGCTGGAAATGGGCCTCTATACACCTATGTAGATATTGCACCAAAAACCAGACATTTGCAGCTAGAATAGTCATTTACCACATTAGCAATGCATAGAGTGTATTTCTTTAAAGTTAAGACTAGTTTAAAGTTATCTTCATTGAAAAGTACAGTGCTTTTCCTTCAAAAATAAGGACATTTCAATGTGACCCCAAACTTTTTAACGGTAGTGTATTTTTTTGTTTTAATACGGTTTGTGTAGGACAGGGGTCACCAACGCGGTGCCCGCGGGCACCAGGTAGCCCGCAAGGACCAGATGAGTAGCCCGCTGACCTGTTCTAAAAATAGCTCAAATAGCAGCACTTACCAGTGAGCTGCCTCTATTTTTTAAGTTGTATTTATTTACTAGCAAGCTGGTCTCGCTTTTCCGACATTTTTAATTCTAAGAGAGACAAAACTCAAATAGAATTTGAAAATCCAAGGAAATATTTTAAAGACTTGGTCTTCACTTGTTTAAATAAATTCATCATTTTTTTTTACTTTGCTTCTTATAACTTTCAGAAAGACAATTTTAGAGAAAAAATACAACCTTAAAAATGATTTTAGAATTTTTAAACACATATACCTTTTTACCTTTTTAAATTCCTTCCTCTTCTTTCCTGACAATTTAAATCAATGTTCAAGTAAATGTATTTTTTTGAATTTAATTCTTCATTTTAGCTTCTGTTTTTTCGACAAATAATATTTGTGAAATATTTCTTCAAACTTATTATGATTAAAATTCAAAGAAATTATTCTGGCAAATCTAGAAAATATGTAGAATCAAATTTAAAACTTATTTCAAAGTCTTTTGAATTTCTTTTAAAATTTTTGTTCTGGAAAATCTAGAAGAAATAATGATTTGTCTTTGTTAGAAATATAGCTTGGTCCAATTTGTTATATATTCTAACAAAGTGCAGATTGGATTTTAACCTATTTAAAACATGTCATCAAAATTCTAAAATTAATCTTAATCAAGAAAAATTACTAATGATGTTCCATAAATTCTTTTTTACATTTTTTCAAAAAGATTCGTATTAGCTAGTTTTTCTCTTCTTTTTCTCGGTTGAATTTTGAATTTTAAAGAGTCGAAATTGAAGATAAACTATGTTTCAAAATTTAATTGTCATATTTTTGGTGTTTTCTCCTCTTTTTTAAACCGTTCAATTACGTGTAAATATCATTAATTATTAATAATAACATAGAGTTAAAGGTAAATTGAGCAAATTGGCTATTTATGGCAATTTATTGAAGTGTGTATCAAACTGGTAGCCCTTCGCATTAATCACTACCCAAGAAGTAGCTCTTGCTCTCAAAAAGGTTGGTGACCCCTGGTGTAGGAGGACAAACATGACACAAACCTTCCTCATTGTTAGAAACCCCACTGTTTGTATTAAACATGCTTCACTGATGAGAGGATTTATCCGTTTTGTCCTACTAATTTCCGCGGTCCTTGAACTCATCGTAGTTTGTGACAGGTTCAAACACCGATGACATCTATTAGACAAGAAGCAAAGAGAGACAGGATTCAATGTAGTCTCCCACCGCGCTCTGAAGGCTGTCACGGCCAGGGCGCATTCCAATGCACCGTCATCTTTGCGTCCTGACGAGCGCACCGCGGGCCACGCCCGCAGGCGCTCTCTCTCCGCTGCGGGCGTGCCTCCTCGCGCCTGCAGACAATCTGCAATCCACGCACCTGCCCTTGATGAGCGAGCTGCCTTCATAAGCCGGCACAACCGGCCATCCCGGGCCGGAATATACTGTTATGTTTGACTAAGGGAGATGACGACACAGACACCAGGGGGCGATGTAGCTCTAAGATTTATTATATATATATATATATATATATATATATATATATATATATATATATATATATATATATATATACATTAACACACACTTACACACTCTAACACATTATTACACGTAGTTACACACACTTACACACACTTACACACTCTAACATATTCTTACACATACTTACACACACTTACACATTCTTAAACACACTTACACACACACATACATACACATTTTTACACACACTTACACATTCTGAAACACACTTACACACACACACTTACACATTCTGAAACACACTTACACACACACACTTACACATTCTGAAACACACTTACACACACACATACTTACACATTCGTAAACATACTTACACACACACACATACTTACACATACTTACACACATTTACACATTCTTACACACACTAACACACAGATAAACTTACACATTCTTACACACAGATGGCGCAGGTTCATTGGTACATAGTCCCACCTAGTGCCGTGTCTCTCAGGTTCATTGGTACATAGTCCCATCTAGCAGGGGCGCCGCTAGGGATTTTGGGCCCCATGAAAAGAATCTTTACAGGGCCCCCATTATTTTTTCTGTATTATAATTTCATCATCATTAGGGGCCTCTCTGGGCCCCCCTCCATCATGGGCCCCTAGAATCCGTCTCCTTTACCCCCCCCTTTTCGGCGCCCCTGCCACCTAGTACCGTGTCTCCCAGATGGCGCAGGTTCATCGGTACATAGTCCCATCTAGTACCGTGTCTCCCAGATGGTGCAGGTTCATCGGTACATAGTCCCATCTAGTACCGTGTCTCCCAGATGGTGCAGGTTCATCGGTACATAGTCCCATCTAGTACCGTGTCTCCCAGATGGCGCAGGTTCATTGGTACATAGTCCCATCTAGTACCGTGTCTCCCAGGTTCATTGGTACATAGTCCCATCTAGTACTGTGTATCCCAGGTTCATTGGTACATAGTCCCATATAGTACCGTGTCTCCCAGTTGGCGCAGGTTCATTGGTACATAGTCCCATCTAGTACCGTGTCTCCCAGATGGCGCAGGTTCATTGGTACATAGTCCCATCTAGTACCGTGTCTCCCAGATGGCGCAGGTTCATTGGTACATAGTCCCATCTAGTACCGTGTCTCCCAGATGGCGCAGGTTCATTGGTACATAGTCCCATCTAGTACCGTGTCTCCCAGGTTCATTGGTACATAGTCCCATCTAGTACTGTGTCTCCCAGGTTCATTGGTACATAGTCCCATATAGTACCGTGTCTCCCAGATGGCGCAGGTTCATTGGTACATAGTCCTATCTAGTACCGTGTCTCCCAGATGGCGCAGGTTCATTGGTACATAGTCCCATCTAGTACCGTGTCTCCCAGATGGCGCAGGTTCATCGGTACATAGTCCCATCTAGTATTGTGTCTTCCAGATGGCGCAGGTTCTGTTAATTTCTGCTTATTTTCTGTTTCAACATGTTCATCGGTACATAGTCCCATCTAGTACCGTGTCTCCCAGATGGCGCAGGTTCATTGGTACATAGTCCCATCCAGTACCGTCTTCCGCCCTTCTCAATCTGTCCTCTTCTCTGTTCGCTTGTTCAATGTACGCTGATCATCTGCTCTTTTGCTCTGCATATGTGCTAATCCTCAAATGAGTGTCTCAGCACAAGTTTGAAGGCGGACACAGAAACCAGTCTCCCTTTAGCAGTCTGGTTTGTTTACCTCGGTGCCCGGCGGCCACCAACCAGATGGGGCGATGGACTCGGAGCCTCCGAGAGGATTTGAGTGCAGATGGCGAATGAGTCTGGCACCAGCTTGCATGTGCTTGGTAACACTGGCAGTTCTCAGAAGGTCTTAAACAAGCTTGTTGGATACTTATTTCTTCAAGTCATTGTTTTGTACGGTATCTTTATTTTTGTTTAGCTCCACATGGACTGTACTGCAAATACTCAATAGGAAAATGCATCCTCAATCGAGTATATTTGGAATCCTTTGCTCCGAGTCCAATCTGTTGCTGTCAAAAAGGTATGTCCTCCTGAAAGCCAGCATCCACTGTTGTGAACATCGGTTTGGCACAACAAGCATATTTTATTCCCCCAGGATGTGTAACTCGAACTGAAAAAAAAAGACCAAAAACAAAAGTCCACTGCAGAGGTCATTTATGTATGGGCTAGGGTTGTCCCGATACCAACTATTTCGATACTTTTCTAAATAAAGGGGACCACAAAAATGTCATTATTGGCTTTTTTTGAACAAAAAAATCTTAGTGTACATGAAACATATGTTTATTATTGTAATTTAGTCCTTAAATAAAATACTGAACATACTAGACAACTTGTCTTTTAGTAGTAAGTAAACAAACAAAGACTCCTAATTAGTCTGCAGTAACATATTGTGTCATTTATACACCTATTATTTTGTCAAACTGTAAAAATTGATAATAGATTTTATTTGTAAAAAAAGCACTTTACATTGAGTAAACAACCTCTTAGTGCTACAGTGTATTAAAAAAATAAAAATAAAAAGATAATGAAAAATAAAAAAAAATAAAAAGTAGAACAGCCAAATAGCTAGAACTAGTATGCATACAATTAAAAAAAAAAAGGCTTTTTTAAAAAGAAGAGTTTTTAAGCCTTTTTTTAAAAGCATCCACAGTCTGTGGTGCCCTCAGGTGGTCAGGGAGAGCGTTCCACAGACTTATTAATCCACTTGTTCATTTACTGTTAATATCTGCTTATTTTCTGTTTCAACATGTTCTATCTACACTTCCTTTCAAATGTAATAATCACTTATTCTTCTCTTCTTTGATACTTGACATTAGTTTTGGATGATACCACACATGTAGGTATCGATGCGATACCAAGTAGTTACAGGATCCTACATTGGTCATGGACGGAGTTTTTAAACACAATATACATTTTTTAAAAAAGGAAAACATATTTTGTGATGATAACAAATATCGATGTAATCATAGTAGTATCGGCTAGATACGCCCTTGTACTTGGTATATGTTATTATTATTATTATTATTATTATTATTATTGGCTTTTATCAAGTTTGCACTTTGTCTGTATTATTACTATTATCATTATTATCGACTCCTCTTTGCCTTATTCTTTTTATTTTCTTATTTTGAATGATGTTAGATCTGTGTTGTTGTTGTTGTTGTTGTTGGGGACAAGTGTTGTAAATTAGCTTAAGCTACAAACACTATGATGCATACATTGGATAACTGTTTCAGATATCTATGTTTCTGTATCTGTCCCTATTTCAAATAAACCTTTATATATATATATCATTACAGTGGATGTCAGGTGTAGATCCACCCATGGCATTTGTTTACATTGAGGAGTGCTAGCTTGCTCTTAGTGGTGAGCTATTGTATCCTCTTACGGTGTGTAGTGAAGCATGTTTAGCTATTCCTCGTCCTGCAGTGATAATAATACTTGTAAGAAACTTACCTAATTTGTAGCCATGGAGACCAGGATTAAGAGTACTGATAGCGTGGGAGCTATGGTGAAGTTAAGCACACGGACAGGAATCAAAAATCATAGAAAAATACTTAACGTATGGGTTGCAAGGAAGCAAGTAGAAAATGTGGTCACTGTTGCGCAATAAATAGCTTCCCGAACACTAATCAGAGGCAGGTGAAACTAATCTGCAGTCATGGCAACTGAAACACAAACCCAGGTGTGCAGAAAACAGAACTGAGGTAGTCAAAACTAACAGAACAAAACATGATCCGGGCAACGGATCATAACAAATACACCATGACAAAGTCCTTATAGGTGGAAATGTACTAGGCACTAATCAGAAGGTTGGACTTGAACTGGGTTAGTTAACCAACAGGAAACAATACGTGATGTCAGGTTCAAACACTGATGACATCTATTAATCAGACAAGAAGCAAGGAATCATGCAGAGACAGAGTTCAATTTAGCTCATGAGGAGAACGCATGGAGCTGCACACTTAGTCACAGTCTCGTCCTACGCTCTAAGGTTCAGCTCCCACGTCCCTTTATTTATTCAGAAGTTCCCCAGTCAACATTACTGAGGCCGCCTCTAAAAGGAGTGGCCGCATATATTATGCAAAGCAGGTCCAGTATGCACAATACGTGACGGAATGTGCTGGGGCCTTGTGATTGCCTTGTCTCTGCTTCGTCTGCGTGCTGCCATCTTATCTTCTTTGAGGTCCTTGAAGTCCTTGGCTGTTAGCGGGCTAAAACAAAGATAACATCTGCGGCTGAGGCCACCCCTCAGACAAGAAGTGTTGTCCTTGCACAGATAGAAAAAATGCAGCTTGAGCACAATAGCTAATAACTATAGCAACGGACTTTAAGCATACTAAAGTTGTGTGATAATATATATACATGATTATTCTAGCACGTGAAGATAGGCGAACACACTTCTACAGAGCTGAAAATATCATGTGGTGTACCTCAGGGATTAATACTGGGACCAAATTGGTTCAATCTTTATACAAACAACATTCGTAAAGTCACAGAGGACTTAAAGTTAGTAATATTTGCGGATGATACAACTGTGTTTTGTTCAGGAGACAACACACGGAAGATAATACTAATAATAACAAATTAAAATTAGTAGCATAAATATCATGAACCTTAAAAAAAAAAGGGAAATAACGATTATATATTTATTTAATATCCGTTTACTTCCTATGGTATATTTATGTATTGTTTATTTATTTACTTTTCTGTTACAAACAGAGAACAAAGAAATAGGATAAAATTGATATGAAAATGGGTAGAAATAAATAAGCTCTGCTTCTTCCTACTCCTTTTCGGGCGAGCTGTAATGAAACAACTGGAAATATATGATGCATCACATTGTAATTGTGTAATTGTGTTGTATGAATGTCGACAGTGTATGCACTGTAGTTGTAATAACATGTGCTGCGTTATTCATAACCAATATTAAAGTGACTCACTAGATGGACAATTGTTAGTCTGGTCCGGCTGGTCAGGGACGTTTCCTGTTGATTCTGGGTAAGCAATCCATTTATGTCGAAATAACTTGTCTCCAAGTTCCATATTTATAGCATCAAAATTACTTTCATCGTCCCAATACGGCGTCATTCTGCTCCAACGTCTCACTCTTCCTTCCTGCTCGCTTCTATAAGCAGCATTTCATCCTCAGTATATTCAGCCTCAAAAAGATGAGGTTGTGAATCCTCATATGTCCAAAAATAGTCATGTTTGTTGTCTGTTACCAAGTCTGCCATGATTAGAACACACACTCGCGTGTTTGATTCTGGAAGTAGGAACACACATGTTGCCAGAAGTCAGACGTGTGTTGCTATGGAAACAGAAATCAATGTGCGGAATAAATCAGTCCCGGAAATTATTAAAATGATCAAAATACTGTACATATTGTACATATTACATATTGTTATGAAGGTGTTTGTTACTACATTATATATATATATATATATACTTGCAGTGTGTATATTGTACATATTACATATTGTTATGAAGGTGTTTGTTACTACATTATATATATATATACTTGCAGTGTGTATATTGTACATATTACATATTGTTATGAAGGTGTATGTTACTACATTATATACATACTTGCAGTGTGTATATTGTACATTTTACATATTGTTATGAAGGTGTCTGTTACTACATTATATATATACTTGCAGTGTGTATATTGTACATATTACATGTTGTTATGAAGGTGTTTGTTACTACATTATATATATACTTGCAGTGTGTATATTTTACATATTACATATTGTTATGAAGGTGTCTGTTACTACATTATATATATACTTGCAGTGTGTATATTGTACACATTACATATTGTTATGAACGTGTCTGTTACTACATTATATATATATACATGCAGTGTGTATATTGTACATATTACACATTGTTATGAAGGTGTCTGTTACTACATTATATGTATACTTGCAGTGTGTATACAAAACATATTAAATATTGTTATGAAGGTGTCTGTTACTACATTATATATATACTTGCAGTGTGTATATTGTACATATTACACATTGTTATGAAGGTGTCTGTTACTACATTATATATATACTTGCAGTGTGTATATTGTACATATTACATATTGTTATGAAGGTGTCTGTTACTACATTATATATACTGTATATACTTGCAGTGTTTATATAAAACGTTCATGGAAGGTTTTGAAGATGTTTTAGAGGACTTTGAAGGCTACAACGGTGACTCCAATTAGCCGCTTCTTTCAAGTGTTTTTTTTTATCATCTTTAAAAAACCTAATGAGGCTACAGCACCCCCCGCAACCCCAAAAGGGACAAGCGGTAGAAAATGGATGGATGGATGAAGCAAAAATCGTGTAAACTAAGTATTCCTTTCCAAGTGTGCACTCTTGTTTGAGTTGAAATACATTGTACAGGCTATGATTCACGTCAGTTATTTAAATGACAGACTTTACATATCATTGTCGTAAAACAGAAGAACCTCCCATGTGTTCAGTTCAGTTTCATTTTAGACGTCATCTTCCGAGTGAGGACCATCTAGTCCGGAGTGCTTGAGTCACATAGCGAACATAAATTGTGTCCCTCAATGAAGAAGATATTAAAAGTCAACATCCACTCGCGTATTCGTCGTTCCGAAGATGCTCGAAATTGGACTCCAGCCGCTATTTCAAAGTCAGCATGATCCTCCTGCTGCTGTGTGCATGACTCAACTATTCTCTCCCCTCAGACTTCTTTTACAGTCGTTGTGACTCAAACCTTCTGCAGACAAATTTGTTGAGTGTGACGTCTGCAAAGCAAAAAAAGTATTTTCCAAAAGTCTGTGGTCTGCTGTGACAAACAACTAATTACAAGTATAGAGTGGCATTCTCTCATTGTTATGAGAAATAAAAGGTCAGAAATTGCAACTAAATAATAATTCAGCATTTATTCATGCTTTATTACTGAATATGCTAGCGACAAAATCATTTTACTATCACGGCGGCACCTCAACTCAAGAGTGTTTTGGGATAAGAGCTAATTGTTTCGCTTTCAAGGGGAACTGCACTTTTTGGGGGGGAATTTTGCCTATCGTTCACAATCATTATGAGAGAAATGACGGACGGATTTTTTTTAATGCATTCTAAATATTACATAAACGTCTGTGGAACGCTCTCCCTGACCACCTGAGGGCACCACAGACTGTGGATGCTTTTAAAAAAGGCTTAAAATCCCTTCTTTTCAAAAAAGCCTTTTTTTTTTAGATGTATGCATACTAGTTCTAGCTATTAGGCTGTACTATTTTTTTTTTTTTATTATCTTTTTATTTTTATTTTATTTTATTTTTAATACACTGTAGCACTTTGAGGTTGTTTATTCAATGGAAAGTGCGTTTTACAAATAAAATCTATTATTATTATTATTATTAAAAGTCCACTTACAGCAGAGCCAATGGGAGCTCCACTATTCCGCCCATAAAAGCCAATAAATAACCATTCAAAAATCCCCAACAATACTCCATTTACATTTGGTGACTTGAATATTAACAAGTATTAGTGATATTGTTATTATAAATATTAACAAGTATTAGTGAAATTGTAATTATAAATATTAACAAGTATTAGTGATATTGTTATTATAAACGCTAACTCAGACGGACTATTTATAGCGATTGTTGTGATCACTTCCTGTGTGTCTATGTTTACATCATCGAGTAGTCTGCTGCTTCCTCGCTTCCCTGCTCCCTCAAAGTTCATTCTAGATCGTAATTCATGCGTCTCACCTGAAAAGTAGATGACGGAGAATACTATCCAACAAGTCATTGAAATGACAGCCATTTCGGACCTGGAACTGGTGAGGATTACTTGAAACAGAATGTATGTGCAATTTGGTGCAAGGATAAAAGGATTAAGTTTTCCAGACAACAAGATGTAGACGTTAAAGTGGACAACTAGAGACTGGCTCTTAGGACCGCAGTGCAGTTTAGAAGTGAGTAGACAAAATAAGAACAAATAAAAATGAGAACCTGACATGACAGTTCTAAGAAAACTGTCATGATCCGTGGCCCGGATCATGTTTTTGTTATATTCTGTTAGTTTTGGACTCCCTTAGTTCCTGTTTGTGTGCACCCTTGTTTGCTTTTAGTTACCGTGGGTGCTTATTGTTTCCACCTGTCTCTGATTGGTGCACGGGACGCTCACCTGTTTCCCGAGCAGTAATCAGAGGGACTACTTAATCCTGCCTTTGCCGGTCAGTCGGCCTGGCTTCATTGTTTGCTTTAAGCTACTATTACCTGAGTATTGCCTGTTTCTAGTCCATGCTAAGTGTTAGCCCTAGCGTCCAGTGCGATCGGCACGTTTGGCCTCTGGCTTGTTGTCTGTTTTGGTACTTGTTCGAGTTCTGAGAATAAATCATGTTCCTACCTGCACGTCCTGTCCGGAGTGGTCCGTCTGCATCCTGGGGGAACAAACCTTGCAGCGAGCTGCAGCCCCCCCCCACCGTACGTGACAGAATGAAGCCAGCCCGACTGACCGGCAAAGGCAGGATTAAATAGTCCCTCTGATTAGTGCTCGGGAAACAGGTGAGCGTTCTGAGCACCAATCAGAGACAGGTGGAAACAATAAGCATCCAAGGTAACTAAAAGCAAACAAGGGTGCACAAAAACAGGAACTAAGGGAGTCCAAAACTAACAGAATATAACAAAAACATGATCCGGGCCACGGATCATGACAAAAACATTGTGATTCTAAGGATGTTATTAGAATTTGGCCACGAGGAACAGCTCTTTGCACTAAGAATCTTAAAAAATATGGCCACTGATCTTTCTCACTAGCATTAGCTCATAGCTACAGATAGACATAAAAAAAATTTCCAACCATGGGAAGGACGAATGTACCGTATTTTCCAGGCTATAGAGTGCACCGGTATTTAAGCCGCATCAACCAAATTTTAGAAGAAACATTTTTTGTACTTATACTGTATTAACCGCACCGGAGTATAGACGCAAATATATACCGCTACAAAAGATTGTGTAAGTGCTTATTTACAGACTTTAATTGTTTTTAAACAATGCCTGTATCACTGCAGTAAAACGTATGTTTCCTAAATAAAACACTGTCCTTTCAACCATTCCTAAAATACTCTGCAATTTAGTCTCCAACAAATAACAGGAGTTATAAACATTCTGCTCACAAAAGGGGATCAGAATGCCATTTGTGCCATTTGTTTACAACTGAATGGAATGCTAACGTGGGGGATTTGTGACTATTTTGGACTGGTAGTAGTGGATCCACAGCCATGGTTCTGCCACACAATACCTCAGTGCCAGTGGCGTGCCGTCACTAGAGGCAGGGGGAGGCACGGCCTCACCTGCCATCATGGAAAGAAAAAAAAAGTAAAAAGAAAAAAAAAAAAATTAAATTGTTATATGTATCCAGTGATAATACTAAAGTTATTTTCCATTTAACTTCACCAGTTTTAGATTATTTTTATTTTTATTTTCACATTTGCCGTTCAAATACTGAGAAGAGACGGTTGAGGCACGTCACTGCGTTGTGCCTCAACATGGATTGTGCGCAATGACTGGGCTAACTGCAGCTCAGTCAAAGACTAGACCTGAACAATCTAAGTCTAAGACTAGACCTGACCAATCTAAGTCTAAGACTAGATGTGATCAATCTAAATTTAAGACTAAATCTGACCAATCTAAGTCTAAGACTAGATGTGACTAATCTAAGTCTAAGACTAGATGTGACCAATGTAAGTCTAAGACTAGATCTGAATAATCTAAGTCTAAGACTAGATCTGACCAATCTATGTCTAAGACTAGATGTGACCAATCTAAGTCTAAAACTAGATTTGACCAATGTAAGTCTAAGACTAGATCTGACTAATCTAAGTCAAAGATGAGATGTGACCAATCTAAGTCTATGACTAGATGTGACCAATCTAAGTCGAAGACTAGATGTGACCAATCTAAGTTTAAGACTAGATGTGACCAAGATAAGACTAGATCTGACTAATCTAAGTCTAAGACTAGATAGATAGATAGATAGATAGATAGATAGATAGATAGATAGATAGATAGATAGATAGATAGATAGATAGATAGATAGATAGATAGATAGATAGATAGATAGTACTTTATTGATTCCTTCAGGAGAGTTCCCTCATGTGACCAATTTAAATGTAATACTAGATGTGACCAATTTCAATCTAAGACTAGATCTGACCAATCTAAGTTTAAGACAAGAGCTGACCAATCTAAGACTAGGTGTGACCAATCTAAGACTAAAACTAGATCTGACCAATCTAAGTCCAAGACTATATCTGGCCAAACTAAATCCACGACTAGATGTGACCAATCTAAGTCTAAGACTAGATCTGACCAATCTTAGACTAAGACTACATCTGAGCAATCTGAGACGAGATGTGACCAATCTTAGTCTAACACTAGATGTGACCAATCTAAGTCTAAGACTAGATATGACCAATCTAAGATGAGATGTGACCAATCTAAGTCTAAGACTAGATGTAACAATCTAAGTCTAAGACTAGATGTAACAATCTAAATCAAAGACTAGATGTGACCAATCTAAGACTAGATGTGACCAATCTAAGACTAAGTGGGACCAACTAAGTCTAAGAATAGATGTGACCAATCAAAGTCTAAGACTAGATGTGACCAATCTAAGACTAGATGTGACCAATCTAAGTCTAAGACTAGATGTGACAAATCTAAGTTTAAGACTAGATGTGACCAATATAAGACTAGTTCTGACTAATCTAAGTCTAAGACTAGATGTGACCAATTTAAATTGAATACTAGATGTGACCAATTTCAACCTAAGACTAGATCTGACCAATCTAAGTTTAAGACTAGAGCTGACCAATCTAAGACTAAGACTACATCTGACCAATCTAAGTCCAAGACTATATCTGACCAAGCTACATCCACGACTAGATCTGACCAATCTTAGACTAAGACTACATCTGAGCAATCTGAGACTAGATGTTACCAATCTTAGTCTAACACTAGATGTGACCAATCTAAGTCTAAGACTAGATCTGACCAATCTAAGATGAGATGTGACCAATATAAGTCTAAGACTAGATGTGACCAATCTAAGTCTAAGACTAAATGTGACCAATCTAAGAATATATGTGACCAATCTAAGACTAAGTGGGACCAATCTAAGTCTAAGACTAGATGTGACCAATCAAAGTCTAAGACTAGATGTGACCAATCTAAAACTAGATGTGACCAATCTAAGACTAGATGTGACCAATCAAACTATAAGACTAGATGAAACCAATTTAAGACTAGATCTGACCAATCTAAGTCCAAGACTAGATGTGACACCATTGCTATTAAAAGGGACAACAGACAAGTGACTAAAACACCAAGTCAGAGGTGAAGATCACAAGTCAACAACAAGATGATTACATTGATGAGAAGACGTTAGTGCAGTAGAAATAGTCCCAAAGATCATAAATATGCAGTACAAACATGACCACAGTACAACTTTATGTCCTACAATTATGTTTCTAGAAGACACGGTGAAAAAGGAAAATAACATCAATGGTAAACAGGAGCTGCAACCGCGCTTTGAAGTGGGAATGTTTTTGTTTAGTTTCTTCTCACCAAGCCTTTATTAGCCGTGGAGGATCTTCCACTAATGAAGACTGCTGCACAAATGTGGAGGTGGACTTCAACACTTCTGCCTACTCTCCTGTGCAATTCCATATGTTCTTATTACACATACACAGTGTCAACCATAGTACCTGACAGGTTGTCAACCATAGTACCTGACAGGTTGTCAACCATAGTACCTGACAGGTTGTCAACCATAGTACCTGACAGGTTGTATTTCCTAATCCTGTTTGATAAATACACATTAATATTGTCAATTCATTTAATTCAATGGAAAAACCAGCAGGCAGTTTTTAGACCCAAGTACTGGTAACTATGGTGGCCAGCATGGGCGTAAGCACAGCAATGTCCAACACAGATCTGATCCAAAAACACACAAACGCCCTCAAAGAGATGCGAGGAACACTCGAAAATGCTGCAGGATCACAAACAAATTATTAAAAAAATACTGCAAATGCCAAAAACAAACAACTAGAAGAGGCAATTCCTGAAGGAATGGACGCTGCAATGCTGAAGGTGAACTGAAATGCTGACAGAATGTAGTGTGGATGTCAGAATAGTTTGAATGTTGAAGAGTTTGAAGTTTGAACCCCGGGACTAGACGTGACCAATCTAAGTCTAAGACTAGATCTGACCAATCTAAATCTAAGACTAGATTTAATAATATAAGTCTAAGAGTAGATGTGACCAATCTAAGAATAAGACTAGATGTAACAATCTAAGTCGAAGACTAGATGTGACCAATCTAAGTCTAAGACTAGATGTAACAATCTAAGTCTAAGACTAGATGTAACAATATAAGTCTAAGACTAGATGTGACCAATCTAAGTCTAAGACTAGATGTAACAATCTAAGTCTAAGACTACATGTGACCAATCTAAGAATAAGAGTAGTTGTAACAATCTAAGTCTAAGACTAGATGCAACAATCTAAGTCTAAGACTTGATGTAACAATCTAAGTCTAAGACTAAATGTGACCAATCTAAGGCTAAGACTAGATGTGACCAATATAAGGCTAAGACTAGATGTGACCGATCTAAGACCAAGACTAGATGTAACAATCTAAGTCGAAGACTAGATGTGACCAATCTAAGTCTAAGACTAGATGTGACCAATCTAAGAATAAGACTACATGTAACAATCTAAGTCGAAGACTAGATGAGACCGATCTAAGACTAAGACTAAATGTGACCAATCTAAGTCTAAGACTAGATGTGACCTATCTAAATCTAAGACTAGATCTGACCAATCTAAGACTAGATGTGACCGATCTAAGACTTAGACTAAATGTGACCAATCTAAATCTAAGACTAGATCTGACTAATGTAAGTCTAAGACTAGATGTAATCAATCTGAGACTCAGACTAGATGTGACCAATCTAAGACTAAGACTAGCTGTGACCAATCTAAGACTAACAATAGATCCGACCAATCTAAGACTAGATGTGGCCAAACTAAGTCTAAGACTAGATGTGACCCACCTAAGTCTAAGACTAGATCTGCACAATCTAAGTCTAAGACTAGATGTGACCAATCTAAGACTAGATGTGACCAATCTAAGAATAAGACTAGATGTAACAGTCTAAGTCTAAGACTAGATGTGACCAATCTAAGAATAAGACTAGATGTAACAATCTAAGTCGAAGACTAGATGTGACTGATCTAAGTCTAAGACTAGATGTGACCGATCTAAGACTAAGACTAAATGTGACCAATCTAAGCCTAAGACTAGATGTGACCAATCTAAATCTAAGACTAGATGTGACCAATCTAAAATTAAGACTACAACTAACCAATCTAAGACTAGATGTGACCGATCTAAGACTAAGACTAAATGTGACCAATCTAAATCTAAGACTAGATCTGACTAATGGAAGTCTAAGACTAGATGTAATCAATCTGAGACTCAGACTAGATGTGACCAATCTAAGACTAAGACTAGATGTGACCAATCTAAGACTAACAATAGATCTGGCCAATCTAAGACTAGATGTGGCCAATCTAAGTCTAAGACTAGATGTGACCAACCTAAGTCTAAGACTAGATCTGCGCAATCTAAGTCTAAGACTAGATGTGACCAATCTAAGACTAGATGTGACCAATCTAAGAATAAGACTACATGTAACAATCTAAGTCGAAGACTAGATGTGACCAATCTAAGTCTAAGACTAGATGTGACTAATCTAAGTCTAAGACTAGATGTAACAATCTAAGTCTAAGACTAGATGTGACTAATCTAAGTCTAAGACTAGATGTAACAATATAAGTCTAAGACTAGATGTGACCAATCTGAATAAGAATAGATGTAACAATCTAAGTCCAAGACTAGATGCAACAATCTAAGTCCAAGACTCGATGTGACAATCTAAGTCTAAGACTAAATGTGACCAATCTAAGGCTAAGACTAGATGTGACCAATCTAAGGCTAAGACTAGATGTGACCGATCTAAGACTAAGACTAGATGTAACAATCTAAGTCTAAGACTAGATGTGACCGATCTAAGTCTAAGACTAGATGTGACCGATCTAAGACTAAGACTAAATGTGACCAATCTAAGTCTAAGACTAGATGTGACCAATCTAAATCTAAGACTAGATGTGAACAATCTAAAATTAAGACTAGAACTGACCAATCTAAGACTAGATGTGGTCAATCTAAATCTAAGACTAGATCTGACTAAGCTAAATCTACGATTAGATGTGTTCAATCTGAGACTGAGCCTAGATGTGACCAATCTAAGACTAAGACTAAATGTGACCAATCTAAGTTTAAGACTAGATCTGCACAATCTAAGTCTAAGACTAGATGTGACCAATCTAAGAATAAGACTACATGTAACAATCTAAGTCGAAGACTAGATGTGACCAATCTAAGTCTAAGACTAGATGTGACTAATCTAAGTCTAAGACTAGATGTAACAATCTAAGTCTAAGACTAGATGTGACTAATCTAAGTCTAAGACTAGATGTAACAATATAAGTCTAAGACTAGATGTGACCAATCTGAATAAGAATAGATGTAACAAACTAAGTCTAAGACTAGATGTGACCGATCTAAGACTAAGACTAGATGTAACAATCTAAGTCCAAGACTAGATGCAACAATCTAAGTCCAAGACTCGATGTGACAATCTAAGTCTAAGACTAAATGTGACCAATCTAAGGCTAAGACTAGATGTGACCAATCTAAGGCTAAGACTAGATGTGACCGATCTAAGACTAAGACTAGATGTAACAATCTAAGTCTAAGACTAGATGTGACCGATCTAAGTCTAAGACTAGATGTGACCGATCTAAGACTAAGACTAAATGTGACCAATCTAAGTCTAAGACTAGATGTGACCAATCTAAATCTAAGACTAGATGTGAACAATCTAAAATTAAGACTAGAACTGACCAATCTAAGACTAGATGTGGTCAATCTAAATCTAAGACTAGATCTGACTAAGCTAAATCTACGATTAGATGTGTTCAATCTGAGACTGAGCCTAGATGTGACCAATCTAAGACTAAGACTAAATGTGACCAATCTAAGTTTAAGACTAGATCTGCACAATCTAAGTCTAAGACTAGATGTGACCAATCTAAGACTAACACTAGATCTGACCAATCTAAGACTAGATGTGGCCAATCTAAGTCCAAGACTAGATGTGACCCACCTAAGTCTAAGACTAGATCTGTGCAATCTAAGTCTAAGACTAGATGTGACAAATCTAAGAATAGTACTAGATCTGACCAATCTAAGACTAGATGTGGCCAATCTAAGTCTAAGACTAGATGTGACCAATCTAAGACTAGATGTGACCAATCTAAGTCTAAGACTAGATGTGACCGATCTAAATCTAAGACTAGATGTGATCAATCTAAGACTAAGACTAGATGTGACCAATCTAAGCTTAAGACTAGATGTGACCAATTTAAAACTAAGACTAGATCTGTTCAATCTAAGACTAGATGTGACCAATCTAAGTCTAATACTAGATCTGACCAATCTAAGACTAGATCTGACCAATTTAAGACTAGATGTGCCCAATCAAAGTCTAAGACTAGATGTGACCAATCTAAGTCTAAGACTAGATCTGACCAATCTAAGACTAGATCTGACCAATCTAAGTCGAAGACTAGATCTGACCAATCTAAGACTAGATCTGACCAATCTAAGTCCAAGACTAGATGTGACCAATCTAAGACTAGATGTGACCAATCTAAGACTAGATGTGACCAATCTAAGTCTATGACTAGATCTGACCAATTTAAAACTAAGATGAGATCTGACTAATCTAAGACTAGATGTGGCCAATCTAAGTCTAAAACTAGATCTGACCAATCTAAGACTAGATCTGACCAATCTAAGACTAGATCTGACCAATTTAAGATTAGATCTGACCAATCAAAGTCAAAGACTAGATAGAATGTGAATGTTTTGGAGCATTTACACAATTAATTATTCAAAAACAAGCTAGTTTTATCAGGTCTATCAAGTCAGTTTCCACTTAAAACAAAACAGCATCTTGGCTTTGATTGACATTTTTAATTGAGAAATGGTATTAAGGAATTCCTGGAATTTTGGGAAAACTGGGAATTTTTACAGTTCGAAAATCAACTTGGTTTTTTTTGTCCTGATTAAGAGGAATGTTTTGACGGTGGAACGGTTGAAGTGGGTTGAAAAATGTGGAATGAGTCGTCGACAGAAAAAAAGGTCAAAAAAAGGGTTTGAAAAAAACGGGAATTCTGGGAATTTCTGGAATTGTTTTAACTTGGAAAAATGATAGTTTGAATGTCCAGGATGAGTGGAATATGTTGAAGGTGGGATTGTTTGAATGGGTTGAAAAATGTGGAAATGGTGGAAGTTTGAAAAATGGCCAATTCATTTTGAACGGGAAAAATGTCCCGGAAAACCTGGAATTCTGGGAAATCTGGGAATTTTTTTAACTTAAAAAAAAAAGATCGTTTGAATGTCCAGGATGAGTGGAATATGTTGACGGTGGAATGGTTTGAATTGGTTGAAAAATGTGGAAATGGTGGAAGTTTGAAAAATGGCCAATTCATTTTGAACGGGAAAAATGTCCTGGAAAACCTGGAATTCTGGGAAATCTGGGAATTTTTTTAACTTAAAAAAAAATGATCGTTTGAATGTCCAGGATGAGTGGAATATGTTGACGGTGGAATGGTTTGAATTGGTTGAAAAATGTGGAAATGGTGGAAGTTTGAAAAATGGCCAATTCATTTTGAACGGGAAAAATGTCCTGGAAAACCTGGAATTCTGGGAAATCTGGGAATTTTTTAACTTAAAAAAAAAATGATCGTTTGAATGTCCAGGATGAGTGGAATATGTTGACGGTGGAATGGTTTGAATTGGTTGAAAAATGTGGAAATGGTGGAAGTTTGAAAAATGGCCAATTCATTTTGAACGGGAAAAATGTCCCAGAAAACCTGGAAATATGGGAATTTTTGGAATATGTCAAGGGAAAGCCCGCAATTCTTGAATAGGCTGAATGGTTTGGAGTTGGAACGGTTTGAATCGGGTGAAAAATGTGGAAGGTAGAGCGCGCCAAAATCTGGAGAAGAAGAAGAAGTTGAATAATAAATAGATGAATTTTGTTGTAGAAAAGTATATTTGTGAATGTTTTGGAGCATTCACACAATGAATTATTCAAAAACAAGCTAGTTTTATCAGGTCTATCAAGTCAGTTTCCACTTAAAACAAAACAGCATCTTGGCTTTGATTGACATTTTTAATTGAGAAATGGTATTAAGGAATTCCTGGAATTTCGGGAAAACTGGGAATTTTTACAGTTCAAAAATCAACTTGGTTTTTTTTGTCCTGATTAAGAGGAATGTTTTGACGGTGGAACGGTTGAAGTGGGTTGAAAAATGTGGAATGAGTCGTCGACAGAAAAAAAGGTCAAAAAAAGGGTTTGGAAAAACGGGAATTCTGGGTATTTCTGGAATTGTTTTAACTTGGAAAAATGATAGTTTGAATGTCCAGGATGAGTGGAATATGTTGAAGGTGGGATTGTTTGAATAGGTTGAAAAATGTGGAAATGGTGGAAGTTTGAAAAATGGCCAATTCATTTTGAACGGGAAAAATGTCCTGGAAAACCTGGAATTCTGGGAAATCTGGGAATTTTTTTAACTTAAAAAAAATGATCGTTTGAATGTCCAGGATGAGTGGAATATGTTGACGGTGGAATGGTTTGAATTGGTTGAAAAATGTGGAAATGGTGGAAGTTTGAAAAATGGCCAATTCATTTTGAACGGGAAAAATGTCCTGGAAAACCTGGAATTCTGGGAAATCTGGGAATTTTTTTAACTTAAAAAAAAAATGATCGTTTGAATGTCCAGGATGAGTGGAATATGTTGACGGTGGAATGGTTTGAATTGGTAGAAAAATGTGGAAATGGTGGAAGTTTGAAAAATGGTCAATTCATTTTGAACGAGAAAAATGTCCCAGAAAACCTGGAAATATGGGAATTTTTGGAATATGTCAAGGGAAAGCCCGCAATTCTTGAATAGGCTGAATGGTTTGGAGTTGGAACGGTTTGAATCGGGTGAAAAATGTGGAAGGTAGAGCGCGCCAAAATCTGGAGAAGAAGAAGAAGTTGAATAATAAATAGATGAATTTTGTTGTAGAAAAGTATATTTGTGAATGTTTTGGAGCATTCACACAATGAATTATTCAAAAACAAGCTAGTTTTATCAGGTCTATCAAGTCAGTTTCCACTTCAACAAAACAGCATCTTGGCTTTGATTTACATTTTTAATTGAGAAATGGTATTAAGGAATTCCTGGAATTTCGGGAAAACTGGGAATTTTTACAGTTCAAAAATCAACTTGTTTTTTTTTTGTCCTGATTAAGAGGAATGTTTTGACGGTGGAACGGTTGAAGTGGGTTGAAAAATGTGGAATGAGTCGTCGACAGAAAAAAAGGTCAAAAAAAGGGTTTGAAAAAACGGGAATTCTGGGAATTTCTGGAATTGTTTTAACTTGGAAAAATGATAGTTTGAATGTCCAGGATGAGTGGAATATGTTGAAGGTGGGATTGTTTGAATAGGTTGAAAAATGTGGAAATGGTGGAAGTTTGAAAAATGGCCAATTAATTTTGAACGGGAAAAATGTCCTGGAAAACCTTGAATTCTGGGAAATCTGGGAATGTTTTTAACTTAAAAAAAAAAGATTGTTTGAATGTCCAGGATGAGTGGAATATGTTGACGGTGGAATGGTTTGAATTGGTTGAAAAATGTGGAAATGGTGGAAGTTTGAAAAATGGTCAATTCATTTTGAACGGGAAAAATGTCCTGGAAAATCTGGAATTCTGGGAAATCTGGGAATTTTTTTAACTTAAAAAAAATTATCGTTTGAATGTCCAGGATGAGTGGAATATGTTGACGGTGGAATGGTTTGAATTGGTTGAAAAATGTGGAAATGGTGGAAGTTTGAAAAATGGCCAATTCATTTTGAACGGGAAAAATGTCCTGGAAAACCTGGAATTCTGGGAAATCTGGGAATTTTTTTAACTTAAAAAAAAAAGATCGTTTGAATGTCCAGGATGAGTGGAATATGTTGACGGTGGAATGGTTTGAATTGGTTGAAAAATGTGGAAATGGTGGAAGTTTGAAAAATGGCCAATTCATTTTGAACGGGAAAAATGTCCTGGAAAACCTGGAATTCTGGGAAATCTGGGAATTTTTTTAACTTAAAAAAAAAAGATCGTTTGAATGTCCAGGATGAGTGGAATATGTTGACGGTGGAATGGTTTGAATTGGTTGAAAAATGTGGAAATGGTGGAAGTTTGAAAAATGGCCAATTAATTTTGAACGGGGAAAATGTCCTGGAAAACCTGGAATTCTGGGAAATCTGGGAATTTTTTTAACTTAAAAAAAAAATGATCGTTTGAATGTCCAGGATGAGTGGAATATGTTGACGGTGGAATGGTTTGAATTGGTTGAAAAATGTGGAAATGGTGGAAGTTTGAAAAATGGCCAATTCATTTTGAACGGGAAAAATGTCCTGGAAAACCTGGAATTCTGGGAAATCTGGGAATTTTTTTAACTTAAAAAAAAAAGATTGTTTGAATGTCCAGGATGGGTGGAATATGTTGACGGTGGAATGGTTTGAATTGGTTGAAAAATGTGGAAATGGTGGAAGTTTGAAAAATGGCCAATTAATTTTGAACGGGAAAAATGTCCCGGAAAACCTGGAATTCTGGGAAATCTGGGAATTTTTTTAACTTAAAAAAAATGATCGTTTGAATGTCCAGGATGAGTGGAATATGTTGACGGTGGAATGGTTTGAATTGGTTGAAAAATGTGGAAATGGTGGAAGTTTGAAAAATGGCCAATTCATTTTGAACGGGAAAAATGTCCTGGAAAACCTGGAATTCTGGGAAATCTGGGAATTTTTTTAACTTAAAAAAAAAATTATCGTTTGAATGTCCAGGATGAGTGGAATATGTTGACGGTGGAATGGTTTGAATTGGTTTAAAAATGTGGAAATGGTGGAAGTTCGAAAAATGGCCAATTCATTTTGAACGGGAAAAATGTCCCAGAAAACCTGGAAATATGGGCATTTTTGGAATTTGTCAAGGGAAAAGCCCGCAATTCTTGAATAGGCTGAACGGTTTGGAGTTGGAACGGTTTGAATCGGGTGAAAAATGTGGAAGGTAGAGCGCGCCAAAATCTGGAGAAGAAGAAGAAGTTGAATAATAAATAGATGAATTTTGTTGTAGAAAAGTATATTTGTGAATGTTTTGGAGCATTCACACAATGAATTATTCAAAAACAAGCCAGTTTTATCAGGTCTATCAAGTCAGTTTCCACTTCAACAAAACAGCATCTTGGCTTTGATTGTCCTCAAAATTGGTGAAAACAAACATTTCACTCACTAAAGTTCTATTCATGATAAAGTGGTAAGTCATGTGTTTGGAAAGTAACTATTGTCAAGTGGAAGTGATCGAGCAGCCCAGTGAGCATGCAGTGTCTAATGAGGCTTCACTGATCTCTAATGGACTTTCTTCTATTTCCAGACCAAAAATGGCTGAATGAGCTTTGCAATTAGCATAAATCCACTTTGACTGTCCACCTCTGCACAAACACCAAGACATGACAGAGTCCAACAACCACATTTAGATTGCAGACATGCTATGATGTAGGCTCCGTGGTATCCATTTAATACATTCTAGTAGGTATTTCTGAAAGTAAAAATACTGTCATGATCCGGGGTCCGGATCATGTTTTTGTTATGTTCTGTTAGTTTTGGACTCCCTTAGTTCCTGTTTGTGCACCTCTGGGTTTGTTTTAGTTTGGGTTATGTCATGATCCGTCACCTGGGTCATGGCGTGATTTGGGTTTGTTAGTTTTTCTGTTTTAGTCTGTTTCCTGGGTGCACCCTCTTTCCTTGTTTTCTGTTGGTTTCCATGGGCACTAATTCTCCTCACCTGTCTTAGTTTTGCAATTAGTGTTCCCACCAGGTGTTTTGGTTAATCACCCCCCTTAATAGTTTCCTGTCACCCAGCAATAGTTGCTGGGTCAATGTTTGCTGTATGCAACAGTCACGTAAGTTTTGTTTGTTCATGCCACAGCTAGTAAGTTTTCCTTGCCATAGTCTATGCCAGGGGTCACCAACCTTTTTGAAACCAAGAGCTACTTCTTGGGTACTGATTAATGCGAAGGGCTACCAGTTTGATACACACTTAAATAAATTGCCAGAAATAGCCAATTTGCTCAATTTACCTTTAACTCTATGTTATTATTAATAATTAATGATATTTACACTTAATTGAACGGTTTAAAAGAGGAGAAAACACGAAAAAAAATGACAATTAAATTTTGAAACATAGTTTATCTTCAATTTCGACTCTTTAAAATTCAAAATTCAACTGAAAAAAAGAAGAGAAAAACTAGCTAATTCGAATCTTTTTGAAAAAATAAAAAAAATAATTTATGGAACATCATTAGTAATTTTTCCTGATTAAGATTAATTTTAGAATTTTGATGACATGTTTTAAATAGGTTAAAATCCAAGCTATATTTCTAACAAAGACAAATCATTATTTCTTCTAGATTTTCCAGAACAATATTTTTAAAAGAAATTCAAAAGACTTTGAAACAAGATTTAAATTTGATTCTACAGATTTTGTAGATTTGCCAGAATAATTTTTTTGAATTTGAATCATAATAAGTTTGAAGAAATATTTCACAAATATTCTTCGTCGAAAAAACAGAAGCTAAAATGAAGAATTAAATTAAAATTAATGTATTATTCTTTACAATAAAAACAATACATTTACTTGAACATTGATTTAAATTGTCAGGAAAGAAGAGGAAGGAATTTAAAAGGTAAAAAGGTATATGTGTTTAAAAATCCTAAAATAATTTTTAAGGTTGTATGTTTTCTCTAAAATTGTCTTTCTGAAAGTTATAAGAAGCAAAGTAAAAAAATTTATGAATTTATTTAAACAAGTGAAGACCAAGTCTTTAAAATATTTCCTTGGATTTTCAAATTCTATTTGAGTTTTGTCTCTCTTAGAATTAAAAATGTCGAGCAAAGCGAGACCAGCTTGCTAGTAAATAAATAACATTTAAAAAATAGAGGCAGCTCACTGGTAAGTGCTGCTATTTGAGCTATTTTTAGAACAGGCCAGCGGGCTACTCATCTGGTCCTTACGGGCTACCTGGTGCCCGCGGGCACCGCGTTGGTGACCCCTGGTCTATGCTAAGTATTTGCTGTAGCTCCAAGTGCGATCAGCACATTGTGCCTTCGCCTTGTGTTCCGTTTTGTTGTACTACTTTGATTTTTGAGAATTAAATCATGTTCTTACCTTGCACGCTTTGTCTGGAATGGTCCATCTGCATTTTGGGAGAACGAACCACGTCGTGACAGAATGATGCCAGCCTGAGCGTGGCGAGCAAGGTGACTAAATAGCTCTCTGATTAGTGGTTGACAGCAGCTGAGCGTGCCGACCACTAACCAGAGGCAGGTGAACCCAATTAATCCCCATGGAAACTAAAACAAACCCAGAGGTGCACAAACAGGAACTAAGGGAGTCCAAAACTAACAGAACATAACAAAAACGTTCACATGATAAAAAGGAATGCAGAATAAGAAAGCCTGGAATCAACTCAGTATTGTTTAATGCTCGTCCATCAATAGAAGACAAGTTCCATTGCCGGGATGTTGCTGTGAGAAAGTAAAAAACAGACAAATCGAGTATTGACCTTTTGAAGGCAGAACGTATGTTGTTGTCCTTAAAACTCAGAAGAAGACCGAGCGGTCCAGTTGACGCCTACCAGATTTCTGCTCCTAGATGACAGATCCACCTCCATCTTTTCCACCAGTGTGTTGGACACCTTCTTTGGCTTGCGGCACCAACACAAACTCATCAGAAACAAAGACAATCCATTTTGAAATTCATTATTCACTATTGACATTTTTATTTCAAGGGTGTTGTAATATTTTCTTGACGACACAAACCAGAAGTCTGTTCATTTCCCTTCGTATTATTAAATACAACAATTATGTTAGATTACTTCAGGGGTCTTGGGCATACTTGCCAACCTTGAGACTTCCGAATTCGGGAGATGGGGGGGGGGCGGGGGTTGGTGGTAGCGGGTGGTGTATATTGTAGCGTCCCGGAAGAGTTAGTGCTTCAAGGGGTTCTGGGTATTTGTTATGTTGTGTTTATGTTGTGTTAAGGTGTGGATGTTCTCCTGAAATGTGTTTGTCATTCTTGTTTGGTGTGGGTTCACAGTGTGGCGCATATTTGTAACAGTGTTAAAGTTGTTTATACGGCTACCCTCAGTGCGACATGTATGGCTGTAGTTCTAGTATGCATTGCATTCACTAATGTGCGTGTAAAAGCCGCATATTGTATGTGACTGGGCTGGCACGCTGTTTGTATGGAGGAAAAGCGGACGTGACGACAAGTTGTAGAGGACGCTAAAGGCAGTGCCTTTAAGGTACGCCGCCAATATTGTTGTCCGGGTGGAAATCGGGAGAAATTCGGGAGAATGGTTGCCCCGGGAGATTTTCGGGAGGGGCACTGAAATTCCGGAGTCTCCCGGGAAAATCGGGAGGGTTGGCAAGTATGGTCTTGGGAGACCCTACCAGGGGGCATAGAAGCCCCCGGACAACATAGCTCCTAGGATCATTGGGACACGCAAACTCCTCTACCACGATAAGGTGGCAGCTCAGAAAGGAGTCCATGGTTCTCGCCCGGGAAAGGGTGGAGTGCCATCTCCAGGTTGGGGAGGAGACCCTGCCCCAAGTGGAGGAGTTCAAGTACCTAGGAGTCTTGTTCACAGAGAGGGAAGAGTGGATCGTGAGATCGACAGGCGGATCGGTGCGGTGTCTTCAGTAATGTGGATGCTGTATCGATCCGTTGTGGTGAAGAAGGAGCTGAGCCGGAAGGCAGGGCTCTCAATTTACCGCTTGATCTACGTTCCCATCCTTACCTATGGTCATGAGCTTTGGATTATGACCGAAAGGACAAGATCACGGGTACAATCGGCCCAAATGAGTTTCCTCCACCGGGTGGCGGGTCTCTCCCTTAGAGATAGGGTGAGAAGCTCTGTCATCCGGGAGAAAGTCAGAGTAAAGCCGCTGCTCCTCCACATGGAGAGGAGCCAGATGAGGTGGTTCGGGCATCTGCTCAGGATGCCACCCGAACGCCTCCCTAGGGAGGTGTTTAGGGCACGTCCGACCGGCAGGAGGCCACGGGGAAGACCCAAGACACGTTGGGAAGATTATGTCTCCCGGCTGGCCTGGGAACGCCTCGGGATCCGGTAGTTTTTGTCAAAATGTTCAACTGAGTGCAGTTTCAAAAACCCCATGAAGAACACAATGAACTTAGACTTCATCTCAGTGTATCTACAAAGCAATTCGACTTTAAGTCACGGACCTTCTAGGATTGAACAAAAAACTAAATAAAGCATAAATTAAAACTCTTCAATGTATCAACGACCTCATTTGTCATTTCCACATAATCCTGTGCTAACAAAGTGAGTTAGAAACTATTTAAGAGGGTTGAGTCTTCACTGTGTATTTACAGAACAATAAAAGCTGTGCAATGTGTGAACAATGTCAACAAACCAACAATAAAAACTTCAAAGACTGAAAGTATTGCAGTAAATCACACATTGTTCACGTTCTTACATCCTCACTGAAGACAACAATGTCCACAGAACTATATCAATGTCATAACAATTTAAGTGAGATAAAACAATAAAATAAGAGCGGTCAGTTCCATGATTAGGTCCACTTACACTTAAAATAACAACAACAACAAAAATGTGTTATTTATGAGCTACTGGTATTGTATGTCTGGGTGGGGGTCCTGCTTTGGGGATCATTTGGACCCCTTTCAGACAAACCTTCACATGATGCACAATGAGATGTAAGCATGGGATAAAGTGTACATCTGTAAAAATCTATTTGAAATGTGGACTCTTCAGACCACAGAACACTTTTCCACTTTACATCGGTCCATCTTAGATGAGCTCGGGCCCAGTGAAGCGTTTCTGGGTGTTGTTGATAAATGGCTTGCGTTTTGCATAGTAGAGTTTTAACTTGCACTTACAGATGTAGCGACCAACTGTAGTTACTGACAGTGGTTTTCTGAAGTGTTCCTGAGCCCATCTGGTGATATCCTTTACACACTGATGTCGCCTTTTTGATGCAGTACCGCCTGACGGATCCAAGGTCACGAGCATTCAATGTTGGTTTTCGGCCGTCACTAGTTTTGGGTTTTGCTTGATATACGTTTTTTTTTTACGGATGTTTTTGGTGTTGTTACGGCCGAATATAAAGAGTTTTGCCCATAAAGTGGTCGATGGAATTCCTGTCCTTAAAGCATCTCCACAGATGTAACAATCATTAAACAGTTTTGACGATCCTTATCTGTTGTGGCCCCTTGTTGTCACCTGTCACTCACAGTTGCATCGCAAAATCAGTGGCCTAGTGGTTGGAGTGTCCGCCCTGAGATCGGTAGGTCATGAGTTCAAACCCCGGCCGAGTCATACCAAAGACTATAAAAAATGGGAGCCATTACCTCCCTGCTTGGCACTCAGCATCAAGGGTTGGAATTGGGGGTTAAATCACCAAAAATTATTCCTGGGCGCGGCCACTGCTGCTGCTCACTGCTGCTGCTCACTGCTCCCCTCACCTCCCAGGGGGTGATCAAGGGTGATGGGTCAAATGCAGAGAATCATTTTGCCACACCTAGTGTGTGTGTGTGTGTGACAATCATGGGTACTTAACTTTAACTTTAAACTGAAATACCACTTTTTTACTTAAACGAGGTGGTTTGCTTTCTCCAAGAATATGAACATTCATCATATGCAAAACGTAATATGAGTTCATTAATTCACTTCACTAGCGAGCAGCACTCTTAGCGAGGTTGAGACCGCATCCTCCCTCCAGATGTCTCGACGCCGTGTCTTTAAATGTTGGCGCATCACAGACGTGCTGACATAAAAACGAGGTCCGCTTTGCAAAATGAGCAAAGAATTCATGTTTCAGAAAAACCATATGTGAATGCTTTTGGAGCATTCACACAATAAATTGTTTATTTTTTTGAAGCGTTCAGATGGAATTTGATTTTCTGTGCGCTGAGCACGCGCAAAAAGTGCGCAATTCGGAAACCTCTTGCTAGGTACACTCGCCCCATATATAAACTATTTATTTGCCTAACAGAATTAGAATTGCGACATCCAGTGGACACATTAAGAACTGCCATTTATTTCATCCCTGGATTACTTAATAATGCAACCTGAACTGTTTTTCTATTTTTTGTTTACATTTATAGTGCATAGACCAGGCCTGGGCAATTATTTTGACTCGGGGGGCCAAATTTTGAGAAAATAAATGTGTCTGGGGGCCGGTATATCTATTTTTAGGAAAACCAATACAAAAACCTCACAATAAAGTCTGATTGAATGCTAAATTATTTTATGACAGACCGCCTTAAAAACGGAATGGAATTGTATTTTTTTCTATGAAGGATAAAACCCTGAATATTGACAACCCCCTCTCCATCGACATATTTTACAATCCAGCGAAACGTAACAAAAATGCAACAAACATAGCGAAATATGAACGAAAAAACAAAAACATCTACAATCTGATATATGTGATACATCACTAAGCTTTAGAACTTTCTTGTAAAAATTTCCTTCCGCGTCTGTCCCTGACACCCGCATTTCAGGCTCTGGAAACACTCTGTGGAAACGCTCCCCACCCACACTGCTTGGTACCTCGTCTGACCTGCTGTGACGTAGATTACCATAGTAACTAGTAGGGTTGTACGGTATACAGGTATTAGTATAGTACCGCGATACTAATGAATCATATTCGGTACCATACCTCCGCTGAAAAGTACCGGTCCGCTACACCCTCAGATTTTTTTGTTAAAATAAAGCCAATAATGCACATTTTTCTGGTCTCCTTTATTTAGAAAAGTATCGAAAAGTACCAAAAAGTATAGAAATTTGCCCAGGTCTGGCTTAGACAATACATCCTAAACAACTGCCAACCGCAGTGGGATACTTACCATTTATAACGAGGTATTCCTTC
>NC_084746.1:10319110-10396610 GCF_033978785.1 Entelurus aequoreus
AGCCATTGTTCACTACACTCGCCTGTGGCTGTGGACCATAACCAAGCCATTGTTCACTACACTCGCCTGTGGCTGTGGACCATAACCAAGCCATTGTTCACTACACACACCTGTGGCTGTGGATCATAACCAAGCCATTGTTCACTACACTCGCCTGTGGCTGTGGACCATATCCAAGCCATTGTTCACTACACTCGCCTGTGGCTGTGGACCTAAGCCATTGTTTACTACACTCGCCTGTGGCTGTGGACCACAACTAAGCCATTGTTCATTACACACGCCTGTGGCTGTGGACCATAACCAAGCCATTGTTCACTACACTCGCCTGTGTCTGTGGACCATAACCAAGCCATTGTTCACTACACTCGCCTGTGGCTGTGGACCATAACCAAGCCATTATTCACTACACTCGCCTGTGACTGTGGACCATAACCAAGCCATTGTTCACTACACACGCCTGTGGCTGTGGACCATAACCAAGCCATTGTTCACTACACACACCTGTGGCTGTGGACCATAACCAAGCCATTGTTCACTACACTCGCCTGTGTCTGTGGACCATAGCCAAGCCATTGTTCACTACACACGCCTGTGTCTGTGGACCATAACCAAGCCATTGTTCACTACACACGCCTGTGTCTGTGGACCATCACCAAGCCATTGTTCACTACACTCGCTTGTGTCTGTGGACCATAACCAAGCCATTGTTCACTACACTCGCCTGTGTCTGTGGACCATAGCCAAGCCATTGTTCACTACACTCGCCTGTGGCTGTGGACCATAACCAAGCCTTTGTTCACTACACTCGCCTGTGTCTGTGGACCATACCCAAGCCATTGTTCACTACACACACCTGTGGCTGTGGACCATAACCAAGCCATTGTTCACTACACTCGCCTGTGTCTGTGGACCATAACCAAGCCATTGTTCACTACACTCGCCTGTGGCTGTGGACCATAACCAAGCCATTGTTCACTACACACGCCTGTGACTGTGGACCATAACCAAGCCATTGTTCACTACACACGCCTGTGGCTGTGGACCATAACCAAGCCATTGTTTACTACACTCGCCTGTGGCTGTGGACCATAACCAAGCCATTGTTCACTACACTCACCTGTGGCTGTGGACCATAACCAAGCCATTGTTCACTACACTCGCCTGTGGCTGTGGACCACAACCAAGCCATTATTCACTACACTCGCCTGTGGCTGTGGACCACAACCAAGCCATTGTTCACTACACTCGCCTGTGGCTGTGGACCATAACCAAGCCATTGTTCACTACACTCGCTTATGGCTGTGGACCATAACTAAGCCATTGTTCACTACACTCGCCTGTGGCTGTGGACCATAACCAAGCCATTGTTCACTACACTCGCCTGTGGCTGTGGACCACAACTAAGCCATTGTTCATTACACTCGCCTGTGGCTGTGGACCATAACCAAGCCATTGTTCACTACACTCGCCTGTGTCTGTGGACCATAACCAAGCCATTGTTCACTATACACGCCTGTGGCTGTGGACCATAACCAAGCCATTGCTCTATACACTCGCCTGTGGCTGTGGACCATAACCAAGCCATTGTTCACTACACTCGCCTGTGGCTGTGGACCATAACCAAGCCATTGTTCACTACACTCGCCTGTGGCTGTGGACCATAACCAAGCCATTGTTCACTACACTCGCCTGTGGCTGTGGACCATAACCAAGCCATTGTTCACTACACTCGCCTGTGGCTATGGACCATAACCAAGCCATTGTTCACTACACTCGCCTGTGGCTGTGGACCATAACCAAGCCATTGTTCACTACACTCGCCTGTGGCTGTGGACCTAAGCCATTGTTTACTACACTCGCCTGTGGCTGTGGACCACAACTAAGCCATTGTTCATTACACTCGCCTGTGGCTGTGGACCACAACCGAGCCATTGTTCACTACACACACCTGTGGCTGTGGACCATAACCAAGCCATTGTTCACTACACTCGCCTGTGTCTGTGGACCATAACCAAGCCATTGTTCACTACACACACCTGTGGCTGTGGACCATAACCAAGCCATTGTTCACTACACTCGCCTGTGTCTGTGGACCATAACCAAGCCATTGTTCACTACACTCACCTGTGTCTGTGGACCATAACCAAGTCATTGTTCACTACACTCGCCTGTGTCTGTGGACCATAACCAAGCCATTGTTCACTACACACGCCTGTGACATGTGCCATGCTTTTAATAAGGTTTGAGTGACGGGTTCAATGTTTCCTCAGAAGGAACACGCTACCTTACAGCGCTAATAGGAGGCGGCAGGTACATCGCCCTCAAGACTTGATGAAAGTGCTGTAAAAATATACCAGGGTGAAATACATCGGAATTAATTTCTACTTTTCAACAGCTGGCGTGAGATGAAAGAGCGGACAGATGGCGCTGGCTAGCAGGATGACATGTTGCCTCTGCAGCTTGGACACCTTCTGGTTTCACTTCAGTGGCTTTAAACGCTCAAGACATGTACTTGTTGCTTTAGCAACTGGGGAAAGGTCTGGAAGCATTTCTGAAATATCCCCATAGTTCACACTTCTTTTTTGTTTTGTTTAATACAAATGTGCGTCAAACAGTTAATTATGAGTGACAATCATTCAAAGAAACTATGCAATTTTTCGCGCTCCTCATTTTGTTTCCCTTTCTTCTACACCAAAATGAATCTATTTATTCTTCTTCTTCTTCTCCTCCAGATTTTGGCGCGCTCTACCTTCCACATTTCTCATCCGATTCAAAACGTTCCAACTTCAAACTTTTCAGCCTATTAGGGAATCACGGGTTTTCCCTTGACTAATTCCAAAAATTCCCAGATTTCCCAGAATTCCAGGTTTTCCGGGACATTTTCCCCATTCAGAATGAATTGGCCTTTTTTCAAACTTCCACTATTTCCACATTTTTCAACCGATTCAAACCATTCCACCTTCAACATATTCCACTCATCCTGGACATTCCAACTATCTTTTTTCCAAGTTCTAAAAAATTCCAGGAATTCACTTTTTTTCAAACCCTTTTTTGACCCTTTTTTCTGTCGACTACTCCTTCCACATTTTTCAACGCATTTCAATCGTTCCACCGTCAAAACATTCCTCTTAATCAGGACAAAAAACAAAGTTGTTTGTTGAACTGGAAAAATTCCCGTTTTTTCCGAAATTCCTGGAATTCCATAATACCATTTCTCAATTAAAAATGTTACTACTTCAACATTTCTCGACCGATTTGAAAAGTTCTAACACCAACTATTTCAACTCATTCACAACATTCAAGTCTTTTAAAATGTTCCAAAAAATTCCCACTTTTCCCGAAATTCCCATTGAAAAGAATGGAACCTTTTTTAAAGTTCCACAATTCCCGCATTTCGTATCCGATTCAAACGGTTCCAAATCCAAAATATTCCGCATGTTCAAATTTGTGTGCTCTCCTTCAACAATTTTGAAAAATTCCCGGATTTCCAAGAATTCCCAGTTTTCATGGACATTTTTCCCATTTAAAATGAATTGGCCATTTTTCAAACTTCCACAATTCCCACATTTTGAGACTGATTCAAACCATTACACATTCAACATATTCCACTAATCTTAAACATTCAAACGAGTAAAAAAAAAAAATCCAGGAGTTTCCAGAACTCCCGTTTTTTTCAAACCCTTTTTTCACCCTTTATTCTGTGGAATACTCCTACCACATGTTTCAACCCATTTCAACCGTTCCCCTGTCAATGCATTCCTCTTAATCAGGACAAGAAACAAAGTTGTTTTTTGAACTGGAAAAATTCCCGGTTTTCCCGAAATTCCAGGAATTCCGTAACACCATTTCTGCATTAAAAATGTTACTACAACATTTCTCTACCGTTTTGAAAAATTCCAACTCCAACCATTTTAACTCATTCAGAAAATTCATGTTTTTTACCATTAAAAAAAAAAATCCCTCTTTTCCCAGGATTCCCAAATTTCCATGAAATTTCCATTAAAAAGAATGGGTTATTTTCCAAAGTTCCACAATAACCACATTCTTTATCCGATTCAAACCATTCCAAATGCAAAATATTCAGCCTGTTCAAATTTGTGTGCTCTCCTTCAACAATTTTGAAAAATTCCCGGATTTCCAAGAATTCCCAGTTTTCAGAGACATTTTTACCATTTAAAATGAATTGGCCATTTTTCAAAGTTCCACAATTCCCACATTTTGCAACTGATTCAAACCATTCCACATTCAACATATTCCACTAATCTTAAACATTCAAACGAGTAAAAAAAAAAATCCAGGAATTTCCAGAACTCCCGTTTTTTCAAACCCTTTTTTCACCCTTTATTCTGTGGAATACTCCTACCACATGTTTCAACCCATTTCAACCGTTCCCCTGTCAATGCATTCCTCTTAATCAGGACAAGAAAAAAAGTTGTTTTTTGAACTGGAAAAATTCCCGGTTTTCCCGAAACTCCAGGAATTCCATAACACCATTTCTGCATTAAAAATGTTACTACAACATTTCTCTACCATTTTGAAAAATTCCAACTCCAACCATTTTAACTCATTCAGAAAATTCATGTTTTTTACCATTAAAAAAAAAAATCCTCTTTTCCCAGGATTCCCAAATTTCCATGAAATTTCCATTAAAAAGAATGGGTTATTTTCCAAAGTTCCACAATAACCACATTCTTTATCCGATTCAAACCATTCCAAATGCGAAATATTCAGCCTGTTCAAATTTGTGTGCTCTCCTTCAACAATTTTGAAAAATTCCCGGATTTCCAAGAATTCCCAGTTTTCAGAGACATTTTTACCATTTAAAATGAATTGGCCATTTTTCAAAGTTCCACAATTCCCACATTTTGCAACTGATTCAAACCATTCCACATTCAACATATTCCACTCATCTTAAACATTTAAACTATCATTTTTCCAAGTAAAAAAAAAATCCAGGAATTTCCAGAACTCCCGTTTTTTCAAACCCTTTTTTCACCCTTTATTCTGTGGAATACTCCTACCACATGTTTCAACCCATTTCAACCGTTCCCCTGTCAATGCATTCCTCTTAATCAGGACAAGAAACAAAGTTGTTTTTTGAACTGGAAAAATTCCCGGTTTTCCCGAAATTCCAGGAATTCCGTAACACCATTTCTGCATTAAAAATGTTACTACAACATTTCTCTACCGTTTTGAAAAATTCCAACTCCAACCATTTTAACTCATTCAGAAAATTCATGTTTTTTACCATTAAAAAAAAAAATCCCTCTTTTCCCAGGATTCCCAAATTTCCATGAAATTTCCATTAAAAAGAATGGGTTATTTTCCAAAGTTCCACAATGACCACATTCTTTATCCGATTCAAACCATTCCAAATGCAAAATATTCAGCCTGTTCAAATTTGTGTGCTCTCCTTCAACAATTTTGAAAAATTCCCGGATTTCCAAGAATTCCCAGTTTTCATGGACATTTTTCCCATTTAAAATGAATTGGCCATTTTTCAAACTTCCACAATTCCCACATTTTGAGACTGATTCAAACCATTACACATTCAACATATTCCACTAATCTTAAACATTCAAACGAGTAAAAAAAAAAATCCAGGAGTTTCCAGAACTCCCGTTTTTTCAAACCCTTTTTTCACCCTTTTTTCTGTGGAATACTCCTACCACATGTTTCAACCCATTTCAACCGTTCCCCTGTCAATGCATTCCTCTTAATCAGGACAAGAAACAAAGTTGTTTTTTGAACTGGAAAAATTCCCGGTTTTTCCGAAATTCCAGGAATTCCGTAACACCATTTCTGCATTAAAAATGTTACTACAACATTTCTCTACCGTTTTGAAAAATTCCAACTCCAACCATTTTAACTCATTCAGAAAATTCATGTTTTTTACCATTAAAAAAAAAAATCCCTCTTTTCCCAGGATTCCCAAATTTCCATGAAATTTCCATTAAAAAGAATGGGTTATTTTCCAAAGTTCCACAATAACCACATTCTTTATCCGATTCAAACCATTCCAAATGCAAAATATTCAGCCTGTTCAAATTTGTGTGCTCTCCTTCAACAATTTTGAAAAATTCCCGGATTTTCAAGAATTCCCAGTTTTCAGAGACATTTTTACCATTTAAAATGAATTGGCCATTTTTCAAAGTTCCACAATTCCCACATTTTGCAACTGATTCAAACCATTCCACATTCAACATATTCCACTCATCTTAAACATTTAAACTATCATTTTTCCAAGTAAAAAAAAAATCCAGGAATTTCCAGAACTCCCATTTTTTCAAACCCTTTTTTCACCCTTTATTCTGTGGAATACTCCTACCCCATTTTTCAACCCACTTCAACCGTTCCCCTGTCAATGCATTCCACTTAATCAGGACAAGAAACAAAGTTGTTTTTTGAACTGGAAACATTCCCGGTTTTCCCAAAATTACAGGAATTCCATAACACCATTTCTGAATGAAAAATGTTACTACTTCAACATTTCTCTACCGTTTTGAAAAATTCCAACACCAACCATTCAGAAAAGTCAAGGTTTTTTTTAACCATTTTCAAAAAAAATCCCTCTTTTCCCAGGATTTCCAAATTTCCATGAAATGTCCATAAAAAATAATGGGAAATTTTTCAAAGTTCCACAATTACCACATCTTTTATCCGATTAAAGCCGTTCCAACTTCAAAATATTCAGCCTGTTCAGGAATTGTGTGCTCCCTTTCAACAATTATAAAAAAAAAAAATCCCCGATTTTTTTGAATTCACAGTTTTAGGGACATTTTATTCTCCATTCAAAATTAATTATCCATTTTTCAAACATCCGCAATTCCCACATTGGAAGTGGAGGTGCACCTGCTGGATGTGGAGGCCCTGGCTTTGTGTGGTTACCCGTGGTCTGCGGCTGTGAGGCTGGTTGGATGTACCGCCAAATTCTCCAAAATGCCTTTGGAGACGGCATAAGGTAGAGAAATTAACATTTAATTCTCGGGCAACAGCTCAGGTGGACAATCCTCCCTCAAAATAACAGTCCAGTTGCGATTATGAATGCCCTGAGACTACAATGACCTGTTGAATGACAACAATCATAGAAAATACTTATGTGCATGTGATTATTTTGTTTTTAATTCTTAATAAATTTGCTTTTTTTTTAAATAAACCTTTGCACGTTGTCATTATGGGGTATTTTTTGTAGAATTTTGAGGACAACAATGAATTTATTTCATTTTGGAATAAAGCTGTAATATAACAAATTGTGGAATAAGTGAGACGCTGTGAATACTTTCCGGATGCACGGTCTGTTTAAACTAGGAATATGTTTGCAATATTATGTCACAAGAAGCACCTTGTTATTTATTATTTGACTTTAGCTCACAATCATAACAACAGTTTTAAAAAGAAGACCAACAAAGTGTTCGTTAGTTCGAGTTTGCTGGCAGCCGCGTTCAGCTCGTCGGAGGCTGATCAGTGTCCAAGTGTAGTTGTAGGCGTGTTAACAATATAAATACACCAGCGTGTTGAGCTATTGTCTCACCACTTAAAGTCCACCTCCAGTCCTGACACCCTCATGCACTGCTGCCATTGTGCGCCTCCAAGGGTGGGCCCAAAGACAACAAAACTGGATTATTTCTTCATGTCATCAACGAGGTGGCCTATAAATCACGTCCAGTAATAACGAACTCAACGGTGGAGGAGTCAGTGGGTGTCAGAAGGCAGAGAGTGGAGTGGAAAATCATAAGAAAAAGCTGACAGCTCATTTGTAGAATGTGTTGAAGAAGTATTTGCAGTTTGTGTTGAAGAAGCATGCGGGCGGAAGGTGTCACACGTCTCACTTTTAGCATGTGCGCTAACACTAAGTAGCTTCACTTGGGTTTTTATGAAGTGAGATCTTTTACGATTTTACAATGCACTTATTTCAATGAAATTAAACACAACAATCACCACATTTAGACTTAGGCCATGTCTACGTTAAGCCTAAACCCCGTGTTGGCCGTACTAAACCATCGTTTAAGGTTTTCCTCCTTGGATAATTATTTACATGGGTAAGTTCATCCATCCATCCATCTTCTTCCGCTTATCCGAGGTCGGGTCGCGGGGGCAGCAGCCTAAGCAGGGAAGCCCAGACTTCCCTCTCCCCAGCCACTTCGTCCAGCTCCTCCCGGGGGATCCCGAGGCGTTCCCAGGCCAGCCGGGAGACATAGTCTTCCCAACGTGTCCTGGGTCTTCCCCGTGGCCTCCTACCGGTCGGACGTGCCCGAAAAACCTCCCTAGGGAGGCGTTCAGGTGGCATCCTGACCAGATGCCCGAACAACCTCATCTGGCTCCTCTCCATGTGGATGTGGATGGGTAAGTGCAACAAAAATGGAGCTGTTTGGCCACAATACCCAGCAATATGTTTGGAGGAGAAAAGGTGAGGCCTTTAATCCCAGGAACACCATGCCCACCGTCAAGCATGGTGGTGGTAGTATTATGTTGGCAGGAAGGGATAGAAAGAAGAAGAAAAAGAGGACAGAGGAAGTGTCTTAAGAACTTGTGGAAATGCAATTTTTCTTAAATGTTGCCAATCATTCACATTTGTATTTCTTTTTTGATGTATTCTTAATGTTAAACTAAAGGTGATCAAAAGTCTGCTTACATAGGAGCCTATGAGAGTTACTCTATGCTGCCTATAAAAGCCCTTAAAAGACATCCAAACACCTCCATTAAGGTTTAAATACACTTTGTAAGTATATTTGTAATGTAGTAACATTCATAATAACATGTAAAATATACATGATGTAAGTATATATGTCATGTAGTAACATTCATAATAACATGTAATATATACATGATGTAAGTATATATGTCATGTAGTAACATTCATAATAACATGTAATATATACATGATGTAGGTATATATGTCATGTAGTAACATTCATAATAACATGTAAAATATACATGATGTAAGTATATAAGTCATGTAGTAACATTCATAATAACATGTAATATATACATGATGTAAGTATATATGTCATGTAGTAACATCCATAATAACTTGTAATATATACATGATGTAAGTATATATGTCATGTAGTAACATTCATAATAACATGTAATATATACATGATGTAGGTATATATGTCATGTAGTAACATTCATAATAACATGTAAAATATACATGATGTAAGTATATAAGTCATGTAGTAACATTCATAATAACATGTAATATATACATGATGTAAGTATATATGTCATGTAGTAACATCCATAATAACTTTTAATATATACATGATGTAAGTATATATGTCATGTAGTAACATTCATAATAACATGTAATATACACATGATGTAAGTATATATGTCATGTAGTAACATTCATTATAACATGTAATATATACATGATGTAAGTATATATGTCATGTAGTAACATTCATAATAACATGTAATATATACATGATGTAAGTATATATGTCATGTAGTAACATTCATAATAACATGTAATATATACATGATGTAAGTATATATGTCATGTAGTAACATTCATAATAACATGTAATATATACATGATGTAAGTATATATGTCATGTAGTAACATTCATAATAACATGTAAAATATACATGATGTAAGTATATAAGTCAGGTAGTAACATTCATAATAACATGTAATATATACATGATGTAGGTATATATGTCATGTAGTAACATCCATAATAACTTGTAATATATACATGATGTAAGTATATATGTCATGTAGTAACATTCATAATAACATGTAAAATATACATGATGTAAGTATATAAGTCATGTAGTAACATTCATAATAACATGTAATATATACATGATGTAAGTATATATGTCATGTAGTAACATTCATAATAACATGTAATATATACATGATGTAAGTATATATGTCATGTAGTAACATTCATAATAACATGTAATATATACATGATGTAAGTATATATGTCATGTAGTAACATTCATAATAACATGTAAAATATACATGATGTAAGTATATATGTCATGTAGTAACATTCATAATAACATGTAAAATATACATGATGTAAGTATATAAGTCATGTAGTAACATTCATAATAACATGTAATATATACATGATGTAGGTATATATGTCATGTAGTAACATCCATAATAACTTGTAATATATACATGATGTAAGTATATATGTCATGTAGTAACATTCATAATAACATGTAATATATACATGATGTAAGTATATATGTCATGTAGTAACATTCATAATAACATGTAATATATACATGATGTAAGTATATATGTCATGTAGTAACATTCATAATAACATGTAATATATACATGATGTAAGTATATATGTCATGTAGTAACATTCATAATAACATGTAATATATACATGATGTAAGTATATGTGTCATGTACTAACGAGCACATTTGTAATAATATTTAATGTTTACATATTTACTTTCTTTCAACAACATCACTGATTATTACTTACTATAGACTTTATGAGAGACAACAAACATAATAAATCATCACTTACTGTACAAGGTCTGCTGTCATTAGGATGCCAATTGATAGAATCTTGTTATAGTCAAACCAGGCATTTTTACGCGTCGTTCTGGCGATTCCCGGGTCTGAATTGGCTGTCAAAGTCTACCAAACCTTATCAGAATGTGTCCTCATCCTTCTACTATCCAGGTGAGAGGCATGATTTATGATCGAGAATAAACTCACAGGGAGCAGGGAAGCGAGGAAGCAGCAGACCACTCCATGATGTAAACATAGACACACAGGAAGTGATCACGGCAATCGCTATAAATAATCCGTCTGAGTTAGCGTTTATAATAACAACATCACTAATACTTGTTAATAGTCAAGTCAGGAAATGTAAATGGGGTATTGTTGGCGCTTTTTGTATGGTTATTCATCAGGTTTTATGGGCGGAATAGAGGACATTATTATTATTATTATTATTATTATTATTATTATTATTATTATTATTATTATTTAGATGTATTTAATATTTAGAAAGCATTTGGTGAGGGAAAGTGTGATCAGCGCGCCTGCAGGAGCAAAGGTCACCGCCCCCGTCAATAGTGTTGAGGGCGGAGCACCGCCGGATGGGGCGGGGCATGTGCTGAGGGCGAGACACAGCTGGCAGGTGATTAGATTTCACAGGTGGTACGTGGTAATCTAATCATCTGTTGTCTTTAACAGTGAGCGGCCGGGAGCAGAGAGGGAGAGAGGATACGGACGTGGCTGAAAGGTCACGTTCTCCTGGAGAAAAAAACTAGTGTTAAAACAATTGAGCATTAAAGGCCTACTGAAATGACTTTTTTTTTATTTAAACGGGGATAGCAGATCCATTCTATGTGTCATACTTGATCATTTCGCGATATTGCCATATTTTTGCTGAAAGTATTTAGTAGAGAACATCGACGATAAAGTTCGCAACTTTTGGTCGCTGATAAAAAAAAGCCTTGCCTGTACCGGAAGTAGCGTGACGTCGCAGGTTGAAAGGCTCCTCACATTTCCCCATTGTTTACAATGCAGCGAGAGCGATTCGGACCGAGAAAGCAACGATTACCCCATTAATTTGAGCCAGGATGAAAGATTTGTGGATGAGGAACGTGAGAGTGAAGGACTAGAGTGCAGTGCAGGACGTATTTTTTTTCGCTCTGACCGTAACTTAGGTACAAGGGCTCATTGGATTCTACACTTTCTCCTTTTTCTATTGTGAATCACGGATTTGTATTTTAAACCACCTCGGATACTATATCCTCTTGAAAATGAGAGTCAAGAACGCGAAATGGACATTTACAGTGACTTTTATCTCCATGACAATACATCGGCGAAGCACTTTAGCTACGGAGCTAACGTGATAGCATCGTGCTTTAATGCAGATAGAAACAAAATAAATAAACCCCTGACTGGAAGGATAGACAAAAGATCAACAATACTATTAAACCATGGACCTGTAACTACACGGTTAATGCTTTCCAGCCTGGCGAAGCTTAACAATGCTGTTGCTAACGACGCCATTGAAGCTAACTTAGCTACGGGACCTCACAGAGCTATGCTAAAAACATTAGCTATCCACCTACGCCAGCCAGCCCTCATCTGCTCGTCAACACCCGTGCTCACCTGCGTCCCAGCGATCGACGAAGGACTTCACCCGATCATCGATGCGGTCGGCGGCTAGCGTCGGCTAGCGCGTCTGCTATCCAAGTCAAAGTCCTCCTGGTTGTGTTGCTGCAGCCAGCCGCTAATACACCGATCCCACCTACAACTTTCTTCTTTGCAGTCTTCATTGTTCATTAAACATATTGCAAAAGATTCACCAACACAGATGTCCAGAATACTGTGGAATTATGAGATGAAAACAGAGCTTTTTGTATTGGATTCAATGGGGTCCGAAGACTTCTGCTTCAACCATTGACGTCACGCGCATACGTCATCATACATTTTCAACCGGAAGTTTCCCGGGAAATTTAAAATGTCACTTTATAAGTTAACCCGGCCGTATTGGCATGTGTTGCAATGTTAAGATGTCATCATTGATATATAAACTACCAGACTGCGTGGTCGCTAGTAGTGGCTTTCAGTAGGCCTTTAAAACCTTGTAAAAACCTGCACGCTTGGCTCTTGTGCCGTGTCCGCAGTGGAGCTGCTAGAAAGCCACTTCCACAGCATTAAAGAAAAAATCAATCCGTTTTGTCTTTAATAAAGATTGTAAACGATAGGCAAAATAAAAAAAATTAAAAGTGCAGTCTCCCTTTAAGAAATTGCCTGTACAGTTATTAAATATTTCATGATGGTGAGAGTTTGACCTTATTTTCATTATTTCCTGTGGGAAATACAGTTTCGGATCACATTTGACCTTTGAGATTTCATTCAGCTTTTAATCTCCTTTGGCGGTCATCATGAACACCATCTTAATATCATAAGAGCGATGTGCAAGAGTCGGCGAGCATACAGTAGGTACAGGTTACTCAAAAATGGTTAATATTGTGCAAATGTTTGTTAATTCCAGCAATTCCATTTACAAGGTGAAATGAATATGTGACAAAGGCTCATAACATGCAAATCGAGATATTTCAAGCCTTCTTTTGATATCATTTTTGATGATTATGGCTCACAGCTTATGAAAACCTTTTGAAAAAATGTGAGGTTTTTCAAAAACTGTCAGCCATGATCATCAACATAACACCAAATAAAGACTTGCCACGTCTCACTTTGCATGTAATGAGTTTTTATGACGTACTAGTTTCACATTTGAAGTTCAACTGCTGACATGAATTAACCTTTGCTGGATATTACATTTTTTTTAGTAGATTTAGTAGGTTGCACAGTGAAGTACATATTCCGTACAATTGACCACTAAATGGTAACACCCGAATAAGTTTTTCAACTTGTTTAAGTCGGGGTCCACTTAAATTGATTCATGATACAGATATACTGTATACTATCATCATAATACAGTCATCACACAAGATAATCATCAGAGTATATACATTGAATTATTCACATTATTTACAATCCGGGGTGTGGGATATGGAGGGGGGGTTATTGGGGGTTTAGGTTTGGTTGATATCAACACTTCAGTCATCAACAATTGCATCATCATTCGAGAAGCCGATATGAATGTATTGGAGTGGGCTGGTCTCCTGAAGCTTTAGTAAAACTTGATAATATTCCTATTCTGTCTTGATGGTCCTTCTTATGCTGCATATATGTCATCTGAAAGAACTTGGGATTGACCAGTGACTTTACTTCCCTGAGAGGGAATACTGGGCAGACGCAACAAGTTTTACAAGCCTTTTGATTGGTAAGATCAAAGACAGCTTTTGTCTGCTTGCTGGGAACTCATTGAAAGACAAAGTTTTGGTGATAACTTAGATACAATTATTCTGACAGTAGTAACAATATTTAAAATGAAACTGAATTTGTATCACTTTGTGATGTTTAAACGGTGTTTTCACATACTTTGCAGAGTGTAAATACAATTGGATATGTTTAATGGATACAATGAAACACAACTGCACTGGCTTCCTGTGCACCTAAGATGTGACTTTAAAGTTTTACTATTTACGTATAAAATACTACACGGTCTAGCTCCTGCCTATCTTGCCGATTGTAGTGTACCATATGTCCCGGCAAGAAATCTGCCTTCAAAGAACTCCGGCTTATTAGTGATTCCCAGAGCCCAAAAAAAGTCTGCGGGCTATAGAGCGTTTTCTATTCGGGCTCCAGTACTCTGGAATGCCCTCCCGGTAACAGTTAGAGATGCTACCTCAGTAGAAGCATTTAAGTCCCATCTTAAAACTCATTTGTATACTCTAGCCTTTAAATAGACTCCCTTTTTAGACCAGTTGATCTGCCGTTTCTTTTCTTTTCTCCTCTGCTCCACTCTCCCTTATGGAGGGGGAGTTGCACAGGTCTGGTGGCCACGGATGAAGTGCTGGTTGTCCAGAGTCGGGACCCGGGGTGGACCGCTAGCCTGTGCATCGGTTGGGGACATCTCTACGCTGCTGACCCGTCTCCGCTCGGGATGGTTTCCTGCTGGCCCCGCTATGGACTGGACTTTCGCTGATGTGTTGGATCCGCTGTGGACTGGACTTCCACAATATTATGTCAGACCCACTCAACATCCATTGCTTTCGGTCTCCCCTAGGGGGAGGGGGGGTTTACCCACATATGCGGTCCTCTCCAAGGTTTCTCCTAATCATTCACATTGACGTCCCGCTGGGGTGAGTTTTTCCTTGCCCGTATGTGGGCTCTGTACAGAGGATGTCGTTGTGGCTTGTACAGCCCTTTGAGACACTTGTGATTTAGGGCTATACAAATAAACATTGATTGATTGATTGATTGAAATAATCATATTAAGTCGACTTGCTGTTCCACTCCACTGCTACTTTAACAGGGTCTCGTCTCTCGTTTAACATTTCTCATTTGCAGAAGATGGCTTCCTCCTCCCCTCAGACTCGGCGCCGACTGAAGGACCGCATGAAGAGTGACAAATATAAATCATAAACAAGATGAAATATATTCCTGTGAAGAGAACAGCCATAATTATCCCGTCTTCCCTGGTAACCAAATAACGTCACTCAAAGGGGTGAAAAATATGGCGATGTTCAAAGTACTAAAGTGTCTCCTCTCTGACCGAGTCATCATGCGTCACACTTTACTCAGTGCTTGAGTCGTATTGATGATGATGATGATGATGATGATGATGATGATGATGATGATGATGGCTGCCAACACATCTGCAGCCGAGCATACGCTCTTTTCTGATGTGAAGACTCCTGCTCGACACATTTGACTGTCAAAAAGCTGCCACACAAAATGCATGAAAAGTAAACAAAAAGGGAGGCGATCCCGAGACAACAGAGGGAGTTTTATCTTGTGGACTAGAGCGTCTTGATGGACAGCTTGAAACAATTACGTTCCAGAGGGAACATGCACTTTTTAAAATGTTTATATCAGGGATGTCAAACGTACGGCCCGAGGGCCGGATCAGGCCCGCGAACAGGTTTTATCCGGCCCGCAGGATGAGTTTGCTAAGTATAAAAATTAACCTGAAATTTTTGAATGGAAGAAACAGCTGTTCTAAATGTGTCCATTAGATGTCGCAATAGCAATTCTTTGTATCTTTGTAGATGATGCTACATATGTAAAAAGTAAACCACATGATGTGAGTACATCAGTCGAGGAAAAAGATCAAACTACATAAATAACATCCTGTAATTTGATTTCGATATATTATTTTTTTTATCTTGATAGATTGAAAATTAACACCAATGAGTCGACCGATGAACTATCACATAATTTATTCAGAAAATATAAATAACAACCAAAAAAGTATATATACTATTAACCGCAACAGGTAATTGTAAAAAAAACAACAACATTATGATTTGTACAATTTCAGAATGTGCTTGTTCTATTTTTAAACAAAGAATCCGAAGTTTTTTTTAATTTTTATGTTATCATGCCTTGATTGTACCAGTCCGGCCCACTTGGGAGTAGATTTGTCTTCATGTGGCCCCCGATCTAAAATGAGTTTGACACCCCTGGTTTAGATCCATCATCCGCAATCTTTACGTGAGATAAAAACTCACATGTGGAGTGTGTGGATAGTCAGGTTGTACGGTATACTGGTGCTACGCAAATATGTCCCGGCAAGAAATCTGCGTTCAAAGACCTCCAACTTATTAGTGATTCCCAGGGACCAAAAAAAGTCTGCGTGCTATAGAGTGTTTTCTGTTGGGGCTCCAGTACTATGGAATGCCCTCCCGGTAAAAGTTAGAGATGCTACCTCAGTAGAAGCATTTAAGTCCCATCTTAAAACTCATTTGTATACTCTAGCTGTTAGGCTCGACCAGAGCTGTTGAACCAAATGTACCAGGGACCCTCAAGGACAAAGACAACGGAGGCAGTAATAAAGTATAACAGAGTTTAATGAAACTTTACGGAGGAGCGGAGGGATCCCGGGGAGGCGGCGAGGCGTGGGAGACACTGGGTTTGTGGAGGAGGGAGCCTGGAACGAAGCAGAAAACAGAATCAGCATGGAACAAACGAGCACCAAGTTCTCCTTTAACTAACTCACGGAATACTACTAGATAACTGTAATTCTAAATGCTGTCTATACTGACCACAGGAGTCAACGTTCAAGCGTCGGGCGCCGGCTCTCAGCGGTTTATGTAGGCTGCTCTCTGATGGCTGGGATGTGGAGCAGCTGGGCTGATTGGAACCAGCCACACCTGTGCTGGCTGCAGCAGGCTGAGAGAGACGCCCGGCCCTTGCCCTTAGATGGCGTGCAGGGGAGGGACCAGGAACGTGTGGCACAACAGTACCCCCCCCCTTAGGGGAGGCACCGGACGACTGTCCTAGGGCACCTGGATTGTCCCGATAGAAATCGTCCAGCAGGGAGGGGTCAGCCAGGTAGGAACGGGGCACCCAGCTACGGTCTTCAGGGCCGAAGCCCTCCCAGTCCACCAGGTACTGGAATCCTTTCCCACGGCGGCGGACGGCGAGCAGCTTCCGAACCGTCCAAACAGGATCACCACCAGCCAGGACTCGGGGGGGTGGAGGGGCGGAGGTAGGGGGAGACAAGGCACTAGTGGCCACGGCCTTAATCTGGGACACGTGGAACACCGGGTGAACCTTAAGAGCAGGAGGGAGATTCAGACGAACTGCAACAGGGTTGATAACACTGTCCACAGTGTAGGGTCCGACATAACGAGGATTCAACTTGCGGGTTGAAGTCTGGGACGTCTGCAGGGGCAGGTCCCGGGCCAATAGCCAGACCTTCTGACCAGGCTGATAGTCAGGTGCACGCACCCTCCGGCGGTTGGCACCACGCTGGGTACGTGCAGAGGCACGGAGTAACGCAGCGCGGGCAGCCTCCCAGATGCGTCGACACCGGCGGAGGTGGGCTTCGGTGGAGGGAACTGCTACCTCCACTTCCTGTTCGGGAAACAGAGGGGGTTGGTAACCCAGCGAGCATTGAAAGGGTGACATGCCGGTGGCAGAGCTCTCCATGGTGTTGAGGGAATATTCCACCCAGGGTAAGTACTTAGCCCAAGAAGAGGGGTTGCTGGAGGCAACACAGCGAAGAGTCTCCTCAACTGTCTGGTTAGCGCGCTCCGTCTGCCCATTGGATTGTGGATGGTATCCAGAGGAGGGGCTGGCCGTGGCTCCAATACCCTTGCAAAAGGCCTTCCACACCTTGGAGATGAACTGGGGACCACGGTCTGACACGATGTCAGAAGGAATGCCGTGGGGGCGGACAACATGGAGGGTTAGGAGGTCAGCCGTCTCAGCAGCAGACGGGAGTTTGGGGAGAGGGACAAAATGAACTGCTTTAGAGAATCGGTCGACCACCGTCAGAATGGTGTCACAGCCCTGGGACACAGGAAGCCCAGTAACGAAGTCCATACCTATGTGAGACCAAGGCCGACTCGGAATAGGAAGGGGTTGTAGCAGGCCTGCAGGAGGCCTGTGTGAAGCCTTACTACGGGCGCAGACGGTGCAGGCGGCCACAAATTCCCTGACATCCTTCTTGAGGGTTGGCCACCAGAACCTCTGAGCAATGAACGAAGCTGTCCTGCGCTCTCCAGGGTGACAGGCAACACGGCTGGAGTGCCCCCACTCCAATACCGGTGTACGGACGGCATCAGGAACAAACTGTCTGTTCTGAGGGCCGTTGCCAGGGTCGGGCTGGTTCTCTAAGGCCTGCCTCACCACAGCGTCGATGGCCCACGTGACTACACCTACCACCCGGGCAGGGGGCAGGATGGTGTCGGAATCCGATTCCTCCTGGACAGCAGGATCTTCGTTAGAGAACTGACGAGAGAGAGCGTCCGCTCTGACGTTCTTGGAACCTGGGCGGTAGGTGAGGGTGAAATCAAACCGGCTGAAGAATAAGGCCCAGCGGGCCTGCCTGGAGTTAAGCCTCTTCGCCGTCTTCAAGTAGGTCAGATTCTTGTGGTCTGACCACACGATGAACGGCAGCTTCGCTCCCTCCAACCAGTGTCTCCATTCCTTCAGAGCGTCGTGGACCGCCAACAGCTCCTTGTTTCCCACGTCGTAGTTCCTCTCTGCGGGGTCGTAGCTCCTGGAGAAATAGGCGCACGGATGAATCTTCTGATCCTCTTCGGACCTCTGGGAAAGGACGGCTCCGATGCCTGTGTCAGAAGCGTCCACCTCGACAATGAACTGTCTTGTCGAGTCAGGGTGGATTAGCACGGGTGCTGTGGAGAACAGACTCTTGAGCTTGGAAAAGGCTGTCTCGGCTCGAGACGTCCAGGAAAAGGGACGCGAAACGGAGGTTAGAGCATTAAGGGGGGCAGCGATCTGACTGTAACCCTTGATAAACCGGCGTAGAAAACCGGCGAAACCCAGGAATCGTCTGAGCTGAGTCCGGTTAGTAGGACGTGGCCACTCCTCCACGGCTTTGACCTTGGCAGGATCCGCACGCATCTGTCCAGCTTCCACAACGTTGCCAAGGTATGTCACAAAGTCAGAGTGGAAGACACACTTCTCAGCCTTGACGAACAGGCGGTTCTCCAACAACCGCTGGAGAACAAGGCGGACATGCTGGTGGTGTTCCTCCACAGACCTGGAGAAGATAAGGATGTCATCCAAATACACCACCACAAAGATGTTTAGCATATCTCGTAGCACATCATTCACGAGGGCTTGAAACACCGCCGGGGCATTGGAAAGCCCAAAAGGCATCACAAGGTACTCAAAATGGCCAAGGTGGGTGTTGAAGGCCGTCTTCCACTCGTCACCGTCTCTGATCCGAACTAGGTGGTAGGCATTGCGGAGATCAAGCTTAGTGAACACTCGGGCATGAGTGAGTGGCTCAAGAGTGGAACTAATAAGGGGAAGTGGATACTTATTCTTCACTGTGATGTCATTGAGACCACGATAGTCAATGCAAGGTCTCAGACCACCATCCTTCTTGTCTACAAAGAAGAAGCCTGCCCCCAGAGGCGAGGACGACGGCCTGATGATGCCAGAGAGCAGGGACTCCGCAATGTAGTTGTGCATCGACTCCTTCTCTGGTAGGGAGATGTTGTAGAGATGCGACTTAGGATAGGGAGCCCCAGGCAGGAGGTCAATGCCAATATCATAGGGCCGGTGCGGAGGAAGTGAGAGTGCTTTATCCTTACTGAATACCAAGGCAAGGTCATGATAAACAGGTGGAACACCAGTGATGTCGGGGGGAGAGGACATGGGTTTGGGTCTGCTAGAAGGGGACAGGGCGGAGCGCAGACAGGTTGCATGGCATGCGGTGCTCCAGCCCAAAATACGACCAGAGGCCCAGGAGATGTGAGGTTCATGCCTCTCCAACCAAGGTCTACCCAACACCAGGGGCGCTGTTGGGGCGTGTAGAACAAAAAAGCGGATGGTTTCAGAGTGATTTCCAGACAGAGTGAGTGTGAGGGGTTCTGTGGAAAAGGATATAGTTCCCATGGAGTGTCCGTCGATCGCTTGGGGGGACAGTGTGCGATCTAAAGGAACTAAAGGAATGCCCGCCTGGTGAGCCAAAGAGATGTCCATGAGGCACTCGTCTGCACCGGAGTCAATGAGGGCACTAACAGACAGTGTCTCTTCATTCCAGGTCAAGGTTGCAGGGAAAAGTCGGTTGGAATGATTCTTGGGCTGGGGAAGAGTTGTTTGGCTCACCAGTATAGCCCCTACCGGCGAGCTGGGTCTTTTGGGCGGATCGGGCAGACCTTGATGAAATGTCCTGGCTCACCACAGTAAAGACACAGCTGGTTGGTGAGCCTTTGTTCCCTCTCAGCTAGTGTCAGCCGGGACCGGCCGATCTCCATGGGCTCGGCAGGCCCGGGTGAAGAGGGAGCAGGGGGGAGCATAAGCTGTCGAGGTTGTGGAGTGGAGCGAGGAGATGGTGAAGTGCGGGTCACTGAAGCAGAGCGACTGGACCCAGGAGGAGGATAGCTTCGTTGGGCTCGGTCCGCATGGCGCTCCTGAAGTCGTGTTCCCATCTTAAGGGCCAGGGATATGAGCTCATTAAGAGTCTGTGGGCTGTCACGGACCAAAAGATCTTTAATAGAATCACTCAGCCCCTTGCGGTAGACACTAAGAAGGGCGTGGTCGTTCCACTGGCTTTCAGCAGCAAGGATCCGGAACTCCAAAGTATACTGAGCCACAGAACGTGACCCTTGGCGAATAACTAGCAAACGGCTGGAAGCATCTTGTCCGTCAGTAGGGTGGTTAAACACAGCTTGAAACTCACTCTTAAACTGAGAGTAGTTAGTGGCAAAGACAGGGTTGTTCTCTACTGCTGCAATAGCCCAATTAAGAGCGTCGTCGACCAGGAGGGACATGATGAGAGCAATCTTCGAACCATCAGAAGTATATTTGGATGGCTGATGAGTAAAAAGTAACTCACACTGTGCCAGGAAGCCCCTGCAATGACCAAAATCACCATTAAATGGCCTAGGACTGACTAAGCCAGGCTCAGACTGAGGCTGCTGTGTGCTGGGGAGGACGGGGTTAACAGGCTGGTTTGAAGAACTTGAAGCAGAGTTAGATTCAGCTGAAACATGTGCTGTAAGGACCTCCAGGGTCTTCTGTATGCCGAGCAAGACTCCAGAAATGTCATTCACTTGGCCAGACAGAGCAGCCACATTACCAACAGTAGTTTGTGAAGTCTTCTCAAGCACAGCAATTTGGGATTGAACAGTGGGAAAAGCTTTGTTCAATTCTTCATGCAAAGTGGACAGTTGTGTGGCCTGGCCAAACACAAGCTCTCGTAATTCAGGGTTCTTCTGTCCCTCTGTCCCTGAGGACCCGGTTTGGTTCATTTTGGCTTGAACGTTCTGTTAGGCTCGACCAGAGCTGTTGAACCAAATGTACCAGGGACCCTCAAGGACAAAGACAACGGAGGCAGTAATAAAGTATAACAGAGTTTAATGAAACTTTACGGAGGAGCGGAGGGATCCCGGGGAGGCGGCGAGGCGTGGGAGACACTGGGTTTGTGGAGGAGGGAGCCTGGAACGAAGCAGAAAACAGAATCAGCATGGAACAAACGAGCACCAAGTTCTCCTTTAACTAACTCACGGAATACTACTAGATAACTGTAATTCTAAATGCTGTCTATACTGACCACAGGAGTCAACGTTCAAGCGTCGGGCGCCGGCTCTCAGCGGTTTATGTAGGCTGCTCTCTGATGGCTGGGATGTGGAGCAGCTGGGCTGATTGGAACCAGCCACACCTGTGCTGGCTGCAGCAGGCTGAGAGAGACGCCCGGCCCTTGCCCTTAGATGGCGTGCAGGGGAGGGACCAGGAACGTGTGGCACAACACTAGCATTTAAATAGACCCCTTTTAGACCAGTTGATCTGCCGTCTCTTTTCGGCTCTGCCCCCCTCTCCTTCGTGGAGATGATGCCCTAGCTGTCCAAAGTCGGGACCAAGGGTGGACCACTCATCTGTGCATCGGTTGGGGACGTCTCTGTGCTGCTGACCTGTCCCCACTCAAGATGATCTCCTGCTGGCCCCACTATGGACTGGACTGTCACTATTATGTTAGATCCACTATGGACTGGACTGTCACTATTATTTTGGATCCACTATGGACTGGACTCTCACACTATTATGTTAGATCCACTATGGACTGGACTCTCACTATTATGTTAGATCCACTATGGACTGGACTCTCACTTATATGTTGGATCCACTATGGACTGGACTCTCACTATTATGTTAGATCCACTATGGACTGGACTCTCACTATTATGTTAGATACACTATGGACTGGACTCTCTCACTATTATGTTAGATCCACTATATACTGGACTCTCACACTATTATGTTAGATCCACTATGGACTGGACTGTCACTATTATGTTAGATCCACTATGGACTGGACTCTCACTATTATGTTAGATCCACTATGGACTGGACTGTCACTATTATGTTAGATCCAATATGGACTGGACTGTCACACTATTATGTTAGATCAACTATGGACTGGACTCTCACACTATTATGTTAGATCCACTATGGACTGGACTCTCACACTATTATGTTAGATCCACTATGGACTGGACTCTCACAATATTATTTTAGATCCACTATGGACTGGACTCTCACTATTATGTTAGATCCACTATGGACTGGACTCTCACACTATTATGTTAGATCCACTATGGACTGGACTCTCACACTATTATGTTAGATCCACAATGGACTGGACTCTCAGACTATTATGTTAGATCCACTATGGACTGGACTCTCACACTATTATGTTAGATCCACTATGGACTGGACTCTCACACTATTATGTTAGATCCACTATGGACTGGACTCTCACTATTATGTTGGATCCACTATGGACTGGACTCTCACTATTATGTTAGATCCACTATGGACTGGACTCTCACACTATTATGTTAGATCCACTATGAACTGGACTCTCACACTATTATGTTAGATCCACTATGGACTGGACTCTCACTATTATGTTAGATCCACTATGGACTGGACTCTCACACTATTATGTTAGATCCACTATGGACTGGACTCTCACACTATTATGTTAGATCCACTATGGACTGGACTCTCACTATTATGTTAGATCCACTATGGACTGGACTCTCACTATTATGTTAGATCCACTATGGACTGGACTGTCACACTATTATGTTAGATCCACTATGGACTGGACTCTCACAATATTATTTTAGATCCACTATGGACTGGACTCTCACTATTATGTTAGATCCACTATGGACTGGACTCTCACACTATTATGTTAGATCCACTGTGGACTGGATTTGCACAATATTATGTTAGATCCACTATGGACTGGACTCTCACTATTATATTAGATCCACTATGGACTGGACTCTCACACTATTATGTTAGATCCACTATGGACTGGACTCTCACACTATTATGTTAGATCCACTATTGACTGGACTCTCACTATTATGTTAGATCCACTATGGACTGGACTCTCACAATATTATGTTAGATCCACTATGGACTGGACTCTCACACTATAATGTTATATCAACTATGGACTGGACTCTCACTATTATGTTAGATCCACTATGGACTGGACTCACACTATTATGTTAGATCCACTATGGACTGGACTCTCACACTATTATGTTAGATCCACTATGGACGGTACTCTCACACTATTATGTTAGATCCACTATGGACTGGACTCTCACACTATAATGTTATATCAACTATGGACTGGACTCTCACTATTATGTTAGATCCACTATGGACTGGACTCTCACTATTATGTTAGATCCACTATGGACTGGACTCTCACACTATTATGTTAGATCCACTATGGACTGGACTCTCACAATATTATGTTAGATACAATATGGACTGGACTCTCCCACTATTATGTTAGATCCACTATGGACTGGACTCTCACTATTATGTTAGATCCACTATGGACTGGACTCTCACACTATTATGTTAGATCCACTATGGACTGGACTCTCACACTATTATGTTAGATCCACTATGGACTGGACTCTCACACTATTATGTTAGATCCACTATGGACTGGACTCTCACTATTATGTTAGATCCACTATGAACTGGACTCTCACAATATTATGTTAGATCCAATATGGACTGGACTCTCCCACTATTATGTTAGATCCACTATGGACTGGACTCTCACACTATTATGTTAGATCCACTATGGACTGGACTCCCACTATTATGTTAGATCCACTATGGACCGGACTCTCACATTATTATGTTAGATCCACTATGGACTGGACTCTCACTATTATGTTAGATCCACTATGGACTGGACTCTCACACTATAATGTTATATCAACTATGGACTGGACTCTCACTATTATGTTAGATCCACTATGGACTGGACTCTCACACTATAATGTTATATCAACTATGGACTGGACTCTCACTATTATGTTAGATCCACTATGGACTGGACTCTCACACTATAATGTTATATCAACTATGGACTGGACTCTCACTATTATGTTAGATCCACTATGGACTGGACTGTCACTATTATGTTAGATCCACTACGGACTGGACTCTCACTATTATGTTAGATCCACTATGGACTGGACTCTCACACTATTATGTTAGATCCACTATGGACTCGACTCTCACTATTATGTTAGATCCACTATGGACTGGACTCTCACAATATTATTTTAGATCCACTATGGACTGGACTCTCACTATTATGTTAGATCCACTATGGACTGGACTCTCACACTATTATGTTAGATCCACTATGGACTGGATTCTCACAATATTACTTTAGATCCACTATGGACTGGACTCTCACTATTATATTAGATCCACTATGGACTGGACTCTCACACTATTATGTTAGATCCACTATGGACTGGACTCTCACTATTATGTTAGATCCACTTTGGACTGGACTCTCACACTATTATGTTAGATCCACTATGGACTGGACTCTCACACTATTATGTTAGATCCACTATGGACTGGATTCTCACAATATTATTTTAGATCCACTATGGACTGGACTCTCACTATTATATTAGATCCACTATGGACTGGACTCTCACACTATTATGTTAGCTCCACTATGGACTGGACTCTTACTATTATGTTAGATCCACTATGGACTGGACTCTCACTATTATGTTAGATCCACTATTGACTGGACTCTCACACTATTATGTTAGATCCACTATGGACTGGACTCTCACACTATTATGTTAGTTCCACTATGGACTGGACTCTCACACTATTATGTTAGATCCACTATGGACTGGACTCTCACTATTATGTTAGATCCACTATGGACTGGACTCTCACACTATTATGTTGGATCCACTATGGACTGGACTCTCACTATTATGTTAGATCCACTATGGACTGGACTCTCAGACTATTATGTTAGATCCACTATGGACTGGACTCTCACACTATTATGTTAGATCCACTATGGACTGGACTGTAACTATTATGTTAGATCCACTATGGACTGGACTGTCACACTATTATGTTAGATCCACTATGGACTGGACTCTCACACTATTATGTTAGATCCACTATGGACTGGACTCTCTCACTATTATGTTAGATCCACTATGGAGTGGACTCTCACTATTATGTTAGATCCACTATGGACTGGACTCTCACACTATTATGTTAGATCCACTATGGACTGGACTCTCACTATTATGTTAGATCCACTATGGACTGGACTCTCACTATTATGTTAGATCCACTATGGACTGGACTCTCACACTATTATGTTAGATCCACTATGGACTGGACTCTCACTATTATGTTAGATCCACTATGGACTGGACTCTCACACTATTATGTTAGATCCACTATGGACTGGACTCTCACACTATTATGTTAGATCCACTATGGACTGGACTCTCACACTATTAACTAGAGGACAACATCATTTTTGTCTTTTAAAATTCATATTATGTTTATAAAGTCAGTAAATACGTCCCTGGACACATGAGGACTTTGACTATGACCAATGTATGATCCTGTAACTACTTGGTATCGAATCGATACCTAAATGTGTGGTATCATCCAAAACTAATGTAAAGTATCAAAGAAGAGAAGAATAAGTGATTATTACATTTGAACAGAAGTGTAGATAGAACATGTTAAAACAGAAAATAAGCAGATATTAACAGTAAATGAACAAGTATTATTAATAATAAATAAATAATTTTACAGTTTGTCCCTCATAATGTGTACAAAATAATAGGTGTATAAAAGACACAATATGTTACTGCAGACTAATTAGGAGTCTTTGTTTGGTTACTTACTACTAAAAGACAAGTTGTCTAGTATGTTCACTATTTTATTTAAGGACTAAATGACAATAATAAACATATGTTTCATGTACGCTAACATTTTTTGTTACAATAAAGACAATATTGACATTTTTTTGTGATCCCCTTTATTTAGACAATTATCGAAATACATTTTGGTACCGGTACCAGCATATTGGTATGGGGACTATACTGTAATTGTACTGTGTTAACTAATTTACTAATAACCATACCATTATTTATATTTGGTAAGATTGGAATTTAGAACACCTTGGAGGTCCAGCAGTGTTACGGAACTACTCTAAGTTTGGCGTGACTTGTTGTGCATGATGTCATCATGACGATGACCATAAGACACTGGAAGGGCTGCGTTGTCAAATGTTGAATGATTATTGCACTCATCAGCCGTTCACTTGACATAATAAAACGCATCATAAAACCTAACAAGTCCTGAGTGAGAAACACGTTGCCTGTGAAGTTGAGACATAAATCCAAGGATTAGAGGTTCACTCCTAGTCGTGGACGCATGAATTGAAGCATCATTTTAAGGCTTTAGAAAAGCTGCGATGACTTTTATCGATCTTTTGGCGGGCGGAGACCGTCTGGTTTGTGGCTGTAATGGCTGTTGTTTGGGGTCACCCAAACAATTTAGTGGAATAGCCTTCATTTCTAAGAACAAGAATAAACTGTCGAGTTTCGGATGAAAGTTCTCTTTTTCTGGCCATTTTGAGCGTTTAATTGACCCCACAAATGTGACGCTCCAGAAACTCAATCTGCTCAAAGGAAGGTCAGTTTTGTAGCTTCTGTAACGAGCTAAACTGTTTTCAGATGTGTGAACATGATTGCACAAGGGTTTTCTAATCATAAATGGGCCTCTATACACCTATGTAGATATTGCACCAAAAACCAGACATTTGCAGCTAGAATAGTCATTTACCACATTAGCAATGTATAGAGTGTATTTCTTTCAAGTTAAGACTAGTTTAAAGTTATCTTCATTGAAAAGTACAGTGCTTTTCCTTCAAAAATAAGGACATTTCAATGTGACCCCAAACTTTTGAACGGTAGTGTATTTTTTTGTTTTAATACGGTTTGTGTAGGACAGGGGTCACCAACGCGGTGCCCGCGGGCACCAGGTAGCCCGCAAGGACCAGATGAGTAGCCCGCTGACCTGTTCTAAAAATAGCTCAAATAGCAGCACTTACCAGTGAGCTGCCTCTATTTTTTAAGTTGTATTTATTTACTAGCAAGCTGGTCTCGCTTTTCCGACATTTTTAATTCTAAGAGAGACAAAACTCAAATAGAATTTGAAAATCCAAGGAAATATTTTAAAGACTTGGTCTTCACTTGTTTAAATAAATTCATAATTTTTTTTACTTTGCTTCTTATAACTTTCAGAAAGACAATTTTAGAGAAAAAATACAACCTTAAAAATGATTTTAGAATTTTTAAACACATATACCTTTTTACCTTTTTAAATTCCTTCCTCTTCTTTCCTGACAATTTAAATCAATGTTCAAGTAAATGTATTTTTTTGAATTTAATTCTTCATTTTAGCTTCTGTTTTTTCGACAAATAATATTTGTGAAATATTTCTTCAAACTTATTATGATTAAAATTCAAAGAAATTATTCTGGCAAATCTAGAAAATATGTAGAATCAAATTTAAAACTTATTTCAAAGTCTTTTGAATTTCTTTTAAAATTTTTGTTCTGGAAAATCTAGAAGAAATAATGATTTGTCTTTGTTAGAAATATAGCTTGGTCCAATTTGTTATATATTCTAACAAAGTGCAGATTGGATTTTAACCTATTTAAAACATGTCATCAAAATTCAAAAATTAATCTTAATCAGGAAAAATTACTAATGATGTTCCATAAATTCTTTTTTACATTTTTTCAAAAAGATTCGTATTAGCTAGTTTTTCTCTTCTTTTTCTCGGTTGAATTTTGAATTTTAAAGAGTCGAAATTGAAGATAAACTATGTTTCAAAATTTAATTGTCATTTTTTTTGTGTTTTCTCCTCTTTTTTAAACCGTTCAATTAAGTGTAAATATCATTAATTATTAATAATAACATAGAGTTAAAGGTAAATTGAGCAAATTGGCTATTTATGGCAATTTATTTAAGTGTGTATCAAACTGGTAGCCCTTCGCATTAATCACTACCCAAGAAGTAGCTCTTGCTCTCAAAAAGGTTGGTGACCCCTGCTGTAGGAGGACAAACATGACACAAACCTTCCTCATTGTTAGAAACCCCACTGTTTGTATTAAACATGCTTCACTGATGAGAGGATTTATCCGTTTTGTCCTACTAATTTCCGCGGTCCTTGAACTCATCGTAGTTTGTGACAGGTTCAAACACCGATGACATCTATTAGACAAGAAGCAAAGAGAGACAGGATTCAATGTAGTCTCCCACCGCGCTCTGAAGGCTGTCACGGCCAGGGCGCATTCCAATGCACCGTCATCTTTGCGTCCTGACGAGCGCACCGCGTGCCACGCCCACAGGCGCTCTCTCTCCGCTGCGGGCGTGCCTCCTCGCGCCTGCAGACAATCTGCAATCAACGCACCTGCCCTTGATGAGCGAGCTGCCTTCATAAGCCGGCACAACCGGCCATCCCGGGCCGGAATATACTGTTATGTTTGACTAAGGGAGATGACGACACAGACACCAGGGGGCGATGTAGCTCTAAGATTTATTATATATATATATATATATATATATATATATATATATATATATATATATATATATACATTAACACACACTTACACACTCTAACACATTATTACACGTAGTTACACACACTTACACACACTTACACACTCTAACACATTCTTACACATACTTACACACACTTACACGTTCTTAAACACACTTACACACACACATACATACACATTTTTACACACACTTACACATTCTGAAACACACTTACACACACACATACTTACACATTCGTAAACATACTTACACACACACACATACTTACACATGCTTACACACATTTACACATACTTACACACACTAACACACAGATAAACTTACACATTCTTACACACAGATGGCGCAGGTTCATTGGTACATAGTCCCATCTAGTACCGTGTCTCCCAGATGACGCAGGTTCATTGGTGCATAGTCCCATCTAGCAGGGGCGCCGATAGGGATTTTGGGCCCCATGGAAAGAATCTTTACAGGGCCCCTATTATTTTTTCTGTATTATAATTTCATCATCATTAGGGGCCTCTCTGGGCCCCCCTCCATCATGGACCCCTAGAATCCGTCTCCTTTACCCCCCCTTTTCGGCGCCCCTGCCACCTAGTACCGTGTCTCCCAGATGGCGCAGGTTCATCGGTACATAGTCCCATCTAGTACCGTGTCTCCCAGATGGCGCAGGTTCATCGGTACATAGTCCTATCTAGTACCGTGGCTCCCAGATGGCGCAGGTTCATTGGTACATAGTCCCATCTAGTACCGTGTCTCCCAGATGGCGCAGGTTCATCGGTACATAGTCCCATCTAGTACCGTGTCTCCCAGATGGCGCAGGTTCATCGGTACATAGTCCCATCTAGTACCGTGTCTCCCAGATGGCGCAGGTACATTGGTACATAGTCCCATCTAGTACCGTGTCTCCCAGATGGCGCAGGTTCATCGGTACATAGTCCCATCTAGTACTGTGTCTTCCAGATGGCGCAGGTACATTGGTACATAGTCCCATCTAGTACCGTGTCTCCCAGATGGTGCAGGTTCATTGGTACATAGTCCCATCTAGTACCGTGTCTCCCAGATGGCGCAGGTTCATTGGTACATAGTCCCATCTAGTACCGTGTCTCCCAGATGGCGCAGGTTCATTGGTACATAGTCCCATCTAGTACCGTGTCTCCCAGGTTCATTGGTACATAGTCCCATCTAGTACTGTGTCTCCCAGGTTCATTGGTACATAGTCCCATATAGTACCGTGTCTCCCAGATGGCGCAGGTTCATTGGTAAATAGTCCCATCTAGTACCGTGTCTCCCAGATGGCGCAGGTTCATTGGTACATAGTCCTATCTAGTACCGTGTCTCCCAGCTGACGCAGGTTCATTGGTACATAGTCCCATCTAGTACCGTGTCTCCCAGAAGGCGCAGGTTCATCGGTACATAGTCCCATCTAGTACTGTGTCTTCCAGATGGCGCAGGTTCATTGGTACATAGTCCCATCTAGTACCGTGTCTCCCAGATGGTGCAGGTTCATCGGTACATAGTCCCATCTAGTACCGTGTCTCCCAGATGGCGCAGGTTTATTGGTACATAGTCCCATCTAGTACCGTGTCTCCCAGGTTCATTGGTACATAGTCCCATCTAGTACGGTGTCTCCCAGGTTCATTGGTACATAGTCCCATATAGTACCGTGTCTCCCAGATGGCGCAGGTTCATTGGTACATAGTCCCATCTAGTACCGTGTCTCCCAGATGGCGCAGGTTCATTGGTACATAGTCCCATCTAGTACCGTGTCTCCCAGAAGGCGCAGGTTCATTGGTACGTAGTCCCATATAGTACCGTGTCTCCCAGATGGCGCAGGTTCATTGGTACATAGTCCCATCTAGTACCGTGTCTCCCAGGTGGCGCAGGTTCATTGGTACATAGTCCCATCTAGTACCGTGTCTCCCAGATGGCGCAGGTTCGTTGGTATGTAGTCCCATATAGTACCGTGTCTCCCAGATGGCGCAGGTTCATTGGTACGTAGTCCCATCTAGTACCGTGTCTCCCAGATGACGCAGGTTCATTGGTACATAGTCCCATCTAGTACCGTGTCTCCCAGATGGCGCAGGTTCATTGGTACGTAGTCCCATATAGTACCGTGTCTCCCAGATGGCGCAGGTTCATTGGTACATAGTCCCATCTAGTACCGTGTCTCCCAGATGGCGCAGGATCATTGGTACATAGTCCCATCTAGTACCGTGTCTCCCAGATGGCGCAGGTTCATTGGTACATAGTCCCATCTAGTACCGTGTCTCCCAGATGGCGCAGGTTCATTGGTACGTAGTCCCATCTAGTACCGTGTCTCCCAGATGGCGCAGGTTCATTGGTACATAGTCCCATCTAGTACCGTGTCTCCCAGGTGGCGCAGGTTCATTGGTACGTAGTCCCATATAGTACCGTGTCTCCCAGATGGCGCAGGTTCATCGGTACATAGTCCTATCTAGTACCGTGTCTCCCAGATGACGCAGGTTCATTGGTACATAGTCCCATCTAGTACCGTGTCTCCCAGATGGCGCAGGTTCATCGGTACATAGTCCCATCTAGTGCCGTGTCTCCCAGATGGCGCAGGTTCATCGGTACATAGTCCCATCTAGTACTGTGTCTTCCAGGTGGCGCAGGTTCATTGGTACATAGTCCCATCTAGTACCGTGTCTCCCAGATGGCGCAGGATCATTGGTACATAGTCCCATCTAGTACCGTGTCTCCCAGGTTCATTGGTACATAGTCCCATCTTGTACTGTGTCTCCCAGGTTCATTGGTACATAGTCCCATCTAGTACCGTGTCTCCCAGATGACGCAGGTTCATTGGTACATAGTCCCATCTAGTACCGTGTCTCCCAGATGGCGCAGGTTCATCGGTACATAGTCCCATCTAGTACTGTGTCTTCCAGATGGCGCAGGTTCATCGGTACATAGTCCCATCTAGTACCGTGTCTCCCAGATGGTGCAGGTTCATCGGTACATAGTCCCATCTAGTACCGTGTCTCCCAGATGGCGCAGGTTCATTGGTACATAGTCCCATCTAGTACCGTGTCTCCCAGGTTCATTGGTACATAGTCCCATCTAGTACTGTGTCTCCCAGGTTCATTGGTACATAGTCCCATCTAGTACCGTGTCTCCCAGATGGCGCAGGTTCATCGGTACATAGTCCCATCTAGTACCGTGTCTCCCAGATGGCGCAGGTTCATCGGTACATAGTCCCATCTAGTACCGTGTCTCCCAGATGGCGCAGGTTCATTGGTACATAGTCCCATCTAGTACCGTGTCTCCCAGATGACGCAGGTTCATTGGTACATAGTCCCATCTAGTACCGTGTCTCCCAGATGGCGCAGGTTCATCGGTACATAGTCCCATCTAGTACTGTGTCTTCCAGATGGCGCAGGTTCATTGGTACATAGTCCCATCTAGTACCGTGTCTCCCAGATGGTGCAGGTTCATCGGTAAATAGTCCCATCTAGTACCGTGTCTCCCAGATGGCGCAGGTTCATTGGTACATAGTCCCATCTAGTACCGCGTCTCCCAGGTTCATTGGTACATAGTCCCATCTAGTACTGTGTCTCCCAGGTTCATTGGTACATAGTCCCATCTAGTACCGTGTCTCCCAGATGGCGCAGGTTCATTGGTACATAGTCCCATCTAGTACCGTGTCTCCCAGATGGCGCAGGTTCATTGGTACATAGTCCCATCTAGTACCGTGTCTCCCAGATGACGCAGGTTCATTGGTACATAGTCCAATCTAGTACCGTGTCTCCCAGATGGCGCAGGTTCATTGGTACATAGTCCCATCTAGTACCGTGTCTCCCAGATGGCGCAGGTTCATTGGTACATAGTCCCATCTAGTACCGTGTCTCCCAGATGGCGCAGGTTCATTGGTACATAGTCCCATCTAGTACCGTGTCTCCCAGGTGGCGCAGGTTCATCGGTACATAGTCCCATCTAGTACCGTGTCTCCCAGATGGCGCAGGTTCATTGGTACATAGTCCCATCCAGTACCGTCTTCCGCCCTTCTCCATCTGTCCTCTCCTCTGTTCGCTTGTTCAATGTACGCTGATCATCTGCTCTTTTGCTCTGCATATGTGCTAATCCTCAAATGAGTGTCTCAGCACAAGTTTGAAGGCGGACACAGAAACCAGTCTCACTTTAGCAGTCTGGTTTGTTTACCTCGGTGCCCGGCGGCCACCAACCAGATGGGGCGATGGACTCGGAGCCTCCGAGAGGATTTGAGTGCAGATGGCGAATGAGTCTGGCACCAGCTTGCATGTGCTTGGTAACACTGGCAGTTCTCAGAAGGTCTTAAACGAGCTTGTTGGATACTTATTTCTTCAAGTCATTGTTTTGTACGGTATCTTTATTTTTGTTTAGCTCCACATGGACTGTACTGCAAATACTCAATAGGAAAATGCATCCTCAATCGTGTATATTTGGAATCCTTTGCTCCGAGTCCAATCTGTTGCTGTCAAAAAGGTATGTCCTCCTGAAAGCCAGCATCCACTGTTGTGAACATCGGTTTGGCACAACAAGGATATTTTATTCCCCCAGGATGTGTAACTCGAACTGAAGAAAAAGACCAAAAACAAAAGTCCACTGCAGAGGTCATGTATGTATGGACTAGGGTTGTCCCGATACCAACTATTTTGATACTTTTCTAAATAAAGGGGACCACAAAAATGTCATTATTGGCTTTTTTTGAACAAAAAAATCTTAGTGTACATGAAACATATGTTTATTTTTGTAATTTAGTCCTTAAATAAAATAGTGAACATACTAGACAACTTGTCTTTTGGTAGTAAGTAAACAAACAAAGACTCCTAATTAGTCTGCAGTAACATATTGTGTCATTTATACACCTATTATTTTGTCAAACTGTAAAAATTGATAATAGATTTTATTTGTATAAAAAAGCACTTTACATTGAGTAAACAACCTCTTAGTGCTGCAGTGTATTAAAAAAATAAAAATAAAAAGATAATGAAAAATACAAAAAAATAAAAAGTAGAACAGCCAAATAGCTAGAACTAGTATGCATACATTTAAAAAAAAAAAGGCTTTTTTAAAAAGAAGAGTTTTTAAGCCTTTTTTAAAAGCATCCACAGTCTGTGGTGCCCTCAGGGGGTCAGGGAGAGCGTTCCACAGACTTATTAATCTACTTGTTCATTTACTGTTATTATCTGCTTATTTTCTGTTTCAACATGTTCTATCTACACTTCCTTTCAAATGTAATAATCACTTATGCTTCTCTTCTTTGATACTTTACATTAGTTTTGGATGATACCACACATGTAGGTATCGATGCGATACCAAGTAGTTACAGGATCATACATTGGTCATGGACGGAGTTATTAAACACAATATGCATTTTTAAAAAAGGAAAAAATATTTTGTGATGATAACAAATATCGATGTAATCATAGTAGTATCGGCTAGATACGCTCTTGTACTTGGTATATATTATTATTGGCTTTTATCTAGTTTGCACTTTGTCTGTATTATTACTAGTATCATTATTATCGACTCCTCTTTGCCTTATTCTTTTTATTTTCCTATTTTGAATGATGTTAGATCTGTGTTGTTGTTGTTGTTGTTGTTGGGGACAAGTGTTGTAAATTAGCTTAGGCTACAGACACAATGATGCATACATTGGATAACTGTTTCAGATATCTATGTTTCTGTATCTGTCCCTATTTCAAATAAACCTTTATATATATATATATATATATATCATTACAGTGGATGTCAGGTGTAGATCCACCCATGGCATTTGTTTACATTGAGGAGTGCTAGCTTGCTGTTAGTGGTGAGCTATTGTATCCTCTTACGGTGTGTAGTGAAGCATGTTTAGCTATTCCTCGTCCTGCAGTGATAATAATACTTGTAAGAAACTTACCTAATTTGTAGCCATGGAGACCAGGATTAAGAGTACTGATAGCGTGGGAGCTATGGCGAAGTTAAGCACACGGACAGGAATCAAAAATCATAGAAAAATACTTAACGTATGGGTTGCAAGGAAGCAAGTAGAAAATGTGGTCACTGTTGCGCAATAAATAGCTTCCCGAACACTAATCAGAGGCAGGTGAAACTAATCTGCAGTCATGGCAACTGAAACACAAACCCAGGTGTGCAGAAAACAGAACTGAGGTAGTCAAAACTAACAGAACAAAACAACGGATCATAACAAATACACCATGACAAAGTCCTTATAGGTGGAAATGTACTAGGCACTAATCAGAGGGTTGGACTTGAACTGGGTTAGTTAACCAACAGGAAACAATACGTGATGTCAGGTTCAAACACTGATGACATCTATTAATCAGACAAGAAGCAAGGAATCATGCAGAGACAGAGTTCAATTTAGCTCATGAGGAGAACGCATGGAGCTGCACACTTAGTCACAGTCTCGTCCTACGCTCTAAGGTTCAGCTCCCACGTCCCTTTATTTATTCAGAAGTTCCCCAGTCAACATTACTGAGGCCGCCTCTAAAAGGAGTGGTCGCATATATTATGCAAAGCAGGTCCAGTACGCACAATACGTGACGGAATGTGCTGGGGCCTTGTGATTGCCTTGTCTCTGCTTCGTCTGCGTGCTGCCATCTTATCTTCGTTGAGGTCCTTGAAGTCCTTGGCTGTTAGCGGGCTAAAACAAAGATAACATCTGCGGCTGAGGCCACCCCTCAGACAAGAAGTTTTGTCCTTGCACAGATAGAAAAAATGCAGCTTGAGCACAATAGCTAATAACTATAGCAACGGACTTTAAGCATACTAAAGTTGTGTGATAATATATATACATGATTATTCTAGCACGTGAAGATAGGCGAACACACTTCTACAGAGCTGAAAATATCATGTGGTGTACCTCAGGGATTAATACTGGGACCAAATTGGTTCAATCTTTATATAAACAACATTCGTAAAGTCACAGAGGACTTCAAGTTAGTAATATTTGCGGATGATACAACTGTGTTTTGTTCAGGAGACAACACACGGAAGATAATACTAATAACAACAAATTAAAATTAGTAGCAAAAATGTCATGAACCTTCAAAAAAAAAGGGAGATAACGATTATTTATTTATTTAATATCCGTTTACTTCCTATGGTATATTTATGTATTGTTTATTTATTTACTTTTCTGTTACAAACAGAGAACAAAGAAATAGGATAAAATTGATATGAAAATGGGTAGAAATAAATAAGCTCTGCTTCTTCCTACTCCTTTTCGGGCGAGCTGTAATGAAACAACTGGAAATATGTGATGCATCACATTGTAATTGTGTAATTGTGTTGTATGAATGTCGACAGTGTATGCACTGTAGTTGTAATAACATGTGCTGCGTGTTTCATAACCAATATTAAAGTGACTCACTAGATGGACAATTGTTAGTCTGGTCCGGCTGGTCAGGGACGTTTCCTGTTGATTCTGGGTAAGCAATCCATTTATGTCGAAATAACTTGTCTCCAAGTTCCATATTTATAGCATCAAAATTACTTTCATCGTCCCAATACGGCGTCATTCTGCTCCAACGTCTCACTCTTCCTTCCTGCTCGCTTCTATAAGCAGCATTTCATCCTCAGTATGTTCAGCCTCAAAAAGATAAGGTTGTGAATCCTCATATGTCCAAAAATAGTCATGTTTGTTGTCTGTTACCAAGTCTGCCATGATTAGAACACACACTCGCGTGTTTGATTCTGGAAGTAGGAACACACATGTTGCCAGAAGTCAGACGTGTGTTGCTATGGAAACAGAAATCAATGTGCGGAAAAAATCAGTCCCGGAAATTATTACAATGATCAAAATACTGTACATATTGTACATATTACATATTGTTATGAAGGTGTTTGTTACTACATTATATATATATATACTTGCAGTGTGTATATTGTACATATTACATATTGTTATGAAGGTGTTTGTTACTACATTATATATATACTTGCAGTGTGTATATTTTACATTTTACATATTGTTATGAAGGTGTCTGTTACTACATTATATATATACTTGCAGTGTGTATATTGTACATATTACATGTTGTTATGAAGGTGTTTGTTACTACATTATATATATACTTGCAGTGTGTATATTGTACATATTACATATTGTTATGAAGGTGTCTGTTACTACATTATATATATACTTGCAGTGTGTATATTGTACATATTACATATTGTTATGAAGGTGTCTGTTACTACATTATATATATATACTTGCAGTGTGTATATTGTACATATTACACGTTGTTATGAAGGTGTCTGTTACTACATTATATGTATACTTGCAGTGTGTATACAAAACATATTAAATATTGTTATGAAGGTGTCTGTTACTACATTATATATATACTTGCAGTGTGTATATTGTACATATTACACATTGTTATGAAGGTGTCTGTTACTACATTATATATATACTTGCAGTGTGTATACAAAACATATTAAATATTGTTATGAAGGTGTCTGTTACTACATTATATATATACTTGCAGTGTGTGTATTGTACATATTACACATTGTTATGAAGGTGTCTGTTACTACATTATATATATACTTGCAGTGTGTATACAAAACATATTAAATATTGTTATGAAGGTGTCTGTTACTACATTATATATATACTTGCAGTGTGTATATTGTACATATTACACATTGTTATGAAGGTGTCTGTTACTACATTATATGTATACTTGCAGTGTGTATATTGTACATATTACATATTGTTATGAAGGTGTTTGTTACTACATTATATATATACTTGCAGTGTGTATATTGTACATTTTACATATTGTTATGAAGGTGTCTGTTACTACATTATATATATACTTGCAGTGTGTATATTGTACATATTACATATTGTTATGAAGGTGTTTGTTACTACATTATATATATACTTGCAGTGTGTATATTGTACATTTTACATATTGTTATGAAGGTGTCTGTTACTACATTATATATATACTTGCAGTGTGTATATTGTACATATTACATGTTGTTATGAAGGTGTTTGTTACTACATTATATATATACTTGCAGTGTGTATATTTTATATATTACATATTGTTATTAAGGTCTGTTACTACATTATATATATACTTGCAGTGTGTATATTGTACACATTACATATTGTTATGAAGGTGTCTGTTACTACATTATATATATATACTTGCAGTGTGTATATTGTACATATTACACATTGTTATGAAGGTGTCTGTTACTACATTATATGTATACTTGCAGTGTGTATACAAAACATATTAAATATTGTTATGAAGGTGTCTGTTACTACATTATATATATACTTGCAGTGTGTATATTGTACATATTACACATTGTTATGAAGGTGTCTGTTACTACATTATATATATACTTGCAGTGTGTATACAAAACATATTAAATATTGTTATGAAGGTGTCTGTTACTACATTATATATATACTTGCAGTGTGTATATTGTACATATTACACATTGTTATGAAGGTGTCTGTTACTACATTATATATATACTTGCAGTGTGTATACAAAAAATATTAAATATTGTTATGAAGGTGTCTGTTACTACATGTATAAATACTTGCAGTGTGTATATTGTACATATTACATATCGCTATGAAGGTGTCTGTTACTACATTATTTATATACTTGCAGTGTGTATATTGTACATATTACATATTGTTATGAAGGTGTCTGTTACTACATTATATATATACTTGCAGTGTGTATATTGTACATATTACATATTGTTATGAAGGTGTCTGTTACTACATTATATATATACTTGCAGTGTGTATATTGTACATATTACATATTGTTATGAAGGTGTCTGTTACTACATTATATATATACTTGCAGTGTGTATATTGTACATATTACACATTGTTATGAAGGTGTCTGTTACTACATTATATATACTGTATATACTTGCAGTGTTTATATAAAACGTTCATGGAAGGTTTTGAAGATGTTTTAGAGGACTTTGAAGGCTACAATGGTGACTCCAATTAGCCGCTTCTTTCAAGTGTTTTTTTTATCATCTTTAAAAAACCTAATGAGGCTACAGCACCCCCCGCAACCCCAAAAGGGACAAGCGGTAGAAAATGGATGGATGGATGAAGCAAAAATTGTGTAAACTAAGTATTCCTTTCCAAGTGTGCACTCTTGTTTGAGTTGAAATACTTTGTACAGGCTATGATTCACGTCAGTTATTTAAATGACAGACTTTACATATCATTGTCGTAAAACAGAAGAACCTCCCATGTGTTCAGTTCAGTTTCATTTTAGACGTCATCTTCCGAGTGAGGACCATCTAGTCCGGAGTGCTTGAGTCACATAGCGAACATAAATTGTGTCCCTCAATGAAGAAGATATTAAAAGTCAACATCCACTCGCGTATTCGTCGTTCCGAAGATGCTCGAAATTGGACTCCAGCCGCTATTTCAAAGTCAGCATGATCCTCCTGCTGCTGTGTGCATGACTCAACTATTCTCTCCCCTCAGACTTCTTTTACAGTCGTTATGACTCAAACCTTCTGCAGACAAATTTGTTGAGTGTGACGTCTGCAAAGCAAAAAAAGTATTTTCCAAAAGTCTGTGGTCTGCTGTGACAAACAACTAATTACAAGTATAGAGTGGCATTCTCTCATTGTTATGAGAAATAAAAGGTCAGAACTTGCAAATAAATAATAATTCAGCATTTATTCATGCTTTATTACTGAATATGCTAGCGACAAAATCATTTTACTATCACGGCGGTACCTCAACTCAAGAGTGTTTTGGGATAAGAGCTAATTGTTTCGCTTTCAAGGGGAACTGCACTTTTTGGGGGGGAATTTTGCCTGTCGTTCACAATCATTATGAGAGAAATGACGGACGGATTTTTTTTAATGCATTCTAAATATTACATAAACGTCTGTGGAACGCTCTCCCTGACCACCTGAGGGCACCACAGACTGTGGATGCTTTTAAAAGAGGCTTAAAAACCCTTCTTTTCAAAAAAGCCTTTTTTTTAGATGTATGCATACTAGTTCTAGCTATTAGGCTGTACTATTTTTTTTATTTTTATTATCTTTTTATTTTTATTTTATTTTATTTGTAATACACTGTAGCACTTTGAGGTTGTTTATTCAATGGAAAGTGCGTTTTACAAATAAAATCTATTATTTTTATTATTATTAAAAGTCCACTTACAGCAGAGCCAATGGGAGCTCCACTATTCCGCCCATAAAAGCCAATAAATAACCATTCAAAAATCCCCAACAATACTCCATTTACATTTGGTGACTTGAATATTAACAAGTATTAGTGATATTGTTATTATAAATATTAACAAGTATTAGTGATATTGTTATTATAAACGCTAACTCAGACGGACTATTTATAGCGATTGTTGTGATCACTTCCTGTGTGTCTATGTTTACATCATCAAGTAGTCTGCTGCTTCCTCGCTTCCCTGCTCCCTCAAAGTTCATTCTAGATCGTAATTCATGCGTCTCACCTGAAAAGTAGATGGCGGAGAATACTATCCAACAAGTCGGGACACTTTGACAGCCATTTCGGACCTGGAACTGGCGAGGGTTACTTGAAACCGAATGTATGTGCAATTTGGTGCAAGGATAAAAGGATTAAGTTTTCCAGACAACAAGATGTAGACGTTAAAGTGGACAACTAGAGACTGGCTCTTAGGACCGCAGTGCAGTTTAGAAGTGAGTAGACAAAATAAGAACAAATAAAAATGAGAACCTGACATGACAGTTCTAAGAAAACTGTCATGATCCGTGGCCCGGATCATGTTTTTGTTATATTCTGTTAGTTTTGGACTCCCCTAGTTCCTGTTTTTGTGCACCCTTGTTTGCTTTTAGTTACCATGGGTGCTTATTGTTTCCACCTGTCTCTGATTGGTGCACGGGACGCTCACCTGTTTCCCGAGCACTAATCAGAGGGACTACTTAATCCTGCCTTTGCCGGTCAGTCGGCCTGGCTTCATTGTTTGCTTCAAGCTACTATTACCTGAGTATTGCCTGTTTCTAGTCCATGCTAAGTGTTAGCCCTAGCGTCCAGTGCGATCGGCACGTTTGGCCTCTGGCTTGTTTTCTGTTTTGGTACCTGTTCGAGTTCTGAGAATAAATCATGTTCCTACCTGCACATCCTGTCCGGAGTGGTCCGTCTGCATCCTGTACGTGACACCCCCCACCGTACGTGACAGAATGAAGCCAGCCCGACTGACCGGCAAAGGCAGGATTAAATAGTCCTTCTGATTAGTGCTCGGGAAACAGGTGAGCGTTCTGAGCACCAATCAGAGACAGGTGGAAACAATAAGCATCCAAGGTAACTAAAAGCAAACAAGGGTGCACAAAAACAGGAACTAAGGGAGTCCAAAACTAACAGAATATAACAAAAACATGATCCGGGCCACGGATCATGACAAAAACATTGTGATTCTAAGGATGTTATTAGAATTTGGCCACGAGGAACAGCTCTTTGCACTAAGAATCTTAAAAAATATGGCCACTGATCTTTCTCACTAGCATTAGCTCATAGCTACAGATAGACATAACATTTTTTTCCAACCATGGGAAGGACGAATGTACCGTATTTTCCAGGCTATAGAGTGCACCGGTATTTAAGCCGCATCAACCAAATTTTAGAAGAAACATTTTTTGTACTTATACTGTATTAACCGCACCGGAGTATAGGCGCAGATATATACCGCTACACAAGATTGTGTAAGTGCTTATTTACAGACTTTAATTGTTTTCAAACAATGCCTGTATCACTGCAGTAAAACGTATGTTTCCTAAATAAAACACTGTCCTTTCAACCATTCCTAAAATACTCTGCAATTTAGTCTCCAACAAATAACAGGAGTTATAAACATTCTGCTCACAAAAGGGGATCAGAATGCCATTTGTGCCATTTGTTTACAACTGAATGGAATGCTAACGTGGGGGATTGTGACTATTTTGGACTGGTAGTAGTGGATCCACAGCCATGGTTCTGCCACACAATACCTCAGTGCCAGTGGCGTGCCGTCACTAGAGGCAGGGGGAGGCACGGCCTCACCTGCCATCATGGAAAGAAAAAAAAAGTAAAAAGAAAAAAAAATTAATTAAATTGTTATATGTATCCAGTGATAATACTAAAGTTATTTTCCATTTAAAGGCCTACTGAAACCCACTACTACCGACCACGCAGTCTGATAGTTTATATATCAATGATGAAATCTTAACATTATAACACATGCCAATACGGCCGGGTTAACTTATAAAGTGACATTTTAAATTTGCCGCTAAACTTCCGGTTCGAAACGCCTCTGAGGATGACGTATGCGCGTGACGTAGCCCGGCGAACACGGGTATGCCTTCCACATTGAAGCCAATACGAAAAAGCTCTGTTTTCATTTCATAATTCCACAGTATTCTGGACATCTGTGTTCGTGAATCTGTTTCAATCATGTTCATTGCATTATGGAGAAGGAAGCTGAGCAAGCAAATTACACTTCGACTTATTTGTTGCAAACGATTGCTTGTTTACATCAAAACAATTGTTTTTCTCACTACCTTAGGACATAAACATCCTTGCCGAGGCACACACTCCTGGTTTTGGAGTATAAATACTTGGGGTTTTCGCACCAGCCGCAAGACAAAATCTGACCAATCTAAGTCAAAGACTAGACCTGAACAATCTAAGTGTAAGACTAGACCTGACCAATCTAAGTCTAAGACTAGATGTGATCAATCTAAATTTAAGACTAAATCTGACCAATCTAAGTCTAAGACTAGATGTGATCAATCTAAATTTAAGACTAAATCTGACCAATCCAAGTCTAAGACTAGATGTGACTAATCTAAGTCTAAGACTAGATGTGACCAATGTAAGTCTAAGACTAGATCTGACTAATCTAAGTCTAAGACTAGATCTGACCAATGTAAGTCTAAGACTAGATCTGACTAATCTAAGTCAAAGACCAGATGTGACCAATCTAAGTCTATGACTAGATGTGACCAATCTAAGTCTAAGACTAGATGTGACCAATCTAAGTTTAAGACTAGATGTGACCAAGATAAGACTAGATCTGACTAATCTAAGTCTAAGACTAGATAGATAGATAGATATATAGATAGATAGATAGATAGATAGATAGATAGATAGATAGATAGATAGATAGATAGATAGATAGATAGATAGATAGATAGATAGATAGATAGATAGATAGATAGATAGTACTTTATTGATTCCTTCAGGAGAGTTCCCTCATGTGACCAATTTAAATGTAATACTAGATGTGACCAATTTCAATCTAAGACTAGATCTGACCAATCTAAGTTTAAGACAAGAGCTGACCAATCTAAGACTAGGTGTGACCAATCTAAGACTAAACCTAGATTTGACCAATCTAAGTCCAAGACTATATCTGACCAAACTAAATCCACGACTAGATGTGACCAATCTAAGTCTAAGACTAGATGTGACCAATCTAAGTCTAAGACTAGATGTGACTAATCTAAGTCTAAGACTAGATGTGACCAATGTAAGTCTAAGACTAGATCTGACTAATCCAAGTCTAAGACTAGATCTGACCAATCTATGTCTAAGACTAGATGTGACCAATCTAAGTCTAAAACTAGATTTGACCAATGTAAGTCTAAGACTAGATCTGACTAATCTAAGTCAAAGATGAGATGTGACCAATCTAAGTCTATGACTAGATGTGACCAATCTAAGTCTAAGACTAGATGTGACCAATCTAAGTTTAAGACTAGATGTGACCAAGATAAGATTAGATCTGACTAATCTAAGTCTAAGACTAGATAGATAGATAGATAGATAGATAGATAGATAGATAGATAGATAGATAGATAGATAGATAGATAGATAGATAGATAGATAGATAGATAGATAGATAGATAGATAGATAGATAGATAGTACTTTATTGATTCCTTCAGGAGAGTTCCCTCATGTGACCAATTTAAATGTAATACTAGATGTGACCAATTTCAATCTAAGACTAGATCTGACCAATCTAAGTTTAAGACTAGGTGTGACCAATCTAAGACTAAAACTAGATTTGACCAATCTAAGTCCAAGACTATATCTGACCAAACTAAATCCACGACTAGATGTGACCAATCTAAGTCTAAGACTAGATGTGACTAATCTAAGTCTAAGACTAGATCTGACCAATCTATGTCTAAGACTAGATGTGACCAATGTAAGTCTAAGACTAGATGTGACTAATCTAAGTCTAAGACTAGATCTGACCAATCTATGTCTAAGACTAGATGTGACCAATCTAAGTCTAAAACTAGATTTGACCAATGTAAGTCTAAGACTAGATCTGACTAATCTAAGTCAAAGATGAGATGTGACCAATCTAAGTCTATGACTAGATGTGACCAATCTAAGTCTAAGACTAGATGTGACCAATCTAAGTTTAAGACTAGATGTGACCAAGATAAGACTAGATCTGACTAATCTAAGTCTAAGACTAGATAGATAGATAGATAGATATATAGATAGATAGATAGATAGATAGATAGATAGATAGATAGATAGATAGATAGATAGATAGATAGATAGATAGATAGATAGATAGATAGATAGATAGATAGATAGATAGTACTTTATTGATTCCTTCAGGAGAGTTCCCTCATGTGACCAATTTAAATGTAATACTAGATGTGACCAATTTCAATCTAAGACTAGATCTGACCAATCTAAGTTTAAGACAAGAGCTGACCAATCTAAGACTAGGTGTGACCAATCTAAGACTAAAACTAGATTTGACCAATCTAAGTCCAAGACTATATCTGACCAAACTAAATCCACGACTAGATGTGACCAATCTAAGTCTAAGACTAGATCTGACCAATCTTAGACTAAGACTACATCTGAGCAATCTGAGACTAGATGTGACCAATCTTAGTCTAACACTAGATGTGACCAATCTAAGTCTAAGACTAGATATGACCAATCTAAGATGAGATGTGACCAATCTAAGTCTAAGACTAGATGTAACAGTCTAAGTCTAAGACTAGATGTAACAATCTAAATCAAAGACTACATGTGACCAATCTAAGACTAGATGGCCCATCTAAGACTAAGTGGGACCAACTAAGTCTAAGAATAGATGTGACCAATCAAAGTCTAAGACTAGATGTGACCAATCTAAGACTAGATGTGACCAATCTAAGTCTAAGACTAGATGTGACAAATCTAAGTTTAAGACTAGATGTGACCAATATAAGACTAGATCTGACTAATCTAAGTCTAAGACTAGATGTGACCAATTTAAATTGAATACTAGATGTGACCAATTTCAACCTAAGACTAGATCTGACTAATCTAAGTTTAAGACTAGAGCTGAACAATCTAAGACTAAGACTACATCTGACCAATCTAAGTCCAAGACTATATCTGACCAAGCTACATCCACGACTAGATCTGACCAATCTTAGACTAAGACTACATCTGAGGAATCTGAGACTAGATGTTACCAATCTTAGTCTAACACTAGATGTGACCAATCTAAGTCTAAGACTAGATCTGACCAATCTAAGATGAGATGTGACCAATATAAGTCTAAGACTAGATGTGACCAATCTAAGTCTAAGACTAAATGTGACCAATCTAAGAATATATGTGACCAATCTAAGACTAAGTGGGACCAATCTAAGTCTAAGACTAGATGTGACCAATCTAAAACTAGATGTGACCAATCTAAGACTAGATGTGACCAATCAAACTATAAGACTAGATGAGACCAATTTAAGACTAGATCTGACCAATCTAAGTCCAAGACTAGATGTGACACCATTGCTATTAAAAGGGACAACAGACAAGTGACTAAAACACCAAGTCAGAGGTGAAGATCACAAGTCAACAACAAGATGATTACATTGATGAGAAGACGTTAGTGCAGTAGAAATAGTCCCAAAGATCATAAATATGCAGTACAAACATGACCACAGTACAACTTTATGTCCTACAATTATGTTTCTAGAAGACACGGTGAAAAAGGAAAATAACATCAATGGTAAACAGGAGCTGCAACCGCGCTTTGAAGTGGGAATGTTTTTGTTTAGTTTCTTCTCACCAAGCCTTTATTAGCCGTGGAGGATCTTCCTCTAATGAAGACTGCTGCACAAATGTGGAGGTGGACTTCAACACTTCTGCCTACTCTCCTGTGCAATTCCATATGTTCTTATTACACATACACAGTGTCAACCATAGTACCTGACAGGTTGTCAACCATAGTACCTGACAGGTTGTCAACCATAGTACCTGACAGGTTGTCAACCATAGTACCTGACAGGTTGTCAACCATAGTACCTGACAGGTTGTCAACCATAGTACCTGACAGGTTGTATTTCCTAATCCTGTTTGATAAATACACATTAATATTGTCAATTCATTTAATTCAATGGAAAAACCAGCAGGCAGTTTTTAGACCCAAGTACTGGTAACTATGGTGGCCAGCATGGGCGTAAGCACAGCAATGTCCAACACAGATCTGATCCAAAAACACACAAACGCCCTCAAAGAGATGCGAGGAACACTCGAAAATGCTGCAGGATCACAAACAAATTATTTAAAAAATACTGCAAAAGCCAAAAACAAACAACTAGAAGAGGCAATTCCTGAAGGACTGAACGCTGCAATGCTGAAGTTGAACTGAAATGCTGACAGAATGTAGTGTGGATGTAGGAATAGTTTGAATGTTGAAGAGTTTGAAGTTTGAACCCCGGGACTAGACGTGACCAATCTAAGTCTAAGACTAGATCTGACCAATCTAAATCTAAGACTAGATTTAATAATATAAGTCTAAGAGTAGATGTGACCAATCTAAGAATAAGACTAGATGTAACAATCTAAGTTGAAGACTAGATGTGACCAATCTAAGTCTAAGACTAGATGTAACAATCTAAGTCTAAGATTAGATGTAACAATATAAGTCTAAGACTAGATGTGACCAATCTAAGTCTAAGACTAGATGTAACAATCTAAGTCTAAGACTACATGTGACCAATCTAAGAATAAGAATAGATGTAACAATCTAAGTCTAAGACTAGATGTAACAATATAAGTCTAAGACTAGATGTGACCAATCTAAGTCTAAGACTAGATGTAACAATCTAAGTCTAAGACTACATGTGACCAATCTAAGAATAAGAATAGATGTAACAATCTAAGTCTAAGACTAAATGCAACAATCTAAGTCTAAGACTTGATGTAACAATCTAAGTCTAAGACTAAATGTGACCAATCTAAGGCTAAGACTAGATGTGACCGATCTAAGACCAAGACTAGATGTAACAATCTAAGTCGAAGACTAGATGTGACCAATCTAAGTCTAAGACTAGATGTGACCAATCTAAGAATAAGACTAGATGTAGCAATCTAAGTCGAAGACTAGATGAGACCGATCTAAGACTAAGACTAAATGTGACCAATCTAAGTCTAAGACTAGATGTGACCAATCTAAATCTAAGACTAGATGTGACCAATCTAAAATTAAGACTAGACTGACCAATCTAAGACTAGATGTGACCGATCTAAGACTTAGACTAAATGTGACCAATCTAAATCTAAGACTAGATCCGACTAATGTAAGTCTAAGACTAGATGTAATCAATCTGAGACTCAGACTAGATGTGACCAATCTAAGACTAAGACTAGATTTGACCAATCTAAGACTAACAATAGATCTGACCAATCTAAGACTAGATGTGGCCAATCTAAGTCTAAGACTAGATGTGACCCACCTAAGTCTAAGACTAGATCTGCACAATCTAAGTCTAAGACTAGATGTGACCAATCTAAGACTAGATGTGACCAATCTAAGAATAAGACTAGATGTAACAATCTAAGTCGAAGACTAGATGTGACCAATCTAAGTCTAAGACTAGATGTAACAATCTAAGTCTAAGACTAGATGTGACCAATCTAAGTCTAAGACTAGATGTGACAATCTAAGTCTAAGACTAGATGTGACCAATCTAAGAATAAGAATAGATGTAACAATCTAAGTCTAAGACTAGATGTGACCGATCTAAGACTAAGACTAGATGTAACAATCTAAGTCCAAGACTAGATGCAACAATCTAAGTCCAAGACTCGATGCAACAATCTAAGTCTAAGACTAAATGTGACCAATCTAAGGCTAAGACTAGATGTGACCAATCTAAGGCTAAGACTAGATGTGACCGATCTAAGACCAAGACTAGATGTAACAATTTAAGTCCAAGACTAGATGTGACCGATCTAAGTCTAAGACTAGATGTGACTGATCTAAGACTAAGACTAAATGTGACCAATCTAAGTCTAAGACTAGATGTGACCAATCTAAATCTAAGACTAAATGTGACCAATCTAAAATTAAGACTAGAACTGACCAATCTAAGACTAGATGTGACCAATCTAAGACTAAGACTAGATGTAACAATCTAAGTCCAAGACTCGATGTAACAATCTTAGTCTAAGACTAAATGTGACCAATCTAAGGCTAAGACTAGATGTGACCAATCTAAGGCTAAGACTAGATGTGACCGATCTAAGACTAAGACTAGATGTAACAATCTAAGTCGAAGACTAGTTGTGACCAATCTAAGTCTAAGACTAGATGTAACAATCTAAGTCTAAGACTAGATGTAACAATCTAAGTCTAAGACTAGATGTGACCAATCTAAGTCTAAGACTAGATGTAACAATCTAAGTCTAAGACTAGATGTGACCAATCTAAGAATAAGAATAGATGTAACAATCTAAGTCTAAGACCAGATGCAACAATCTAAGTCCAAGACTTGATGTAACAATCTAAGTCTAAGACTAAATGTGACCAATCTAAGGCTAAGACTAGATGTGACCAATATAAGGCTAAGACTAGATGTGACCGATCTAAGACTAAGACTAGATGTAACAATCTAAGTCGAAGACTAGATGTGACCAATCTAAGTCTAAGACTAGATGTGACCAATCTAAGAATAAGACTAGATGTAACAATCTAAGTCGAAGACTAGATGTGACTGATCTAAGTCCAAGACTAGATGTGACCGATCTAAGACTAACACTAAATGTGACCAATCTAAGTCTAAGACTAGATGTGACCAATCCAAATCTAAGACTAGATGTGACCAATCTAAAATTAAGACTAGAACTGACCAATCTAAGACTAGATTTGACCGATCTAAGACTAAGACTAAATGTGACCAATCTAAATCTAAGACTAGATCTGACTAATGGAAGTCTAAGACTAGATGTAATCAATCTGAGACTCAGACTAGATGTGACCAATCTAAGACTAAGACTAGATGTGACCAATCTATGACTAACAATAGATCTGACCAATCTAAGACTAGATGTGGCCAATCTAAGTCTAAGACTAGATGTCACCCACCGAAGTCTAAGACTAGATCTGCGCAATTTAAGTCTAAGACTAGATGTGACCAATCTAAGACTAGATGTGACCAATCTAAGAATAAGACTAGATGTAACAATCTAAGTCGAAGACTAGATGTGACCAATCTAAGTCTAAGACTAGATGTAACAATCTAAGTCGAAGACTAGATGTGACCAATCTAAGTCTAAGACTAGATGCAACAATCTAAGTCTAAGACTAGATGTGACCAATCTAAGTCTAAGAATAGATGTAACAATCTAAGTCTAAGACTAGATGTGACCAATCTAAGTCTAAGACTAGATGTAACTATCTAAGTCTAAGACTAGATGTAACAATCTAAGTCTAAGACTAGATGTGACCAATCTAAGTCTAAGAATAGATGTAACAATCTAAGTCTAAGACTAAATGTGACCAATCTAAGGCTAAGACTAGATGTGACCGATCTAAGACCAAGACTAGATGTAACAATTTAAGTCCAAGACTAGATGTGACCGATCTAAGTCTAAGACTAGATGTGACCGATCTAAAACTAAGACTAAATGTGACCAATCTAAGTCTAAGACTAGATGTGACCAATCTAAATCTAAGACTAGATGTGACAAATCTAAAATTAAGACTAGAACTGACCAATCTAAGACTAGATGTGACCAATGTAAGTCTAAGACTAGATGTAACAATCTAAGTCCAAGACTCGATGTAACCATCTAAGTCTAAGACTAAATGTGACCAATCTAAGGCTAAGACTAAATGTGACCAATCTAAGGCTAAGACTAGATGTGACCAATCTAAGACTAAGACTAGATGTAACAATCTAAGTCTAAGACTAGATGTAACAATCTAAGTCTAAGACTAGATGTGACCAATCTAAGTCTAAGAATAGATGTAACAATCTAAGTCTAAGACTAAATGTGACCAATATAAGGCTAAGACTAGATGTGACCGATCTAAGACCAAGACTAGATGTAACAATTTAAGTCCAAGACTAGATGTGACCGATCTAAGTCTAAGACTAGATGTGACCGATCTAAGACTAAGACTAAATGTGACCAATCTAAGTCTAAGACTAGATGTGACCAATCTAAATCTAAGACTAGATGTGACCAATCTAAAATTAAGACTAGAACTGACCAATCTAAGACTAGATGTGACCAATCTAAGTCTAAGACTAGATGTAACAATCTAAGTCCAAGACTCGATGTAACAATCTAAGTCTAAGACTAAATGTGACCAATCTAAGGCTAAGACTAGATGTGACCAATCTAAGGCTAAGACTAGATGTGACCGATCTAAGACTAAGACTAGATGTAACAATCTAAGTCGAAGACTAGATGTGACCAATCTAAGTCTAAGACTAGATGTAACAATCTAAGTCTAAGACTAGATGTAACAATCTAAGTCTAAGACTAGATGTGACCAATCTAAGTCTAAGACTAGATGTAACAATCTAAGTCTAAGACTAGATGTGACCAATCTAAGAATAAGAATAGATGTAACAATCTAAGTCTAAGACCAGATGCAACAATCTAAGTCTAAGACTTGATGTGACCAATCTAAGGCTAAGACTAGATGTGACCAATATAAGGCTAAGACTAGATGTGACCGATCTAAGACTAAGACTAGATGTAACAATCTAAGTCGAAGACTAGATGTGACCAATCTAAGTCTAAGACTAGATGTGACCAATCTAAGAATAAGACTAGATGTAACAATCTAAATCGAAGACTAGATATGACCGATCTAAGTCTAAGACTAGATGTGACCGATCTAAGACTAAGACTAAATGTGACCAATCTAAGTCTAAGACTAGATGTGACCAATCTAAATCTAAGACTAGATGTGACCAATCTAAAATTAAGACTAGAACTGACCAATCTAAGACTAGATGTGACCGATCTAAGACTAAGACTAAATGTGACCAATCTAAATCTAAGACTAGATCTGACTAATGGAAGTCTAAGACTAGATGTAATCAATCTGAGACTCAGACTAGATGTGATCAATCTAAGACTAAGACTAGATGTGACCAATCTAAGACTAACAATAGATCTGACCAATCTAAGACTAGATGTGGCCAATCTAAGTCTAAGACTAGATGTGACCCACCTAAGTCTAAGACTAGATCTGTGCAATCTAAGTCTAAGACTAGATGTGACCAATCTAAGACTAGATGTGACCAATCTAAGAATAAGACTAGATGTAACAATCTAAGTCGAAGACTAGATGTGACCAATCTAAGTCTAAGACTAGTTGTAACAATCTAAGTCTAAGACTAGACGTGACCAATCTAAGTCTAAGACTAGATGTAACAATATAAGTCTAAGACTAGATGTGACCAATCTAAGAATAAGAATAGATGTAACAATCTAAGTCTAAGACTAGATGTGACCGATCTAAGACTAAGACTACATGTAACAATCTAAGTCCAAGACTAGATGCAACAATCTAAGTCCAAGACTCGATGTAACAATCTAAGTCTAAGACTAAATATGACCAATCTAAGGCTAAGACTAGATGTGACCAATCTAAGGCTAAGACTAAATGTGACCGATCTAAGACTAAGACTAGATGTAACAATCTAAGTCTAAGACTAGATGTGACCGATCTAAGTCTAAGACTAGATGTGACCGATCTAAGACTAAGACTAAATGTGACCAATCTAAGTCTAAGACTAGACCTGAACAATCTAAATCTAAGACTAGATGTGACCAATCTAAAATTAAGACTAGAACTGACCAATCTAAGACTAGATGTGGTCAATCTAAATCTAAGACTAGATCTGACTAAGCTAAGTCTACGATTAGATGTGTTCAATCTGAGACTGAGCCTAGATGTGACCAATCTAAGACTAAGACTAAATGTGACCAATCTAAGTTTAAGACTAGATCTGCACAATCTAAGTCTAAGACTAGATGTGACCAATCTAAGACTAACACTAGATCTGACCAATCTAAGACTAGATCTGCGCAATCTAAGTCTAAGACTAGATGTGACAAATCTAAGACTAGTACTAGATCTGACCAATCTAAGACTAGATGTGGCCAATCTAAGTCTAAGACTAGATGTGACCAATCTAAGACTAGATGTGACCAATCTAAGTCTAAGACTAGATGTGACCGATCTAAATCTAAGACTAGATGTGATCAATCTAAGACTAAGACTAGATGTGACCAATCTAAGCTTAAGACTAGATGTGACCAATTTAAAACTAAGACTAGATCTGTTCAATCTAAGACTAGATGTGACCAATCTAAGTCTAATACTAGATCTGACCAATCTAAGACTAGATCTGACCAATTTAAGACTAGATCTGACCAATCTAAGTCTAAGACTAGATGTGACCAATCTAAGTCTAAGACTAGATCTGACCAATCTAAGACTAGATCTGACCAATCTAAGTCGAAGACTAGATCTGACCAATCTAAGACTAGCTCTGACCAATCTAAGTCTAAGACTAGATGTGACCAATCTAAGACTAGATGTGACCAATCTAAGACTAGATGTGACCAATCTAAGTCTATGACTAGATCTGACCAATTTAAAACTAAGATGAGATCTGACTAATCTAAGACTAGATGTGGCCAATCTAAGTCTAAAACTAGATCTGACCAATCTAAGACTAGATCTGACCAATTTAAGATTAGATCTGACCAATCAAAGTCTAAGACTAGATAGAATGTGAATGTTTTGGAGCATTCACACAATTAATTATTCAAAAACAAGCTAGTTTTATCAGGTCTATCAAGTCAATTTCCACTTAAAACAAAACAGCATCTTGGCTTTGATTGACATTTTTAATTGAGAAATGGTATTAAGGAATTCCTGGAATTTTGGGAAAACTGGGAATTTTTACAGTTCAAAAATCAACTTGGTTTTTTTTGTCCTGATTAAGAGGAATGTTTTGACGGTGGAACGGTTGAAGTGGGTTGAAAAATGTGGAATGAGTCGTCGACAGAAAAAAAGGTCAAAAAAAGGGTTGGAAAAAACGGGAATTCTGGGAATTTCTGGAATTGTTTTAACTTGGAAAAATGATAGTTTGAATGTCCAGGATGAGTGGAATATGTTGAAGTTGGGATTGTTTGAATAGGTTGAAAAATGTGGAAATGGTGGAAGTTTGAAAAATGGCCAATTAATTTTGAACGGTAAAAATGTCCTGGAAAACCTGGAATTCTGGGAAATCTGGGAATTTTTTTAACTTAAAAAAAAAATAATCGTTTGAATGTCCAGGATGAGTGGAATATGTTGACGGTGGAATGGTTTGAATTGGTTGAAAAATGTGGAAATGGTGGAAGTTTGAAAAATGGCCAATTCATTTTGAACGGGAAAAATGTCCTGGAAAACCTGGAATTCTGGGAAATCTGGGAATTTTTTTAACTTAAAAAAAAAAGATCGCTTGAATGTCCAGGATGAGTGGAATATGTTGACGGTGGAATGGTTTGAATTGGTTGAAAAATGTGGAAATGGTGGAAGTTTGAAAAATGGCCAATTCATTTTGAACGGGAAAAATGTCCTGGAAAACCTGGAATTCTGGGAAATCTGGAAAAATTTTTAACTTAAAAAAAAATGATCGTTTGAATGTCCAGGATGAGTGGAATATGTTGACGGTGGAATGGTTTGAATTGGTTGAAAAATGTGGAAATGGTGGAAGTTTGAAAAATGGCCAATTCATTTTGAACGGGAAAAATGTCCTGGAAAACCTGGAATTCTGGGAAATCTGGGAATTTTTTTAACTTAAAAAAAAAATGATCGTTTGAATGTCCAGGATGAGTGGAATATGTTGACGGTGGAATGGTTTGAATTGATTGAAAAATGTGGAAATGGTGGAAGTTTGAAAAATGGCCAATTCATTTTGAACGGGAAAAATGTCCCAGAAAACCTGGAAATATGGGAATTTTTGGAATTTGTCAAGGAAAAAGCCCGCAATTCTTGAATAGGCTGAACGGTTTGGAGTTGGAACGGTTTGAATCGGGTGAAAAATGTGGAAGGTAGAGCGCGCCAAAATCTGGAGAAGAAGAAGAAGTTGAATAATAAATAGATGAATTTTGTTGTAGAAAAGTATATTTGTGAATGTTTTGGAGCATTCACACAATGAATTATTCAAAAACAAGCTAGTTTTATCAGGTCTATCAAGTCAGTTTCCACTTCAACAAAACAGCATCTTGGCTTTGATTTACATTTTTAATTGAGAAATGGTATTAAGGAATTCCTGGAATTTTGGGAAAACTGGGAATTTTTACAGTTCAAAAATCAACTTGTTTTTTTTTGTCCTGATTAAGAGGAATGTTTTGACGGTGGAACGGTTGAAGTGGGTTGAAAAATGTGGAATGAGTCGTCGACAGAAAAAAAGGTCAAAAAAAGGGTTTGAAAAAAACGGGAATTCTGGGAATTTCTGGAATTGTTTTAACTTGGAAAAATGATAGTTTGAATGTCCAGGATGAGTGGAATATGTTGAAGGTGGGATTGTTTGAATAGGTTGAAAAATGTGGAAATGGTGGATGTTTAAAAAATGGCCAGTTCATTTTGAACGGGAAAAATGTCCTGGAAAACCTGGAATTCTGGGAAATCTGGGAATTTTTTTAACTTAAAAAAAAAAGATCGTTTGAATGTCCAGGATGAGTGGAATATGTTGACGGTGGAATGGTTTGAATTGGTTGAAAAATGTGGAAATGGTGGAAGTTTGAAAAATGGCCAATTAATTTTGAACGGGGAAAATGTCCTGGAAAACCTGGAATTCTGGGAAATCTGGGAATTTTTTTAACTTAAAAAAAAAATGATCGTTTGAATGTCCAGGATGAGTGGAATATGTTGACGGTGGAATGGTTTGAATTGGTTGAAAAATGTGGAAATGGTGGAAGTTTGAAAAATGGCCAATTCATTTTGAACGGGAAAAATGTCCTGGAAAACCTGGAATTCTGGGAAATCTGGGAATTTTTTTAACTTAAAAAAAAAGATTGTTTGAATGTCCAGGATGGGTGGAATATGTTGACGGTGGAATGGTTTGAATTGGTTGAAAAATGTGGAAATGGTGGAAGTTTGAAAAATGGCCAATTAATTTTGAACGGGAAAAATGTCCCGGAAAACCTGGAATTCTGGGAAATCTGGGAATTTTTTTAACTTAAAAAAAATGATCGTTTGAATGTCCAGGATGAGTGGAATATGTTGACGGTGGAATGGTTTGAATTGGTTGAAAAATGTGGAAATGGTGGAAGTTTGAAAAATGGCCAATTCATTTTGAACGGGAAAAATGTCCTGGAAAACCTGGAATTCTGGGAAATCTGGGAATTTTTTTAACTTAAAAAAAAAATTATCGTTTGAATGTCCAGGATGAGTGGAATATGTTGACGGTGGAATGGTTTGAATTGGTTTAAAAAATGTGGAAATGGTGGAAGTTCGAAAAATGGCCAATTCATTTTGAACGGGAAAAATGTCCCAGAAAACCTGGAAATATGGGCATTTTTGGAATTTGTCAAGGGAAAAGCCCGCAATTCTTGAATAGGCTGAACGGTTTGGAGTTGGAACGGTTTGAATCGGGTGAAAAATGTGGAAGGTAGAGCGCGCCAAAATCTGGAGAAGAAGAAGAAGTTGAATAATAAATAGATGAATTTTGTTGTAGAAAAGTATATTTGTGAATGTTTTGGAGCATTCACACAATGAATTATTCAAAAACAAGCCAGTTTTATCAGGTCTATCAAGTCAGTTTCCACTTCAACAAAACAGCATCTTGGCTTTGATTGTCCTCAAAATTGGTGAAAACAAACATTTCACTCACTAAAGTTCTATTCATGATAAAGTGGTAAGTCATGTGTTTGGAAAGTAACTATTGTCAAGTGGAAGTGATCGAGCAGCCCAGTGAGCATGCAGTGTCTAATGAGGCTTCACTGATCTCTAATGGACTTTCTTCTATTTCCAGACCAAAAATGGCTGAATGAGCTTTGCAATTAGCATAAATCCACTTTGACTGTCCACCTCTGCACAAACACCAAGACATGACAGAGTCCAACAACCACATTTAGATTGCAGACATGCTATGATGTAGGCTCCGTGGTATCCATTTAATACATTCTAGTAGGTATTTCTGAAAGTAAAAATACTGTCATGATCCGGGGTCCGGATCATGTTTTTGTTATGTTCTGTTAGTTTTGGACTCCCTTAGTTCCTGTTTGTGCACCTCTGGGTTTGTTTTAGTTTGGGTTATGTCATGATCCGTCACCTGGGTCATGGCGTGATTTGGGTTTGTTAGTTTTTCTGTTTTAGTCTGTTTCCTGGGTGCACCCTCTTTCCTTGTTTTCTGTTGGTTTCCATGGGCACTAATTCTCCTCACCTGTCTTAGTTTTGCAATTAGTGTTCCCACCAGGTGTTTTGGTTAATCACCCCCCTTAATAGTTTCCTGTCACCCAGCAATAGTTGCTGGGTCAATGTTTGCTGTATGCAACAGTCACGTAAGTTTTGTTTGTTCATGCCACAGCTAGTAAGTTTTCCTTGCCATAGTCTATGCCAGGGGTCACCAACCTTTTTGAAACCAAGAGCTACTTCTTGGGTACTGATTAATGCGAAGGGCTACCAGTTTGATACACACTTAAATAAATTGCCAGAAATAGCCAATTTGCTCAATTTACCTTTAACTCTATGTTATTATTAATAATTAATGATATTTACACTTAATTGAACGGTTTAAAAGAGGAGAAAACACGAAAAAAAATGACAATTAAATTTTGAAACATAGTTTATCTTCAATTTCGACTCTTTAAAATTCAAAATTCAACTGAAAAAAAGAAGAGAAAAACTAGCTAATTCGAATCTTTTTGAAAAAATAAAAAAAATAATTTATGGAACATCATTAGTAATTTTTCCTGATTAAGATTAATTTTAGAATTTTGATGACATGTTTTAAATAGGTTAAAATCCAAGCTATATTTCTAACAAAGACAAATCATTATTTCTTCTAGATTTTCCAGAACAATATTTTTAAAAGAAATTCAAAAGACTTTGAAACAAGATTTAAATTTGATTCTACAGATTTTGTAGATTTGCCAGAATAATTTTTTTGAATTTGAATCATAATAAGTTTGAAGAAATATTTCACAAATATTCTTCGTCGAAAAAACAGAAGCTAAAATGAAGAATTAAATTAAAATTAATGTATTATTCTTTACAATAAAAACAATACATTTACTTGAACATTGATTTAAATTGTCAGGAAAGAAGAGGAAGGAATTTAAAAGGTAAAAAGGTATATGTGTTTAAAAATCCTAAAATAATTTTTAAGGTTGTATGTTTTCTCTAAAATTGTCTTTCTGAAAGTTATAAGAAGCAAAGTAAAAAAATTTATGAATTTATTTAAACAAGTGAAGACCAAGTCTTTAAAATATTTCCTTGGATTTTCAAATTCTATTTGAGTTTTGTCTCTCTTAGAATTAAAAATGTCGAGCAAAGCGAGACCAGCTTGCTAGTAAATAAATAACATTTAAAAAATAGAGGCAGCTCACTGGTAAGTGCTGCTATTTGAGCTATTTTTAGAACAGGCCAGCGGGCTACTCATCTGGTCCTTACGGGCTACCTGGTGCCCGCGGGCACCGCGTTGGTGACCCCTGGTCTATGCTAAGTATTTGCTGTAGCTCCAAGTGCGATCAGCACATTGTGCCTTCGCCTTGTGTTCCGTTTTGTTGTACTACTTTGATTTTTGAGAATTAAATCATGTTCTTACCTTGCACGCTTTGTCTGGAATGGTCCATCTGCATTTTGGGAGAACGAACCACGTCGTGACAGAATGATGCCAGCCTGAGCGTGGCGAGCAAGGTGACTAAATAGCTCTCTGATTAGTGGTTGACAGCAGCTGAGCGTGCCGACCACTAACCAGAGGCAGGTGAACCCAATTAATCCCCATGGAAACTAAAACAAACCCAGAGGTGCACAAACAGGAACTAAGGGAGTCCAAAACTAACAGAACATAACAAAAACGTTCACATGATAAAAAGGAATGCAGAATAAGAAAGCCTGGAATCAACTCAGTATTGTTTAATGCTCGTCCATCAATAGAAGACAAGTTCCATTGCCGGGATGTTGCTGTGAGAAAGTAAAAAACAGACAAATCGAGTATTGACCTTTTGAAGGCAGAACGTATGTTGTTGTCCTTAAAACTCAGAAGAAGACCGAGCGGTCCAGTTGACGCCTACCAGATTTCTGCTCCTAGATGACAGATCCACCTCCATCTTTTCCACCAGTGTGTTGGACACCTTCTTTGGCTTGCGGCACCAACACAAACTCATCAGAAACAAAGACAATCCATTTTGAAATTCATTATTCACTATTGACATTTTTATTTCAAGGGTGTTGTAATATTTTCTTGACGACACAAACCAGAAGTCTGTTCATTTCCCTTCGTATTATTAAATACAACAATTATGTTAGATTACTTCAGGGGTCTTGGGCATACTTGCCAACCTTGAGACTTCCGAATTCGGGAGATGGGGGGGGGGCGGGGGTTGGTGGTAGCGGGTGGTGTATATTGTAGCGTCCCGGAAGAGTTAGTGCTTCAAGGGGTTCTGGGTATTTGTTATGTTGTGTTTATGTTGTGTTAAGGTGTGGATGTTCTCCTGAAATGTGTTTGTCATTCTTGTTTGGTGTGGGTTCACAGTGTGGCGCATATTTGTAACAGTGTTAAAGTTGTTTATACGGCTACCCTCAGTGCGACATGTATGGCTGTAGTTCTAGTATGCATTGCATTCACTAATGTGCGTGTAAAAGCCGCATATTGTATGTGACTGGGCTGGCACGCTGTTTGTATGGAGGAAAAGCGGACGTGACGACAAGTTGTAGAGGACGCTAAAGGCAGTGCCTTTAAGGTACGCCGCCAATATTGTTGTCCGGGTGGAAATCGGGAGAAATTCGGGAGAATGGTTGCCCCGGGAGATTTTCGGGAGGGGCACTGAAATTCCGGAGTCTCCCGGGAAAATCGGGAGGGTTGGCAAGTATGGTCTTGGGAGACCCTACCAGGGGGCATAGAAGCCCCCGGACAACATAGCTCCTAGGATCATTGGGACACGCAAACTCCTCTACCACGATAAGGTGGCAGCTCAGAAAGGAGTCCATGGTTCTCGCCCGGGAAAGGGTGGAGTGCCATCTCCAGGTTGGGGAGGAGACCCTGCCCCAAGTGGAGGAGTTCAAGTACCTAGGAGTCTTGTTCACAGAGAGGGAAGAGTGGATCGTGAGATCGACAGGCGGATCGGTGCGGTGTCTTCAGTAATGTGGATGCTGTATCGATCCGTTGTGGTGAAGAAGGAGCTGAGCCGGAAGGCAGGGCTCTCAATTTACCGCTTGATCTACGTTCCCATCCTTACCTATGGTCATGAGCTTTGGATTATGACCGAAAGGACAAGATCACGGGTACAATCGGCCCAAATGAGTTTCCTCCACCGGGTGGCGGGTCTCTCCCTTAGAGATAGGGTGAGAAGCTCTGTCATCCGGGAGAAAGTCAGAGTAAAGCCGCTGCTCCTCCACATGGAGAGGAGCCAGATGAGGTGGTTCGGGCATCTGCTCAGGATGCCACCCGAACGCCTCCCTAGGGAGGTGTTTAGGGCACGTCCGACCGGCAGGAGGCCACGGGGAAGACCCAAGACACGTTGGGAAGATTATGTCTCCCGGCTGGCCTGGGAACGCCTCGGGATCCGGTAGTTTTTGTCAAAATGTTCAACTGAGTGCAGTTTCAAAAACCCCATGAAGAACACAATGAACTTAGACTTCATCTCAGTGTATCTACAAAGCAATTCGACTTTAAGTCACGGACCTTCTAGGATTGAACAAAAAACTAAATAAAGCATAAATTAAAACTCTTCAATGTATCAACGACCTCATTTGTCATTTCCACATAATCCTGTGCTAACAAAGTGAGTTAGAAACTATTTAAGAGGGTTGAGTCTTCACTGTGTATTTACAGAACAATAAAAGCTGTGCAATGTGTGAACAATGTCAACAAACCAACAATAAAAACTTCAAAGACTGAAAGTATTGCAGTAAATCACACATTGTTCACGTTCTTACATCCTCACTGAAGACAACAATGTCCACAGAACTATATCAATGTCATAACAATTTAAGTGAGATAAAACAATAAAATAAGAGCGGTCAGTTCCATGATTAGGTCCACTTACACTTAAAATAACAACAACAACAAAAATGTGTTATTTATGAGCTACTGGTATTGTATGTCTGGGTGGGGGTCCTGCTTTGGGGATCATTTGGACCCCTTTCAGACAAACCTTCACATGATGCACAATGAGATGTAAGCATGGGATAAAGTGTACATCTGTAAAAATCTATTTGAAATGTGGACTCTTCAGACCACAGAACACTTTTCCACTTTACATCGGTCCATCTTAGATGAGCTCGGGCCCAGTGAAGCGTTTCTGGGTGTTGTTGATAAATGGCTTGCGTTTTGCATAGTAGAGTTTTAACTTGCACTTACAGATGTAGCGACCAACTGTAGTTACTGACAGTGGTTTTCTGAAGTGTTCCTGAGCCCATCTGGTGATATCCTTTACACACTGATGTCGCCTTTTTGATGCAGTACCGCCTGACGGATCCAAGGTCACGAGCATTCAATGTTGGTTTTCGGCCGTCACTAGTTTTGGGTTTTGCTTGATATACGTTTTTTTTTTACGGATGTTTTTGGTGTTGTTACGGCCGAATATAAAGAGTTTTGCCCATAAAGTGGTCGATGGAATTCCTGTCCTTAAAGCATCTCCACAGATGTAACAATCATTAAACAGTTTTGACGATCCTTATCTGTTGTGGCCCCTTGTTGTCACCTGTCACTCACAGTTGCATCGCAAAATCAGTGGCCTAGTGGTTGGAGTGTCCGCCCTGAGATCGGTAGGTCATGAGTTCAAACCCCGGCCGAGTCATACCAAAGACTATAAAAAATGGGAGCCATTACCTCCCTGCTTGGCACTCAGCATCAAGGGTTGGAATTGGGGGTTAAATCACCAAAAATTATTCCTGGGCGCGGCCACTGCTGCTGCTCACTGCTGCTGCTCACTGCTCCCCTCACCTCCCAGGGGGTGATCAAGGGTGATGGGTCAAATGCAGAGAATCATTTTGCCACACCTAGTGTGTGTGTGTGTGTGACAATCATGGGTACTTAACTTTAACTTTAAACTGAAATACCACTTTTTTACTTAAACGAGGTGGTTTGCTTTCTCCAAGAATATGAACATTCATCATATGCAAAACGTAATATGAGTTCATTAATTCACTTCACTAGCGAGCAGCACTCTTAGCGAGGTTGAGACCGCATCCTCCCTCCAGATGTCTCGACGCCGTGTCTTTAAATGTTGGCGCATCACAGACGTGCTGACATAAAAACGAGGTCCGCTTTGCAAAATGAGCAAAGAATTCATGTTTCAGAAAAACCATATGTGAATGCTTTTGGAGCATTCACACAATAAATTGTTTATTTTTTTGAAGCGTTCAGATGGAATTTGATTTTCTGTGCGCTGAGCACGCGCAAAAAGTGCGCAATTCGGAAACCTCTTGCTAGGTACACTCGCCCCATATATAAACTATTTATTTGCCTAACAGAATTAGAATTGCGACATCCAGTGGACACATTAAGAACTGCCATTTATTTCATCCCTGGATTACTTAATAATGCAACCTGAACTGTTTTTCTATTTTTTGTTTACATTTATAGTGCATAGACCAGGCCTGGGCAATTATTTTGACTCGGGGGGCCAAATTTTGAGAAAATAAATGTGTCTGGGGGCCGGTATATCTATTTTTAGGAAAACCAATACAAAAACCTCACAATAAAGTCTGATTGAATGCTAAATTATTTTATGACAGACCGCCTTAAAAACGGAATGGAATTGTATTTTTTTCTATGAAGGATAAAACCCTGAATATTGACAACCCCCTCTCCATCGACATATTTTACAATCCAGCGAAACGTAACAAAAATGCAACAAACATAGCGAAATATGAACGAAAAAACAAAAACATCTACAATCTGATATATGTGATACATCACTAAGCTTTAGAACTTTCTTGTAAAAATTTCCTTCCGCGTCTGTCCCTGACACCCGCATTTCAGGCTCTGGAAACACTCTGTGGAAACGCTCCCCACCCACACTGCTTGGTACCTCGTCTGACCTGCTGTGACGTAGATTACCATAGTAACTAGTAGGGTTGTACGGTATACAGGTATTAGTATAGTACCGCGATACTAATGAATCATATTCGGTACCATACCTCCGCTGAAAAGTACCGGTCCGCTACACCCTCAGATTTTTTTGTTAAAATAAAGCCAATAATGCACATTTTTCTGGTCTCCTTTATTTAGAAAAGTATCGAAAAGTACCAAAAAGTATAGAAATTTGCCCAGGTCTGGCTTAGACAATACATCCTAAACAACTGCCAACCGCAGTGGGATACTTACCATTTATAACGAGGTATTCCTTCATTACGGTTGCTGTTGTTCGACATTTTTTCTTATCACGCAAGTAATAGCCAACACAGTGTGGAAAAGCGTGTAGAAAAGTCCCATTATTGTGATGTAGATGTTGCTTCATGAGTACATGTGATGGATGGAAGCTCTGTGCATCCTCACCAGCAGGAAGTCCAAATAAGGAGTGTGTCAGTCAGCCTTACACTGCCTCACACAACACCGACTACTATCAAGAGAGTACAGCTTTCATTTCAATTGCAGCTCCCGTGGAAATTGTGGAGCTAATAAGCCGTGAGGTCACTTCTAGGTGCTTTTTAGATTGCATTAACTCCATTTGAGGCGCCTAAAAGGGAGGGTTTGATATCAAAAATCAGGAGACGCTTGCAGTCCGTCCTCATTGGCTCAAGGGTGAAGGAGCTGTTCTTATAAAGCGAGGCTCCTCTCGCTGCCGCCTCGCTGGAGACTGACTCTGGAGGACTTTTGTGCTCGTCGACGGGTTGCCACGGAGCCTGAAGACTGAGACGACCCTAAACTGGACCACCTGTGGACACTCCTGAAGGAGCACGTTCAACAAGTAGGTGCATTTGAAGACACGTGCTTTGTCGTCACTTGTTGCAATGTGGACAATATTGATGCAACATCTCTATAATTTTAAGTGTGAATCTATTTTTGTGTCATTTTCAGGTGGCATTTGTTTGTTTACATGTTGTTTACCTCCAGTGTTTTCATTGGGTGCCCATGTGAAATGTACAATACAAACCTGACAAATATGTACAGAATCATATTTTATATATAGTACATATAGCCCACTTGATACGTTTACTGTATAAATACTAGTGGCAATGTGAATTATATATGTGTTAAAGTTACATTGGAGAACATCACGCGTTTAACCCTTGTGTAATGTTCATATTGTTGTTACTCAGCCAGCGTTTGTGGGTCTGATGGACCCGTTGCATTTTGTGGCTCTTAATGCCTCACAATCAAACACGTTTATGTTGAAATACTGAACAGATGTTTATTGGGATAAGGTAAACACCTGAAAATGAAATGAAATGAAAATCCGGAGCCCAAGAAGTGCCGAGACTTGACACACCTGGACACGGTTTCTGCATGAGAGTACATGAGAGCGGTGGTGTGGTTTTAAAACCATTTTAACGCACACGAGTTGAAAGTGTAATATCATTGTTGATTTTGTGGCTTTTAATGCCTCACAATCAAACATGTTTATGTTAAAATACTGAACAGATGTTTATTGGGATAAGGTAAACACCTGAAAATGAAATAAAATGAAAATCCTGAGCCCAAGAAGTGCCGAGACTTGACACACCTGGACACGGTTTCTGCATGAGAGTGCATGAGAGTACATGAGAGCGGTGGTGTGGTTTTGAAACAATTTTAACACACACGAGTTGAAAGTGTAATATCATTGTTGATTTTGTGGCTTTTAATGCCTCACAATCAAACACGTTTATGTTAAAATACTGAACAGATGTTTATTGGGATAAGGTAAACACCTGAAAATGAAATAAAATGAAAATCCGGAGCCCAAGAAGTGCCGAGACTTGACACACCTGGACACGGTTTCTGCATGAGAGTACATGAGAGCGGTGGTGTGGTTTTGAAACAATTTTAACGCACGCGAGTTGAACGTGTAATATCATTGTTGATTTTGTGGCTTTTAATGCCTCACAATCAAACTCTTTTATGTTAAAATACTGAACAGATGTTTTACCTTTATCCCAATAAACATCTTTGATTGTGAGGCATTAAAAGCCACAAAATGGAACGGGTCCGTCAGACCCGCAAACGCTGGCTGAGTTTGTCAACACTGTCTACTCTCATTTTCTCGCACATTTGACCCTCTGATGTCCTGTGTACCTACACTCTGTCCTCCTCCTGTCTAGGCCTGCTGTGTGTGTGTGTGTGTGTGTGTGTGTGTGTGTGTGTGTGTGTGTGTGTGTGTGTGTGTGTGTGTGTGTGTGTGTGTGTGTGTGTGTGTGTGTGTGTGTGTGTGTGTGTTAAACAGTGCTCTCATTTTCTCGCACATTTGACCCTCTGATGTCCTGTGTACCTACACTCTGTCCTCCTCCTGTCTAGGCCTGCTGTGTGTGTGTGTGTGTGTGTGTGTGTGTGTGTGTGTGTGTGTGTGTGTGTGTGTGTGTGTGTGTGTGTGTGTGTGTGTGTGTGTGTGTGTGTGTGTGTGTGTGTGTGTGTGTGTGTGTGTGTGTGTGTGTGTGTGGTACACAGAACATCAATTTCCACACTTCTTTTAGCCCCGGGTCCAGTGGACCCGGACATCTTATATGTAGTATAAATGTGTAGGGGGGGTGTATGGTGTGTGGTCATTAAATATGTATTCTGATATATGTTCTTCACAGAAAATGAGCCAAAGTCAGTGAGTCTCAGTTTGAAAAATGTATTAATTGTATCATTTTTCTTTTAATAAAAAATGAAAACGGGTCCCACAGACCCAGACACCACACAAGGGTTTAAACTAGGGCTGTCAAAGTCACAGTAACTCCTTACCAATAAGTTCCTTTTTTTTTTAAACACGCGATAAACGGGGTATGCGTCCTGACTAGGGATGATGTTTGATAAGAAATTATCGAGTTCGAGCCTATTATCGAATCCTCTTATCGAACCGAATCCTTATTGATTCTCTTATCGAATCCAGATAGGTTGTTGTATATGGAAAAAAACACAATATTTGGTTTAACAAAAGCTCACTTTTATTTTATAAGAAAAAAATAAAATTAAATAAATAAATAAATATTGACTGTTACCCCCCTAAAAAATAAAATAAATAAATATTGACTGTTGTTACCCAAAGTATATTAAGTGGGATTTTTCAGAAAAACAAATATATACAGCAACACAAAAACAACCTGTCTCTGTGATCACTATAGGTGTTTAAATAATAATATAGTGTTAAATAAAATTAGTGCCTTGGGCACAAAACTGAAAATAATACAGCTCTCCAAAAAGTGCACTTCTGCTGCTATTGGAACATACTAACTACACACACAGGCAGACAGCTAACAAACAATCCAAGACGTCTAATAAAGTTCCAAAACAGATTAATCCATTTAGGCTCTTTATTATTGTTGATCTTGCTTTGTCTTTTCCTATCTTTACTTTTGTCTTGCACTGGACTGTTATTTTTATTTTTATTTTTAACTGAAATACACACAATGACAAATGTATAAGCTATGTGATTCAATTAACATACTGAAATGTAATACACAATATGTAAATATTAGCTTCACACAAATATACAGTACTATCATCAAACAAATACTTCTGAGTGTTGAAACTATTTCAATGGTGGAAATACACGACTGGCAGCCATTTTAAGTCCTCAAAATATCCATTGAAACAGTGCACAAAAATCGTTTTTCAATAAACATCTTACTATCAAATTTAACTACTTTCCACCTTAATATTGAGTTACATAAACAAGTTAAACAGTTTACTTACAGACTTATCTTTTCCAAGGCTTGTAAGAGCTAACACAACTTGTCTACTTCTCAATTGTCTCATGAACTGGACTAACATCCTCAACCTGGAAGTGCCCAAACTATTGACGCGTAGTATTTTCATATCGCCACAAGGTGTCAGTAAGAGTCTACAATCAAATGGGCATAAGATTGCCCATTTGGGATTCGTTACCAGGGATTCGAATAAAGAACCAACTCTTTTTCTTTACAATAGTGGCCTCGATAACGGGAACCGGTTCTCAAAAAGGGATTTGAGTCCATGGAATCAGTTCTTTTCTTATTGAACAATCGGGAGAATCGGTTTCGAACCTCATCCCTAGTCCTGACTCTTTTCCAAACCCTCGGCCCGTTCCTCGGCACGGGGGAAACGCGACGGCGTTCGGTTCGGTTACCGCTGAGCCGCAATCTCAAAAAACGCCAGCAGAAGTGCACGAAGAAAGGCTGCCATCCCACGCCCAAAGCCGTGGCAAAGTCGTTCGCCCAACAAGACAGGACTATTTTATTTTTGATGGGCCGTGAGACGACATCACCGGTGAACTCAGTAAAGTTAAAGTACCAATGATAGTCACACACACACTAGGTGTGGTGAAATGTGTCCTCTGCATTTGACCCATCCCCTTGTTCCACCCACTGGGAGGTGAGGGGAGCGGTACTGCATCAAAAAGCGAGTGGGTAAGGGATATCACCACATGGGCTCAGGTACACTTCAGAAACCCACTGTCAGTAACTACAGTTGGTCGCTACATCTGTAAATGCAAGTTAAAACTCTCCTATGCAAGGCAAAAACAGTTTATCAACAACACCCAGAAACGCCGCCGGCTTCGCTGGGCCTGAGCTCATCTAAGATGGACTGATACAAGGTGGAAAAGTGTTCTGTGGTCTGACGAGTCCACATTTCAAATTGTTTTTGGAAACTGTGGAAGAGGAAAAGAACCATCCGGATTGTTTTAGGGTGAAAGTGTAAAAGGCAGCATGTGTGATGGTATGGGCGTGTATTAGTGGCCAAGACATGGGTAACTTACACATCTGTGAAGGCCCCATTAATGCTGAAAGGTACATACAGGTTTTGGGGCAACATATGTTGCCATCCGAGCAACAATATCATGGACGCCCCTGCTTATTTCAGCAAGACAATGCCAAGCCACGTGTTACAACAGCGTGGCTTTGTAGTAAAAGAGTGCGGGTACTAGACTGGCCTGCCTGTAGTCCAGACATTGAAAATGTGTGAAGGCTAAAATATGAGAAGGGAGACTGTTGAACAACTTAAGCTGTACATCAAGCAAGAATGGGAAAGAATTCCACTTCAAAAATGTGTCTCCTCAGTTCCCAAACCTTTACTGAGTGTTGTTAAAAGGAAAGGCCATGTAACACACTGGTAAAAATATTTTTTTTGCAATGTGTTGCTGCCATTAAATTCCAAGTTCATGATTATTTGCAAAAAATAACAACATTTACCAGATCGAACATGAAATATCTTGTCTTTGCAGTCTATACAATTGAATATAAGTTGAAAAGGATTTGTTGTATTCTCTTTTTATTTAACATTTACACAACGTGACAACTTCACTGCTTTTGGCTTTTGTATAATTAAGGCTAGAGCTATCGATTAATTTCATAATCTATTTGCTTGTTTGATTAATCGAGTAATCGATTAAAACACACTTTATAGCCTCAATGTGTAAATAATTAAACCATTTTTCTGCTTGCCATAACCTTCATTTTTTTCCCCTGAATAAATGCACATCATCAACAATGATATTACACTTTTAACTTGCGTGCGTAAAAAAAATTGGAAACGCACCACCGCTCTCATGTACGCTCGTTCATTAAAAAGGCTAGTTAGCTTGTTTTGCAATAGTTTACAGTATTTTTTTTGTACTATGTTTTGTATTTTTGTTCATTATATTTCTTTTGTACTTATCATATATATTGATGTGTTTATTTATTAACATATCAGTTACTATCTATTTAGCAAAAGACTTAAGTAGATCATTTAAATGTATTAATTTTTTTGGAGTGATTGACTTTTATGCAGTGGCTAGATTGACAAATAAAACCGATCAGTACCACATAGATAGAGTAGATCCACAAATATAAGAACGGTTCTATAGTTCTGTTGGCTGTGAATGTTATTATTATTTATTGATGTTTGTGTTAATGCAGCACTCGAGGCTCGAGGCACCATGTGGCTGTTGGAGAAGCTGCGCAGCTCCATGGAGAGTAAGGGGACACACCCTCAGCCCCTGCAGACCACCGAGGCCATTCCTGTTTCTGTGTACGCTAACGTGCTCACGCCGCAAAAGATTCCCGATTTCTTCATCCCCCCCAAACTTATCTGCTGCCCGCCAGAGTCGGAAAGCCCCGAGCTTCAGGGCCGCTTGCGACCGTCCGCCTCCGACCACACCATCTGCATCCAGAGCCCCAGACCTCGCAGCGGCAAAAACCCCTGCAGCCCTCGCCTCTTTTCCCGCACGGGAGGGGACACGCGCAACCTCCAGAAGTCCGCAAACCGTCACATCATCCAGATAGAAAGCGCGGACGAGCCGGCCACGGGCGCTTCGGACAGCCTCAACACCAACGCGGACCCCCAGTCGCAGACCGCCATGTCTCTGCCTTACGTGCCCAAGGCTCAGACCTCCTATGGCTTTTCCACCCTGGTGGAGTCTCCCCATACCCGTCGCAAGGAGAGTCTCTTCCACAGCCACCCGGGTAGTCCTCTTACCTCCCCAAACTCCCAGAGGCGCTCGCAGACGGGGACTCATCTGACGCCGGCGGACACCAACCTCTACCGCTACTTCAGCGGTGGAGAGAGTGACACCTGCTCCTCGGCGGAATCCTCGCCCTTTAACTCCCCTCTGCTGTCTCGCTCCGCCTCTCTCCTGCGCTCCATCACCCAGGAGACGCAAGCCAAGGTAAGGACCTTACCTTTCGGTTCACCTGCACCTGTCAGGCTGGTCGGTACTTTGGGTACATCAGTATGTTTGCATGTTGCATATACAACACTCCATTTTCGCCCAAAGAGCACAGGTACAGTAAGCTTCCGAGCTGTATACTGTAAATGAGGGATCTCAAACTCGCGGCCCGTATTTTGTGGTCTTCCACTTAATTTAAGAGACTGGCCAGAAATGGTTCTGCGATCACAGTCAAAATTCTGTAGTTCCATCCCCCTCTCCCTGGGAGTTTGTCGGGAGAAAATCTCTGACGGGAGGTTGTCGGGAGAGGCGCTGAATATTGGGATTCTCCCGCTAAAAACGGGAGGGTTGGCAAGTATGCCCCTTTACTACTGTTACCCCAGGTGGCCCTTGGCAAAGGCTTAGTACCTGACTTCCCCCTAGCCAGGGATACGGTGAAGACCTCAACGGCGGAGCAGGCGGAAGATTGGTAGATGTAAGAACTACCACAACGGCTGCGATGGCGGAAGAAGGCACCCCCACATCCATGTGGGATGAGTTATGGGGAAATAACAACCCAAGACCTCAACGGTGGAACAGCCGGAGGATGATTGCTAACCCTAGGGAGCGTCACAACGGCTGGGATGGCGGATGAAGGCTGCAGCAGAAAAGGGTCCCCAGTCGTCTTGGACTCCATGCCACTGGACCCTGACACGGATCTGTCAAGGATCGTGTGGTGACTGTCTGTGCACCAGTCTCCCCACGTTAAACCAAGTCACGCACAGGCATCCTCCATAAAGGGATATCCCCCTACTAGGAGGATTGTCATACTCGCTTCGAGTGACCGCCGATGACTGTTTCAAACCTTTCAGATTGCCATATAACTTGGTAGATGTAGTCCAGAATATGCAAACACCAATGAGGAATTATTTTATCATATGTTTTGGCTTTCTCCATACCTTTCAGATTACCATTATGACTAATGTTGAGCATATTGAGAAGGAAATAGGCACTGACACTACTCATATCCACATAGCTTTTATTTGTACTAAATATATGTTGTCCTGTCAGTTGGATGACACATGGACATACATGCTAACTAGCATATATTTCCCCCGTTAGCATGTATGTCCAGGAACATACTATCTTTGTTAGACTAGATCATAGACTGTATTGGACAATATAGTTGACATACCAAATGTACATTTCCATTTGTTACAAGTAATAAGAAAAGGTAAATGCCTGACTTACTATTAAGGAGGAAATTACTCCTCTCCAGTACACCTGAATAGACCTTACTGGGAAGGCTGAGAACTCAATCAACCACGTCAAAATATACACTTTTTAATTAATTTTACATTCAAAATGACTTCAATGGGTCGTAATATGATTTGTTTGTTTTTTAGACATTTAAAACATTTCTTTGTAGCGCTTTGTTTAGTTATTTGCATAGATTGTTGTTTTTACAGACCCTCTCCATGCCGCTTTCTGACCGTCTCTTCTGGATTTGCCGTTTTGTGGGCAAAGCCCCTTCTTCAGGTAACTTCCATATTGAGTCTACAGACAGATATAAGTCAGAATTTGACTTACCACCTGAAAAACATTGCCAAAATCTGAAAAATTATGTCTAAATCAGATTAAGAAAAACTCATCCATGCATTTGTCTGCAGCAGGTTAGACTACTCTAATGGCCTTCTCACTGGGCTCTCTAAACCAGCTGCAAAGAATGCTGCTGCTCGAATCTGGACTAGAACCAGCATATATGAGGTGCCAGGTCACTGCACTGACTTCCTGTTGCTCAGAGAATAGACTTTAAAAGAGCTCTGCTTGAATACAGGTCTTGTCGTGGTCTTGTTCCAAAGTACATCCTCTGACATGTTAGAACCATACCAACCTTTGTGGAGCTCTGAGAGTCCCAGGGAGTGGTCTCATGCTGGTGCCTAGAGTCAGGACCAAACATGGTGAGACTGTGTTTGAGTTAAATGCTTCTAAAATCTAGAATAGTCTTCCAGAAAATGCCAATGTTCAAATCCAGGCTGAAAACCCTTTTATTGAATTTTGCATATGACAACTATAAGTATTTTATCTACACTATGGTGGATTTTCATTTGAATTACGGTTGTTTTTACGATGGTTTTATTTTCTAACTTTAAGTATGATGATCTATGTGATTATTTTATATATTTCTTTCTTGTAATTGTATGTAGAGCACTTTGAATTGCGCTCTATAAATAAACTGTTTATTTAACTTTGAAATTGGACTACAACTGATTTTTTTAAAATGGCGAACTCGAGCACAGCTCTTCGGGTAAACCTCTACCATATATGGAGAGGTTACTTGTTACTTTACCAAAAAAGTTATTGATCTACTTGCGGAAATACTCTTTAATAAATCTAATTAATTACTCGGGAAAGTAATTTATACGTTACTTTGAAAAAAAATAATAAATGTAATATCTAGCCAATGCATTTGAGAGATGTTTAATATAATAGCACAGTGTGAGGAGTCTGTGCTTTTAAAAGGCGGGGCCTGTTGCCTAGTGACGTGTATCGTCATCGAGGGTTTCAACTAGGATCCTGATGAGAGTGCGGAGATACGACCATATCACACCAATTCTCAAATCCCTTCACTGGCTTCCTATTCCACTCAGGATTGAATACAAAGCCTCGCTACTAACCCACCAGTGCCTCCATGGAAATGCCCCCCCCCCTACCTCAAAGAACTGCTCACCTCCAAATCCTCCACACGACACCTCCGCTCCGGACAGGCTAACCTCCTCCAACCTCCGAGGACAAAGCTCCGCCCGCTCCCAGTCTGTGGAACGCTCTCCCTGACCACCTGAGGGCACCACAGACTGTGGATGCTTTTAAAAAAGGCTTAAAAACCCTTATTTTTAAAAAAAGCCTTTTTTTTAGATATATGCATACTAGTTCTAGCTATTAGGCTGTTTTAGTTTTTATTTTATTTTTTTATTATCTTTTTATTTTATTTTTTTTTTTAATACACTGTAGCACTTTGAGGTTGTTTATTCAATGTAAAGTGCTTTTTACAAATAAAATCTATTATTATTATTATTAGCTGTGTTTGTTAGCTTTAGCAGTTAGCTTTGACTTCAGCTCCTTTGAATCTTTTCACCTGATTGTGCTACCTCTACTTAATGTATTATTAAATTATTATTAATTAGTCATATCTTCTTGTCAACAAACGGGGTATTGTTTGGATGGCAAGTTTAACACTTCAGTCATTGTTCAATTGTGTGCGTGTGTTGTCTGCTGTGTCACAGTGTGACGGCGCCTCTTCCTGTTTGATATCGAGTTCATTTTAGTGCGATACTGCTTGTCGCTTTCACCAGTAGAAAGATATTGCCCGCATTGAATTTGCTGCACTAACGACGCCGTCTTGTTGTCGACATAAAATGCAAATGAAACCACGACCCACCCACTGCAAAAGTATCATAATTTAGCCTTCGAAAATGCACACCTTTTTATTACATATTTTGAAATAGTCACGGCTATTCTTTTGTTGAAAAAAAAAAATTCATAAACATTACGTAGATTCACCCGGTCACAACATCGGGTCCACCTGCACGCTTTACAATCGATTCAGAGACTGCGTAAAAAGCTGTTTTTAGCAGCATTTATGTCGCACGTCTGTGTTATTATTCTCATGCCAAGATTGGATGAAAATTATACTTTATCTTAGTCTTTTTTTTGTCTTTCCTGATAGCCTGAAACAGGAGCTTCTGCCCCTCTGGCTTCGCTCTAACGTCACGACGTAGTCAGACTGCAAAACCCAGACATCCAAAACTGCATGATGCAAAATATGTGAACCTTTGGCATCGAGTATCCGACATTGTAACCACGTTTATTAGTCGGACAAGACGAATTTCGTCATAGGTCCCTTTAATAACGTTTCAGAATGCATAATAAGAGTCGAAAGGAAATCTTTGTTGGATTACATCACTTTTTGTTAACAAATATAATGCATGATACAGCAACAACAGAACCGATGTAACTATATAAATACATTTAATGGACAGTAACTTGTAGCTTAGTTACATTTAATGGAGAGTAACTTGTAGCTTAGTTACATTTAATTGAGAGTAACTTGTAACTTAGTTACATTTAATGGAGAGTAACGTGTAATTTAGTTACATTTAATGGAGAGTAACTTGTAGCTTAGTTACATTTAATGGAGAGTAACTTGTAGCTTAGTTACATTTAATGGAGAGTAACTTGTAACTTAGTTACATTTAATGGAGAGTAACTTGTAGCTTAGTTACATTTAATGGAGAGTAACTTGTAGCTTAGTTACATTTAATGGAGAGTAACATGTAGCTTAGCTACATTTAATGGCGAGTAACTTGTAGCTAAGCTACATTTAATGGAGAGTAACTTGTAGCTTAGCTACATTTAATGGCGAGTAACTTGTAGCTTAGCTACATTTAATGGAGAGTAACTTGTAACTTAGTTACATTTAATGGAGAGTAACTTGTAGCTTAGTTACATTTAATGGAGAGTAACTTGTAGCTTAGCTACATTTAATGGTGAGTAACTTGTAGCTTAGCTACAATTAATGAAGAGTAACTTGTAGCTTAGCTACATTTAATGGCGAGTAACTTGTAGCTTAGTTACATTTAATGGAGAGTAACTTGTAACTTAGCTACATTTATTGGAGAGTAACTTGTAGCTTAGTTACATTTAATGGAGAGTAACTTGTAGCTTAGCTACATTTAATGACGAGGAACTTGTAGCTTAGCTACATTTAATGGAGAGTAACTTGTAGCTTAGCTACATTTAATGGCGAGTAACTTGTAGCTTAGCTACATTTAATGGAGAGTAACTTGTAGCTTAGCTACATATAATGGAGATTAACTTGTAGCTTAGTTACATTTAATGGAGAGTAACTTGTAGCTCAGCTACATTTAATGGAGAGTAACTTGTAACTTAGCTACATTTAATGGAGAGTAACTTGTAGTTTAGCTACATTTAATGGAGAGTAACTTGTAGCTTAGTTACATTTAATGGTGAGTAACTTGTAGCTTAGTTACATTTAATGGAAGTAACATGTAGCTTAGTTACATTTAATGGAGAGTACTTGTAACTTAGTTACATTTAATGGAGAGTAACTTGTAGCTTAGTTACATTTAATGGAGAGTAACTTGTAGTTTAGTTACATTTAATGGAGAGTAACTTGTAGCTTAGCTACATTTAATGGAGAGTAACTTGTAAATTAGCTACATTTAATGGAGAGTAACTTGTAGCTTAGCTACATTTAATGGAGAGTAACTTGTAACTTAGTTACATTTAATGGAGAGTCACTTGTAGATTAGTTACATTTAATGGAGAGTAACTTGTAGCTTAGTTACATTTAATGGAGAGTAACTTGTAGCTTAGCTACATTTAATAGAGAGTAACTTGTAACTTAGCTACATTTAATGGAGAGTAACATGTAGCTTATGTACATTTAATGGAGAGTAACTTGTAACTTAGCTACATTTAATGGAGAGTAACGTGTAGCTTAGTTACATTTAATGGAGAGTAACTTGTAGCTTAGCTACATTTAATTGAGAGTAACTTGTAGCTTAGTTACATTTAATGAGAGTAACTTGTAGCTTAGCTACATTTAATGGAGAGTAACTTGTAGCTTAGGTACATTTAATGGAGAGTAACTTGTAACTTAGCTACATTTTAATGGAGGGTAACTTGTAGCTTAGTTACATTTAATGGAGAGTAACTTGTAAATTAGCTACATATAATGGAGAGTAACTTGTAGCTTAGCAACATTTAATGGAGTGTAACATTGTAATACACACAAACATGCTCCTCTAGTCGTAAAACAATGTGACGCTCCATCATGCCCGCTAAAAAAAAGGGGGGTTCAGGACTAGTACTTTTTAGAGGCTGTATAGTACTGAATATGATTATTTAGTATACCAGTACTAGTATAGTACCGGTATACCGTAGAACCAGTGGCGTGTGGTGATGTTAATGTCTGGTGAGGCACTGCATCATCACAGTCAGATTTACAAACATATGAACCCTAAATAGTATCTTATTCACCATGTGATTGGCAGCAGTTAACGGGTTATGTTTAAAATCTCATACCAGCATTCTTTACACAACCGTAGCACACAAAAAAGCACATTTAATAAAAAAAAACATTATCATGGTCTTACTTTTCTTGCTGGACAGCCTTTGCGTGTGTACCACGCCGTTTGAAAAGAACGGGTCTTCTGTCCCGAAGTCAAAAGCAAACCTTTTAGCTCCGGCGTTGGTATACCTTTAATTATTACCTCCTGCTTCGATTGAAAGTCCAGTTTAGAAAACTGTTTTATTTTACATATGTAATCCTCCATGTTTTTAATAAAAATCCAGGCGAGAGAAAATAAACAATAGCTTGCAAACTTTTTTTTTCTTTTTTTTTTTTCTTCTGCGGCCGAGGAATGATCTCTGGGATCACTACTGCCCTCTACCACCAGGAGGCCAGATTACTGTGAGCCTCAACCAGTACATTTTTTGCAGCAGATTTATGAATGCTCAGCACAAGAAATACGTTACACACATACAGTTGTTGACAAAATACACTGTACATTATATACCTCAGCTAACTAAACTATGCCATAGTTTAGTTAGCTGATATAATTCATTTAGCAATACGGTCTCACTGCACAGCAGCTCAGCAGTTAGCCGAGTCATTGTGCACAATCCATGTTGAGGCACAAATCAGTGACGTGCCTCAACTGGCTGCTGATCACCGCACCGTCTCTTCTCGGTATTTGAACGGCAAATGTGAAAATAAAAATAAAAATGATCTAAAACTGGTGAAGTTAAATGGAAAATAACTTTAGTATAATCACTGGATACATATAACAATTTAATTTTTTTTTTTTTTCTTTTTACATTTTTTTTCTTTCCATGACGGCAGGTGAGGCCCCGCCTCCCCCTGCCTCTAGTGACGGCACGCCACTGCGTAGAACCCTAAAATAGACAAAACATCTTTGCGAGTGTAAACAGAGTTTGCACGTGAACAAAACGATTTGACGCACCAGGATTTTTACACGGTTTTGGCACCAGAGGTGACCAAACCCTTGCAGCGGGAAGTTTACCTACACAACAATTGTGTTCCTTGTTACATTTAACTTCAGATTCCCCTCGTCTGTTCCCAGGTCTCCCGTGCCAAACGCTCCCTGGGCCGCCACAGCTCCCTCTCCACCGACGAGTGCAGCTCGGCCGACAACAGCCCCAACATTCAGCGCCGCCGCCCGCGTTGCTCCGCCTCCCCCGCCTCCCCCGCCCTCCGCAGGTGCAGAAGCGGCGGCCTCCGAGGCGCGGCGTCCGGCCCCCTGCAGCGCGAGCACACCGTCAACCTGCACAAGGGCGGCACGCTCAGGCTCAGCACGCACTACGACCCGGAGGCGGCCCGGCTGAGGGTGCGGGTGCTGGCGGCGGAGGCCATCTACGACCGGAAGACCGACCTCAAGAGCATCAACTGCTGCGTGGCGCTCTATCTGAAACCCGGCAAGAAGCAGAAGCAGCGGAGCACCATCATCAAGAACAGCAGGAATCCCGTCTTCAACGAGGACTTCTTCTTTGACGCGCTGCCTCAGGCGCAGGTGAAGAGTCTGGCCATGAAGATCAAGGTGGTGAACAAGGGCACCAGTCTGAAGAGGAACGTGCTGCTGGGAGAGAGACAAGTGCTGCTCAGTGAGCTTCTGGCAGGCCTTTAGGGGAAGACTTTTGCCGCTCAAAAACATCCTTAGAGCCTTTTCTTCGTTCCGCGCCACGTTTGTGATGAGGAGCTGCTAGGTGGGGGTCATCCTGGGAGACTCGCATCTTGCAACGCAGGAGCAGCACACTTCTCAAGTTAACATTTGTAAGGTTTCAATATAGTGGAATTGTGTAGTACAAAACTCCAAAAGCAGTGAAGTTGTCACGTTGTGTAAATGGTAAATAAAAAGAGAACACAACAAATCCTTTTCAACTTATATTCAATTGAATAGACTGCAAAGACAAGATATTTCATGTTCACACTGAGAAACTTTGTTCTTTTTCAAATAATCATGAACTTAGAATTGAATGGCAGCAACACATTGCAAAAAAAGGCATTTTTACCAGTGTGTTACATGGCCTTTCCTTTTAACAACACTCAGTAAAGGTTTGGGAACTGAGGAGACACATTTTTGATTTAAATTATTTCCCATTCTTGCTTGATGTACAGCTTAAGTTGTTCAACA